>NW_025999949.1:27010921-27221784 GCF_001458135.2 Marmota marmota marmota
CCGGCCAGGGCGCTGTGGGCCAGAGCTGGGTGACCTTGGGCAAGTCACAGCAGGCCGGCCAGAGGCTGCGTGGGGCGCGCTGGGGATGGGGGTTCATTGCCCTCCCTTTATGGAGAAGGAAGCGCCAGCTCCGCGAGGCGTAGGGATGGCCCGCAAGGTCACCACCCTTGAGGCAGGGCTCCAGCTCCAGAGGAGTCCCTGGACTTTCAGGCCGGCCAGGTTCCTGTCCCAGGGTTCACTTCCCTCTCACCTGGACTTAGGGAATGATGATAGACTCTGCCCATCTCGTGGCAGTGTCAGAGGATGTGCATTCAAAACATTCAGTCCTCCATCAAATTATTTATTGAGGGCTTACTTTCTAAATGTCAGGGCGGTTCTAGGTCCTGGGGCTACAGCTGGGAACAAAAACAAAATCTGGGCCAAGCAGGGGACAAACACCTGCACAGGGGTCCAGTGGTGCTGAGCAGCTATGAGGAAGAATAACGCAGGATCTGCCCTAAATGGGTCTCCAAAGATTTGTAATTTGAAATTTCCAGATAAGAAGTCCCTCACTGTAATCCCTGTTCGGGTGGTTGTCGGGGACTCCATATTTCCCCTTGCCTATAATGATGAAGAATGCATTTTTTCTCTCCATATAAATAACAGGAGATACTTAAAAGGCATTTTCTTCCCTCTGACTTGCTCCCCAGCCCTCAAGCCCTTCACATCATTATTTTGAAATCCATCCAGATTTTTCAGGAATATAGACAATGTCCTCTAAAATATCTTGCCCCTGACCTCTATCAGGGCATAAGCAGGGTTATAGCAAAAGCTTTCATTTTGTCTCATTTTCATGGTCCCACCCTTCACCTCCAGCTGTCCTGGGGCTGTGGCAGAGTGCCCAGATAATGAGTGCCAATTTGCCTGATTATGTTTATTCCTTTCTTTAAAAGGTACCTGGAGCCCAATACAGTGGCACATACCTGTAATCCCAGGGGCTCCAGAGGCTGAGGCAGGAGGATTGCAAGTTCAGCCTTAGCAAAAGTGAGGTGCTAAGCAACTCAGTAAAACCCCTGTCTCTAAATAAAATACAAACTAAGGCTGGGGATGTGGCCCAATGGTTGGATGCCCCTGAGTTCCATCCCTGGTTCCCGTCCCCCCTCCCAAAAAAAGAAGGTATCTGGAGCCTTTTCTCTTGCCCAGGCCCAGTGTTAGGAGCTAGGGGCACTGCTGTGATAGACTTCAAGGGGCCTCTCACCGGGGCTCCAGGTCCTGAGGGAGTAGCAGGGTGCCCAACCAGTGCTGGAAAGCATCATTAATGAGGCGTGTACAGAGACAGAGCAGGGAATGGTAGGTGCATAAATTAGGGTGCAGAGAACCAAAGAGAGAGCAGAAGGAGAACATTGAAACCCTTCCCTAGAAGTTTTAAGAGGCATTTAGGCAAAGTGTGTGGGAGGAAAGAACCTGGAAGGCTGAGGCCAGTGAATTCAAATCCTTCCTCACCAGTTACCCCTGTGTGACCCTGAGCCAGTCTCTAAGGCTGCCAGAGCACCAGTGCCCTCATCTCTAAAAGAGAGGAACTGATACCCATCCTGCAGTGGTGAGAGAGAAGTGGGTAAAACTACTGGATCTTGAACTATGACCTTGAGCAGCAGGAAAAGGCTGAGCTGAGCCGCTAATAAAAAGAGCATTGATATGCCTGGACGTTTATGAAGTGCTAACCAGGAGCCAGATGCCTGCCCACTTCATTGAATTCTCACAACAGCCCCGTGAACCAACATGCTCAGTGTTATGCATGAAGATCCTGAAGCTGGGAAAGAGATGGAACTTGCCTGGGGTCATACTGATTGTAGACAGAGGTGGAGCTGGGCAGATAACTTAACTCCAGATAACTTAACTCCAAAGTCAAGGACCTGCATACTCCCCGCAAGAGAAATGGAATGGACAATAATTACTTGGTTAGGTGGTGGGGATTAAATGGAGCAGAATGTATGTGGAACCCAGCACTCATAGGAGCCAGGAGAGAGATGGCCTACTCTTGCTAATGCTATCATAATAATTGTTAAAGACATAGGGGTGAGGAATTTTCTGGCAAGCTTAGACTCTGTGGTTTGAATATAACATTGAGTGCAAATTTGGAGCAAGGCAGGTGAAAGTGCGGGTGTGGGCAGGAGCTGGATCATGCTTAGCCTGTTCTCCATTGAATTCAGAGATACTTGCCATGAGGAGTCCAACTCATATGTATGTGCCTCTCAAAGAAGAAAGTCTCCATTCACTGACTACAGCGAGGCTAAAAGGCTGGCCTTAGCTTTTTAATCAGATTCTCAGAGATTTGACAAACTGAAACATAGGGTCCTGGGGACAATTCTCAGGGGGCCGCTGGCAATTCTGCAGTTATCTGTTCCATTCCCCTGGGGTATGAGCCCTGTCGTCAGAAGGTAAAAGTCCAACATGCTGAGAGAGGTGCTGGACTGGAGATGGGAAGTCCTGTCTGCCATTTCGAGCTGCACAATGCTCCACAAGGCATTTAACCTCTGACTACTTTAATTTCTTCATCTTCAAAATGGAAATAATGATGTTATCTTCTGTATTGAGAGGACTATAAGAGATGATGAATATTTAATGCTTTATAAACTGTGAAGCCATGCTTAAATTTCCATATTAGAAACTGTTTCTCTCATAGCACAGTCATCACATTTTTCAAGTAAAAAAAAGTAGCAATTTAATTCCTCACACACCTCAGAAATGTGATTCCCTGCTGGGCATTTGTGGTGCTGAATGCTTTTAGTGTAGAAGGTAGGGGAAGTAGAAGGAGACGGGGACTTTCTTTGTCCTACTGGTTAGTATTTTGCAATTAGGCCGATTCCTCATCCTGTGATGAGAAAAGCACATTTTGGAATGCTCTGCTTACCTGTTTGTCGGGCTTCCCACCTCTTGAGCCACTCAGAACCAAGAGGGATCAGGGAGGGGACTCAAATCTAGCCCAATCTTGCTAGAGATGCTGACCCACAGTCTCAGCATGACCAGGTAGAAGGCACCTGTAGATGCCCCCCAGCCCTTCAGGCTGGGTACCCCCTCAATGAGGTGCAAGGACTTGTCACAACAGGGAGCTGCCTTTCAAGCTGAAACGGGAGCCTCTGAAACAGGCCTACAAAAGCTGGTGAGTGTTTCCAGGGTCTGCAGGGGAAAGCCAGGATTAATGCTTACTGGATATAGGGTTTCCTTTTGGGGTGACAGAAATGTTTTGGGCTGGGCAGAGTGGCCCATGCCCATAATCCCAGCAATTTAGGAGTCTGAGTCAGGAGGATCTTGAGTTCAAAACCAGCCTCAGCAAAGAGCAAGGCACTAACCAACTCAGCTAGACGCTGTCTCTAAATAAAGTACAAAATAGGGCTGGGGTTGTGGCTCAGTGGTCGAGTGCCCCTGAGCTCAATCCCTAGTATTGCCTCCGCAGGGGGGGGGAAAAAAAAGAAATGTTTTAGAATTAAACTAAGGAGGCAGTTTCATGACATAGTATATGAATGTCACTGAATCATTCACTTTAAAATGGTTAACCGTAAGCTATGTGAATTTCACCTGAATTCTTTTAAGAAGAAAGAAAAACACTAGTGAGCAGGAGTTTCACTTCATTGCAATATATCCACAATCGGGCTACAGAAATGAACCAGTGTGGGAATCACAGCAACTGGATGTGGTAAGGACTTGGGAGCAGCTGGTTTCTACAAATAATCTTTTAACCATTAAAAGTAAAAGAAATCCAGAGACTAGGGTTGTGGCTCAGAGGTAAATGCTTGCCTAGCACGCGTGAGGCACTGGGGTCGATCCCTAGCACCACATAAAAATAAAATAAAGGTATTGTATCCACCCACAACTAAAAAATAAAGTGTTTAAAAAAGTAAAAGAAATCTGTATTGAATACTGCAGTGTGGGTATTATTTTTTTCATTCTTATATAACTTAATTTATTTGGGTGGGGGCAGAATGTGTAACACCTTGCAAATACTTCAGGTTGAACTAGGTCTGAATTCAGATACTGGCTTTTGTTCTTATATGCCACAGGATCTTGGAAGAAGTATTTGGACCCTCTGTGCCTCAGGTTTCTTCCTGTAAATGGGCCGGCGACCATTCCTACAGCAAGAGATTGTTACAGGGACTGAGAGGGAGGGTGTGGGTGAAATCCCACCTGGAAGGTGTCCTTGTTGTTGTCGTCATTTATTGTTGGCATTACTGTGGCATACAAAATCTTTCAAAACGTGGACCCATGAGGAAAATGGACCAAAGAAGTTCTTGGGGTGTGTCAGCCCGCTGGGGTGGCTGTAACGAGTATCATAGTCTGGGAGGCTTATCAACAATGGAAATTTATTTCTCACCATTCTGGAGGGAGTCTGAGATCAGGGTGCCAGTATTGTTGGATTCTGGCAAAGGCCCCCTTCAAGTTTGCAGATTTCTAACTTTTTTCTGTGTCCTCACTAGGAGGGGAGGGAAGAGGGGGCCCTCTGAGACTTTTTTGTAGAGCCACTAGTCCCCCTCAGGACACCCTCCCGCCCACAGGCCCTACTTCCCAGCACATCATAGTGGGGGGTAGAATTTCAGTGAATGGTTTTGGGGAAACAGAAACATTCAGTCCATTGAAGGACAACCTTGGAAGCACTGACTAGCCTGGTGTCCTGGAGCTGTAGATACCACAGTCACTAAAGGATCCCTGGGAACACCTGCACAAGGCATCTGTCACACTACCTGGCACATAGGGCATGGTGGGTGGTGGTGATGTGGTCAAAGCAGACATAGCTTCCTCCCCTCCCTTGGCTCCTTATAGGTCTCCAGGGACCTGAGGTGAGAGAAGAGGCTGCCTGGCATGTCACTGACTACAATTAAAAGCAAGACAAAACTAGAAGTTCCGCCAACTCCCCTGGGATGAGTTCATGGAGAGCAGCCAGCCCTTCTCACACCACCAAGGGCCTTATTCCCCAAGAAGAGCAGAAAGCACAAATTGCTCTGGAGACATGGAGGAACTGCACAAATGGGTGACTTTCCTTGTCAGGAAAACCTCACTTTTGGGGGAGTACTTCATCCCTGCTCAGGTATTGCTGAGATTCTGTGAGATATCAAATGGTAAGAGATACATGATAAAGGACAGAGGTCCCTCACCTTGGTCATGTTGAAATAAATCTACCCTCCAAATTTTCTTACGTATGCATGCATTTGTGGCACTGGGGAGGAAACTCAGGGCCTCATGCATGCTGGGCAAGGGCCTTACCACTGGGCTACACTCCAGGACCCTGGATTCAGAATTTGAACTCAGATCTGTTTGCGTTTCTTTCACCTTTGCCTTTGTTATTTCTTGAAAAGAAGAAACAAGGTGCAAAAGAAATCAAGGTGCAAATAAGGTTTGGAAGATGGGGATGATTCCAGGCTGGGAAAAGTTAAAATATCCCCCGAAAATCAAATTCAAAAATAACCCCCAAAGCCGACCCCCTTTAATTTGTTCTGTCTATGCCAGGCACTGGGTACTTCACGTGGATCATTTATGCTTCTGATAGAGAGGTTTTCCTTGGCCTCTACTCAAGGCCACACAGCTATGAAGGGGCAAAATTAGCCCCCCCCCAAATGTGAACTATCTTAATCATTTTCATTATTGAAGTTAGTCCTGATACCACTGATGGGAAATGATGAGCATCAGTGCCATCAAATGGCAAAGGAAGTTGGTCCTTGTAAGGAGCTGGCTCTGTTGACATAGCTTCCTTCATGGACACTGTTAATACTGTCTCAGAGCCTGCGACTGCAATTCTCAGTTTCCCCATGGGCAACAAGAGGGTGGGGTTGAAAGGTTTCCAACATTCTGTGAGCTTGCGAGGACTACAAACTCAAGCACTATCAAGATGGGCAAGGAACACAAACCAGAGAGGCGCCCCCAAATTCAGCAATAGGGAGCAGTGGGACCCGAGGAGAAGCACTTGGACCTTCACATTCAAACCTTCACACAAAGGACAGGTTTCTGCCTGCAGGCTCCACATTTGCAACCAATCAGAGCAGTGCCCCAGAATCAACTGCACCAGCATCACCCGGAAACTGCTTAGGAAAGCAAAACCTACTTACTCAGAACCTCTCCGGGTGCAGCCGGTATGGAATCTTCCTCATCTACCAAACCTGTGTAGTAACAAGCCCCCTGTGATTTTGAGCACCATTTGAGCACCACTGACTTTGAGCAGAGGTTCTCAGCCCTGAATGCATCTCAAAAGCACCAGGGAGTTTGCTACATCTCCAGTACCTGAGCCCCAGCCCAGGATTCTGAGTTATTTGGACGTGGGTGAGGCTCAGCCTTCAGAAAGTCTCAAGGTTCAAGTGGTTTTCATGTGCAGCCAAGGCTGAAACCCCTGCAGGTGGCCATGTGGAGAGGCTGTATGTGCCCATTGTACTCCTCTTGGGTTCTTCATATCTCCCCCCTTTATATCTTCCATATCCTTGGGTTCTGCAACTGCAAATTCCATCAATCACACATTGGAAATATCCAGAAGAAACATCAAATACATACTGAACATTTCTTGTCATTGTATATACTATATCCCAAATGATGTAGTATAGCAGTCATGTACATAGCATTCACATTGTATAAGTGTTTGAGGTTTTTAAAATTATATTCATACTTTCTATGCAAATGCTGCAGTATTTTGTATTAGGGATATGAGCATCCTCAGACTTTGGTATCTGTGGGAGTCTCAGCACCACGTAAAAATAAATAAATAAAATAAAGGTGCTGTTGTCCATCTACAACTAAAAAAAATATATATATATATATTTGTAAAAGGCTGGGACATAACTCAGTGGTAGAGCACTTACCTAGTATGCACGATACCCTAGGTTTAATCCCTGATACTGGGAAAAAAGGAAAACCTTTACAGAAATGGTCTCCTTGTGTGTATTCTGTAACTTGGGGTCTGTTGGTTCTGAGGACATGTTTTGCAGTGTCTGATGCGGTTGACTTTCGCTCATTGTGTTTACTACTTAACTACTGTGGAGTCTCTCCAGGCTTTTGCTGCTCTATCTCTCTGCTCCAGCTGTGGTGTGGTGTCTTCTGCCCGCCCTGGAGAGCTGCACCCTGGTCCCAGTCTCTCTTCACCTATTCCCCCTCTTGCTGCTGGAGGGAAGCCTTACTGGTCAGTTTCTATTTTCTTATACCCTTGGAAGAATATTCTGCCGCCCCAGGGATTCTCTGCTTGGCAGCGCCAAGGAGCTGCTGGCATCCAGCTGTCCCCGACAGCTGGCTACCTGTGCGTGGCTTTCCTGAGCTCCTGCTCCGTGCCTGCTCTGTGTTCACCTTCCACGGGATTGTGTTTCATAAGCTCAGCACTTCCTACATTTCAGCAGATTTCCATGGCCATTGTCTCTGGTGAGTTCACCCGAACAACCCTTGATGGAGATAAAGCAGAACTATTCTCTTGCATTTGCACGTAAGGAAATTGAATCACAGAAAGGTTGAGTGACTTGCGGAAGGTCACAGAGTGTGTTAAAGACAAATTTAGGACTAATGCTCAGCTCTCCATACTCTTTATTATCCTATGTTCTTTTGAAAATTGTATTATGAAAATAATTGCATTTAATGCTAATAACACCACTTTGTAGTTTTATTGTTATTTCCATTTTGCAGATGAGAACACTAAGTTTGCCTATGATGTGATCCCAGAGCTACTTAAATCAAAACCTCCCAGAGTAAATTTTTTTTTTTTTAATTTGTACTCTTGTTCCCCTGACATTCTTGTTCACTGGGTCTGGGTGGGCCCAGGGATCTGCATTTTAATGAGTGTGATTTTTTTAGGGGAGAAAAAGTTTATTTGGCACTCCTGGTTTCAGAGACCTCAGTCCATAGATGGCTGACTCCATTGCTCTTGACCTGAGGCAGAACATCAAGGCAGAAGGGCATTGAGGAGGGCTGGGGATGTGGCTCAAGCGGTAGCGCGCTGACCTGGCATGCGTGCGGCCCGGGTTTGATCCTCAGCACCACATACAAACAAAGATGTGTCAGCCGAAAACTAAGTGATCCATTTCTTCCAGCCACAACCAACCTACCTACAGTCACCACCCAGTTAATCCAGTAGATGAATGCACTGATTAGGTTAAAACTCTCCTAACCTGATCATTTCATCTCAAAACATTCTTGTATCCTCTCACTCATGAACTTTTGGGGGATGGCTTATATCTAAACCATAACATTCTTCTCTTGGCCCCCGATAGCTCATAACCACCTCACAATCAAGATACATTTAGTTTGTTTTTAAAAGTCCTCATAGTCTTACCAGTTCTAGCATTATCCCAAAGTGTAAGTCCTAAGTCTTCTTTAAGACTCCAGATAAACTCTCAGTGTGAGCCCCTATAAAAATCAAAAGCAAATCAAAAAATCAAAAGGAAGTGTGTGTGTGTGTGTGTGTATACACACACACACACACAAAGTAAATATTTTCATTCCAGAAGGGAGAAATAGGGGCATAGAAAACAAGACCAAAATCCATCTTGGCAAAACAGGTCCTATACCTCTGCATCCAACATCTGGGGCACATAGCATTATGATGTTCTTTCCAAAGGGCTTGCATAACTCCACCCCTATGGTCTTGCTGGTTGCAGGCTATATGGACTCTCTCTTAGGTTGTTTCTGCTCAATTTCTGTAGCTTTCCTCAGCAGACCTCCCAGGCTACAGGCATCTCTTAATCTCAGGGTCTCCACTGCAACTTAGGCTTCTTTCTTACTTCTTCATGCATTACCCTCTCAGGGGAAGCCTGCTGGGACTCTGACCCTGGGGCACACTTTGCGTGTCCTCCCAGGCCTTGCTTTTTTTTTTTTAAGATTTTTAGTTATAGGTGGACACAATACCTTTATTTTATTTATTTATTTTTATGTGGTGCTGAGGATCAAACCCAGTGCCTCACACATGTTAGGCGAGCGCTCTACCACTGAGCTACAGTCTCAGCCTCCAGGCCTTTTTTAAAATCTCAGTAGAAGCCTCTGTGACTCCCTAACTCCAGAATCCTTCATTCCTGCAGAACCAGAACCTTATGGTTACCACCGAATTTGGCTACCATCTCAAGCAATGGCCAAACCTCCTGGGATCAAGGTGACAGCATTCTCTGAGTGCCTGGGCAGCTGAGGATGGTGAAACAACTTCATAGGACACCTGTGCAAGCAGGGTGCCCCATTGGTCTTTTCTGATAGGAATTTTTACTTTTTTATCATTGAGCCTGGGATAGGTGTGGTCGTGCCAATTCCTAAGATAACCTCAAGCTATCTATTCTGATGGTTTTGGGTAAAATACTTAACATCTTGTTAATGTCTTCAATAACCATACTTCCTTAGGCCCAGTTTTACTCACAGTTTTCTGGGCAAACTGCAAGATTTTCAAATCTTTCTGCTCCCGATTATCACAGCAAACCTGGTTAAAACTGCCAACAGTATCCATGCCACCCCCTGAATATGGTTCTGCCTTGAAATTTCCTCTGCCAGATTAATAAATCCATCACCTTTAAATTCAGCCTCACAGAAAGTCTCAGAACATGGACAAAAGGTAGACAATTTCTTTACCAGAATGTAACATGAAAGGCCTCTAGTCCAATTTCCAATAAAGTTTGCTTTCCCCTCTGAAACCTCCTGAGCCCAGTCTTTACTATCCACAGTCCTACTGGGATTCTGGTCTCTTGAACTCCACAAGAATTGCCCATTGAGCTCTGCTTACAATATTCTAAATATTTTCCAGCTTTAATCTCTAAACTTTTCCAAATTTCTCCTTTCCACAACCAAGCTTCAAAGGCTTCTGAACTATATCAGGTTAGTCACAGAAGCAACCTCACTTCTTGGCACCAATTTCTGTTTTAGTTGCTTTTTTTCACTGCTGTGACCAAAAGATCTGGAAAAGAACAACACAGATGAGGAAAAGTTTCTTTGGTGCTCTTAGTTTCAGAGGTCTCGGTCCATGGAGGACCAACTCCATTGCTCTGGGTCTTAGGTGAGACAGAACATCAAGGGTGAAGGGTGTGGTGGAGGAAAGCAGCTCAGGACATGGCAACAAGGAAGCCCAGAGCACGGAGTGATTCTTTCATGCACTCAAGCATGGGGAACTCGGCTCTAGAGTTCTGCCCTTCTCGTGAGCCAATATTCACCGTGGCAGGCAGCTCCCACATAGCTGGGCAAGGTCACCCATTGTGGCTGCCAACTTCAAGGTGGCACATTACTGTGGAGGTTGCAGTGGAAGAGGCTAAATGTTGGCAGAAATTAAAAAACTGCACATGCTTGCAACTGCCTTGCCGAGCCACACACCTGGGAAAACCCAGCTCTGAGCCGATAGAGCTGGAGTGACTCCGATGAGGTGACCTGGGCCATTGGGAGTGATCCAGATGGAATCCCAGGACCATGTGCTTCAGGCATTGACTTCCTGGAGATGAGAGGTTCCTGGTCTACTGATTACGCCTTAGCAGGTGCAAACAGGTAACATTTATAGAGCACTTACCAAGAGCCACACACCTGGCTGGGCATCATACACATGATCTCATTTCAAAGTCAGTGCTATTATTATCTTACCTTATAAATGAAGAAATTGAGATCTAGAGTCTAATGACTTACCCAAGAGACACAGCAGGTAAACGGAAGTCTAAGCCTGTGCTCTTAGCCATAATCTAATGCTACCTTCTTCTAAAAGTCATTTTTAACATGTTATTTTTTTTTTAATATACCAAACATAGTACCTGGAACTCAGTAGGTGCTAAATAAATGAGTTGAATGAACCAACCAAAACAAATTTTGCAGGCGACAGCTGTAAACTGGAGCATAATTCATCAAACAATGTTAAACAAAAAGGAAAGAAAGTTTTAAGTGAGTATTGTCATTTATCTCCTTTTTATTGAAGTCTATTGGGCTTGGAAACACACACAGAGTTAATTGATGGCAGGCTGGAATTGGAAGCAATCTGGCTATTTGGAATCTTTTTAAAAAAATATTTATTTTTTAGTTGTTGTTGGACGTAACACCTTTATTTATTTTTATGTGGTGCTGAGGATCGAACCCAGGACATCACACATGTCAAGCGAGAGCTCTACCACCGAGCCACAACCTCAGCCACTATTTGGGGTCTTTATTTGATTTGCTTTAGTGGTTAACAGTTTTAAAAATATGACCTGCCACTTTATGCTGCAAATTCTCCAAGCCTCAATTTACTCATCAGTAAAATAGGAGTGATCATAGTCCCCCGTCTTTGGACTGTGATGATGATTCAACCAGACGAGGCACCTCATGTGCTCAGTGCATGCACAGCACATGAGAAGTCCCCAATCACATCAGTGATTGTCACTCTTACTATCACTTTTGGTGCTTGTGAGAATTATTCTTCTGTCACATTCATGCAAAAGAAAAGCCCTCTGAAGGGTATATGGAAAATATAAGTACAAATGAAGCCTTGGTTCTGAACACAAATGAAGATCAAGAGGTTGCAAAGGGTATGTTAACTGCCCAGAGATTAATCCCACATAGACTTGTACAATTTACATTCCTCCTTGACGCACATTGTGAGTTTTTCAAAATATTGTAACTGCTTTTCATTTCCACCTGTGATTATAGATTGCTTAAGTTGCTATCAAACTAAGTTGCAGATGGACACAATACCTTTATTTATTTTTATGTGGTGCTGAGGATCGAACCCAGCGCCTCACACATTCGAGGCAAGTGCTCTACCACAGAGCCACAACCCCAGCCCCTCTAACTACATTTTCAGTGGCAGCTTTACTTGATGATTAGATGGAAGGGGTTTTAAAATGCTGGAGAAAATCCCTCACCATCACAGGGCTCTGGAGTTTGTAGAGGTTTTACACACATCTTCTTTAATCCTCAACTACACTTTCCCCTTCAAGATGAGGCAAATGCTATTAACTACCATCTTTTTTTTTTTTTCAGTGCTGGGGATTGAACCCAGGGCCTCCTGAACCCAGGGCCTTCTCCAGGCGAGGTAAGCTACATGCCCAGCCCGGCTAGCACTGCCACCTGATAGAACACACAATGGAGGCCCAGAGAGCTGCCGTAACCCATCCAAAGCCAGCCACTTAGTGGCAGAAGCTAAGCTTAAACTGTCTCTGGAATCAGTCTCCTGACAAGAACTGATTCTCGAATTCTAATTCTACACTTGGCGACTTGGCACCTCGGTCCATTCTGTGTTGTTGGAACAGAACACCACAGACAGGGAGGGGATAAAGGAAAGAAATCTAATCCTGAATTGCTGAAGGTCGGCAAGTCCAAGGCCAAGGAGTCTACATCTGGCAAGGGCCTTTGTGCTGTGAAGGGCAAGAGGGCCTGAGTGACAAGACAGGGTCCAACTGGCTTCTTTGAGGTCCCCACTCCTTTGATAACCGACCCACACCAACCTGTTGTAAGGCAGAGCCCTCCTGACCTGATGGCCGCTGGTCTCACCTCTGGGCAATGTTGCATGGGGGAATTGAGCTTCCAGCGTGTGGACCTTGGGGGGCACAGCAAACCACAGCACTCAGGAACGAGGTCAGTGCGGATCCCCGTCCATGAGACAGCGGGGACTAGCGGTAAGAAGAAATTTTACCAGGATAAGGTGATTTGGGGGCACTTCCAGCCAAGATGGGGTAACCAGGAACTGATTTGTCCTCCAGTCTTAAGCAACTGAAAATGAACAACAAATCAAGAAATATAAAACTGCTGTTGCAGACCGCGGGCCACAGGCGGTGAGGGAAGTGGTCCTGAGCCAGGGTGAGCAAGGCCTCCCCAGCCTCTGCTCCTCATCTGGGATCCTTTCTATCCTTCAAAGCCCGGCTCCAGTGCCACCAGATCCATCAGATGTCCCTGACTCCTGCTGGCAGTAATCTCTGCCCCGACATCCTGTGGCAGGTCTTCAATGTGGCACTGGTCATCACTGCATGTTGTGCGGTTTGGTGGATGGGAAGGTTCCTCCCCACTCCATTCCCCACGGAGCTGTGAGCAGTTGGCACAGGGGAGCAGTCGGCGCTTAGCAGGACACCCTGGGACCTTCTTACCCACCCCAGGCTGCATCGTCACAGGAAGGAGGGGGACAAAAGGCAAATGGATGGAATTAGACAAGCTTGGGTCAGAGTAGAGGGGACAGCAGGAGGCCGGCCTGCCTCTAGCTCATGTCTAGGAAAAACCAAAATATTGTGTGTGGTCTTTGCTTTTTTCAAAGTTATGAGCATCTTGCAGAATGAGAGAAAGGGCGTCCATCTGTCCCACAGCCCCTCCTCCAGCTAGGCTCCTTTCTCAGCCCAGCTCAGGACTTCACATCTGTGAAGGTCATCTCCAGCCTCCCCCAACCCCAGACCTGTGCTGCATAGGGCCACCGTTTGCCATATTTGCATGCAATCATTTTCGTTCTCTTTCCTTTGTTTATTTGCTGGGTGGGGAACCTGAGTGTTCCCTTCTGAGTCGGTGCATCTCCCTCCACCCTCCCCGAGCTTGGTCACCCCCATGTATCCACAAACAGGATGTAGAATTTTGCAGTTTTAAAACTTCATAGAAGTGGCTCCAATTTGTAGGAACCCTTCCATCAACGTTCGGTTTTGCTCAATGCTCAATGTCGCTCCCTATGGACCTGGTCTGTGTATTTAGTGCTTTGTGGCGCTCACTAACCCCGTGAGGACCCTGGAGTCTTTCCATGTGACCAGCTCTGCTCCCTCCATCCCCCCCGCTAGAGTCCCGGCTTCGGCTTCCTGAGAGCAAGAAGAAGCAGGATTTGTCTGTAGTCCCTAGGACAGGGTGTACCCTGAAAAATCTGCAAACTTGTTCTAAGAATGAATCAGCACCCTGCAGTAGCCCCCCCCACAGACTCCACACAGTTCTAGCCTCTTTCCTCTACAGATGGGGGGTACTTTCGTTATTCCAGTATTTTGCTTCGTTATTCCAGTTCTTTTATAGGGATGTCCTTCTCTGTGACTTCTGTTCGCACATGGGTATTTGGGGTAAAAATGGGAGTTCATAACCCATTTGAATCTACTGTATGAAATATGATACGTCAAGAGCTTTGTAATGTTTTGAACAACCAATAAAAAAAATAGGAAATTAAAAAAAAATCTCTCTGGACCCCAGTTGGAGTGGTTGGGAAATAGGTTAGATATGTGCAGCTTTGCCTTATTAAATATGACTACCTACTTTCAAAACATTATGCCAATGTAAGTACAAAGTCTGCCCTCAAACCCTTTTAGAAGGTTTTCTATGCATAAAATGTGAGGCGTGGAGATATTTCTCTTTGGACACATTGAGACTTTCTACCTTTTTCTTTTTGACAGCTGTTGGCATTACTTTACTAAGATCCACCTTATTTTCTAAGACAGTCCTGTTGGTGGACATTAGTTTATGCTCTGAAACATCCTGAGTGAATCACATGCACGTTCATGGCAACATATTATTTTGTTGCTGTATCATAAAAATTACTGATGTGTATTTTTAAAAGAATGCCCAGCAACTCAGGAGGCTGAGGCAGGAGTATCCCAAGTTAAGGGTAGCCGCTGAAATTTAGTGAGAACACAACTCAGTAGTTAAGCACCCCTGGGTTTAATCCTAGCGCCAAAAAAAGAAAAAAAAAGATTTCTTTTTCTTAGAAAAAATTCCCAAGAATGAGAATTTAGGTCAGTATACTAAAAATTATTTTTGCACCTCTTACTGCCTCAAAGGATTACATATTATCACTTAGAATGCCCCTCTCCCGGAAGCCAATTTCCTTTGGGCATCTTGTTCATTTATTTTACTGAATTCATTCTGAGTCTCCCCAAGGCAGGGCTGTGTTGATACTCTTCTGTGTCCCTGGAGTCTGGCACATGGTAGATGCACAATAAATATTCATTAAAAGAAAAAATGGCTCTGGAGGAGGATTGGGTGTCAGTCTGGGAAGATGGGGTCGCCTCAGCTGCCCTGGGAGTGGGTTAGAGACCTGAGAGGGTGGTAACAAGGCTGTGATTCCTGGGGCCACCTGGGGCTTGCCTTTCTGTCCATTCCTGGCAGCAGGCAGCCAACTGGTTGGGCTAACTGTGGCCTCTGGGTGGGCAGTGGGGTTACGCCAAGGGTGGGGCCAGGAGCAAGACCCACATGCGGCTGACGATCTGTCACAGCGGCTGATGTGAGCACAGGACCTGGCAGGTCCCAAGCTGGTGCTCACAGTGGTTTGAGGAAATGAGTCACCTGGGTGACACCCGACCAGTGGTGCAGCTTGGGGAAAGTTAAGGGTCTTGATGTGGCACAGATGGTCCTGGATGCCCAGGTTGGCCCTGTGAAATCACAAGGATCCTTATAAAGAGTGGCAGGAGGGTCACAGTAAGAAAAAGAAGCGGTGACCACAGAACTACAGGTTGAGTGATGTGCTTTGAAAATAGAGGGACCTGGGCTGGGGTTGTGGCTCAACAGTAGAGCGCTTGCCTAGCACGTGCGAGACCCTGGGTTCGATCCTCAGCACCACATAAAAATAAATAAATAAAGGTATTGTGTCCAACTACAACTAATATATATATAAAGAAAATAGAAGGACCAGAGATGGAGGAATGCAGGAAGCTTCTAGAAGCTGGAATAAGAAAATGCCGCCCTGAAGCCTCCAGGAAACAGGCAAGCCAACACCTTGATTCAGACTTCTCACCTCCAGGACCAGAAAAGAATAAATCTGTGCTGTTTTTTTTTTTTTTTTTTTTAAATTGTGGGTTGTTCAAAACATTACAAATTTCTTGACATATCATATTCCACACTTTGATTCAAGTGGGTTATGAACTCCCACCTTCACCCCATACACAGATTGCAGAATCACATCAGTTACACATCCATTGATTTACATATTGCCATACTAGTGTCTGTTGTGCTCCGCTGCCTTTCCCATCCTCCACCCTCCCCCCTCCCCACCTCTCCCCTCCCCTAAATCTGTGCTGTTTTAAACCACTGAGTTTGTGGTAGTTTGTCTTAGCAGCTGTAGGAAACTCGTCTTCGAGGCTGTACCTGTGAAGTGGGGATGGCTATTAGCCTGGGCCACCCAGCTGCTTGAAGACTTAATGTACTTCAAGGTTTCTACATGTTTAGAAGCGTGCCTGGCAAACAGTAAGCACTTAATAAGCACTTTGGCAAATCACCTGAACTCCCTGGACCCAGACACACCCAGGATCAGGAAGGGCTTCTGAGAGCAGCTGTTTCCAGGGGGTTCAGCCTGCTGTGTTCTCCCTTTGCTGCCCTCCACTTAGCAGGTGCCTGGAGCTTTGGGGGAAGGTGAGCCCTGGCAGGTGAAGCTTCAGGCCTCGCCAGGCCATCAGGGAAAGCCGATGGGGGGTTCATGGGAGTGAAGAAAGAGTCCCGACAATTGCACTTTCCTGCAGTGATTCAGTAGAGCAGAGTGGCCAGGAAAGCAACCAGGGACAGCTCAGGTCAAGGCAAGAAGTCAGGGCAAGGGAAGAATCATCTCTTCTAATCATCTCTTTGCCATGCTCAAAGCTTGCACACACAGGCACACACATAAGAGCCCATGTGTGTACACACACACACACACACACACACACACACAACTGATGCTCCCAGTAGTGCCAGGATGTAGGCAGAGCTATGTAACCCATTTTCCAGGTGAAAAACTCAAATTTAGAGAGGAAAAGTCTTGCCTAAGATCATACAATTGGCTAGGCTCTCAGCAAGGGCCAGAGCCCGGCTTCCACTCCCACCTCTGCTGCAGTCCTGGGTACTGGTGACCTAGCAGGTGGGCTCCAATTTCCTCGCCCCTGCTGCCCCGTGGGGCTGCCCCCCCACTCCTCCTTCCCCCTCTAATTGGGTGCAGGCACAAACAGGATCACATTCATAACACCACCTACTGCATTTGATTTCAAGAGCAGGGGCCACCTGATGATGAATACTAGACCAGAAGGAAAGAGGACCACTTCTCACGAATCTCAGGTCATTCTTAGTGAAATTCTGGCTGGGTCAGGTCCTCAGCACTCGCTCCTTAAACCTGTTAGTTGAGGACCCACGATGTGCTCATCCTAGCAGGGGCATGCACATGGCAGACCCAGATGGGGCCTCTGAGGCACCTGATGCTTGGTCAGTGGCCTGAACCCAGAACTCGTTGGAGGGCAGACAAGGCATGGTGGAAAGGCAGTGGGTTAGGCAGTGGGCACCTCCTGGATGAGAAGGAGGCTAAGGAGAGTGAGAGCAGCATGACCCTGTCAGCCTGGCAGAATCCCAAGATGCCAGGCCCCAGGCCATTTCCATTGAAGCCATCTTTTGCTGTCACGTCCACTTGTTTTGATTGAATAGTCAAATCTGTGAATGCTACTTTTCAAAGGGCAGTCTGTGACCACTCGCATGAGAACCACCAGGCTGGGTTTGCCAGAAGCCCCCTGTCCTGGGGCTCAGCCAGCTCCAGCGCCCCCTGTCCTGTTCACTGTCTCTAGGAGCCAGTTGCAGGCTTTGCATTTTCCAGTTTGAGATGAGACCCACAGGTTAGGTGTCGGGAGAGACAGGCCTGGAGTCCGCACAGAGACTAATAGTTCGTTTGGCAGAGGGGAAGGGTAGCTGGGTACTGCTCTGGGTTGGGCTCTCCTGGAGCATCCCGGGAGCACTGAGCAGTGGGCACCTGGACAGCATGGGTGTGTAGGAGCTGCAGGAACCCTGCCTGGAGGGGAGGATTCTGAGTAGAGCAGAGGGGTTACCTTGATACCTGCACTTCCCAGCCTGACTCACGGAAAGAGGGAGTTCACCGTTGAGGGCCCGAGGGGCCAAAGATGAGGAACTTCTAGAAGAGTTTCATTTTATTTTGCAACTCACAGCTCACCCTTGGGCAGCTTGCCTGTGACTCCCGCATAGACCTGTTTGTTACAGGAAGTCCGGTTCCTGAACCTCCAGACTCTGCTCCAGGATCTGAGCCCAGCCTGTGCCCCTCCCCAGGAGGCTCTGCAACCTGACTCAGGAAGCAGAGCAGCCAGGTGTCCCCAGGGTGGTAGAACAGAAGATGAGGCCCGGGGCTCTAGGGCACAGGATGTCCAGGCTGGGCTCAGCAGGGTGGGGTGGAGACAGATGCTGTGGTGGAGAGCGAGGAAGCCCCTGCTAGGGCCAAATGGCTGTGTCCCCCAGAAGGAGGCAAATAAATGACACTTTCCTCTGGTTTCAGTTGATAGCAAACTTTTTATTGGCCCAAGAAGCTGACAAACACTTTGTCAGTGATTTCATAATAATAACGAAAGCAAAAGCTGTGATATTTCCCCCTTTCTCCTCCTCACCGCCCTAAGAAACAGCAGTTTCAAGCTTCCCCTGCTAAAAGTAGCCGTGGGAAATTAAGAATGAAGGGGTACAGGGTTGAGGGAGCAGATTGTCACTCATTTTTTTTTAAGCCCCTGATTTACATCAGGCGAGATATAAGGCTTACATTTTACTTTAAAAAGGCCTGTGAAGACAAAGTGTGCACAATGTTAAGATTTATTCAGGAAGACCTATTGTAAAACACTTTGGGTTACCTGTTCTGGGTCTTTGGAAGGTGGTGGCAGTGTAACACTCCATTGGCAAGCACACTGAGGGCTCCATGGGGCCATGCAATGTGCCCATGTCCACTCAGCTTTGAGAGGGAGATCACCATTTGCTGTGATCTGAATGTACCTCCCGAAGTTCAGGGGCTAGAAACTTAATCCCCAAACTCATGTTAATGGTATTTGAAGGTGGGACCTTGGGGTGGCAACAGGGTGAGGACTGGGTGACTAGGCTCTGCCCTCAGGAATGGAACGATGCATTCATGGATTAGTGGGTTAGTGAGGGAGCGGCTTCTTAAAGGAAGCCAGCTCTCTGGGGCATGCTTGCCCTGAACACAGGAGGGCCCTCCCAGATGCTGCGTGTGCGGGCACATGCTCGTGGGCTTCCCACCTCCAGAACTGGGAGCTGAACAGACTTCCTTATAAATGACCTGGTCTCAGATATTCAGTGATAGCAACAGAAAATGGATGACCACACCACTCAAACTGGGCCCATGGGAATCCAAAGCCCACACTCATACTTCCAGAGGTCACAGAAACGCTCAGTTTGACTTGAACAACAGTGTTACAGGAGAAAAACAGAAGGCCACCTCACAGATCTCGGTGATTTTGTCTGGCCTTTGAAGACTTTGGCTCTGAAAGTTCATCTTCTGGAAGAGGGAAATGAGTCATGATCAAAGGAAAAAGACAACCACCGGAGGGGAGGACAATTCAAACCACATAGCGACAAAGGACTTGTAGGTAGAAAATATAAATAACTCAAAATAAGGGACAACACAATTTAAAAATGGGCAAATGAAGATGTGTTCAGCATCACAAATCACCAGGAAATGCAAATCAGAACCACCACGAGAGGTCACTTTATCCTTATTAGGATGGCTGTTACAAGAGGAGGAAGAGGAGAAGTGGGGGGAAGAGGAGGGGTGGTGCTGGTGAGGAGGTGGAGAAACTGGGACCCACATGCACTGCAGGTGAGGATGGAAAATGGTGCCTCTGCTTTGGGAAACAGTCTGGCAGGTCCTCAGAAGGCTGCATATAGGATGCTCCTATAATCTAGCAATTTCACTCCTAGATGTATATATACACAAGCAATGAAGACCAATGTCCATGCAAAAACAGGTACCCAAAAGTCCACGGCAGCATTATTTATAATAATCAAAAAAGATGAAAATGACTCAAATGTCCCCTCAAATGGATAAAGAAAATGAAGTATATCATACAGTGGAAGATTACTTGGAAAAAAGAAAACAAGCAATGAAACAAGATGAAACAGGGACAGGTAGTACAAGGGGGGCCCACCTTGAACCCATCGTGATGAATGAAAGAAGCCAGTCAGAGCAGAGTGCTTATTGAATGCTTCCACTTACACGAAATTTCCAAAGAAGATACATCTATGGATATGGGAAGTAGATTAATGGTTTTCAGGGGTTGGAGGAAAATGAGGAACACCTGTTAAATGGGTATGGGGTTTATTTATGGGGTGAGGAAAATGTTCTAAACTCAATCGTGATGATGGTTGTGTAGCTCTGTGGATATACCAAAATCGATTGCAATGCATATCTTTAATGACTGAATTGCATGGTACATGAATTATATCTCAATAATGCTGTTACAGTTTTTTAAAAATGGGTGTAGTTATTTGTGTGGTGTGTGTGAGCTCTAGCAGGGGATCAAGCAAGACAGGGCTTACCCCACTCAGTCCCTAGTCTCACCTCAAATTTTAATAGACAATTTTTCATTGGTGTGTTGTACATAATGGCAGGATTCATATTCATACATGCACATAACATAATTTGGTCAATTTCATTCCCCAACACCTACCCTGTCCCTACCTTCCTCCTCCCCTGGTCCCTTACCTCTACCCTTTTGGTCTTCCTTCTAATTTCCTGAGATCCAACCCCTTTTTACCACTTTTCCTCTCTAGCTTTCACATATGAGAGAAAAATATACGACCCTTGACTTTCTGAGTTTGGCATATTTCACTTAACATAATTCTGTCAAGTTCATTAATTTTCCTGCAAATGATATAATTTTGCTCTTTTTCATGGATGAATAAAACTCCATTGTGTGTACATATCACATTTTCTTTGTTCACTCATCTGTTGATGGGCACCGAGGCTGCTGGTTCCATAATTTGGTTATTGTGAATTGAGCTGCTGTAAATACAGCTATGCATGACATTGCTATAGCAGGCTCACTTTAATTCTTTTAAATAAATACTGAGGAGTGGTATTGCTGCGTCAGACTTGTTTTAAAAGTGTTTTTTAAGGTATAATCAGTGATCTGCTGAAGTTGAGAAAGGGTTTGTCTTGGTTGGCTTTTCGTTGCTGTGACCAAACCACCTGATAAGAACAACTCAGAGGAGGAAAAGTTTATTTGGGGCTCATAGTTTCAGAAGCCTCAGTCCATGGACGACCAACTCCATTGCACTAGGCCCAAGAGAGGCAGCACATTGTGAGGGAAGGGCCAGTACAGGGAAGTTGTTCCCCTCTTGGCAGCAAAGGAGGAGAGGGAGGGAGAGAGGGGAGGAGAAAGAGAAGAAGAGAGCGGAGCTGCAGGGCAGATGCACCCTTCCAGGGCGCCCCCAGGACCCGCCTCCTCCAGCCAGGCCCCATCTGCTTCCAGTTACTTCCCAGTCTACTCAAACCAGGATGGACTGATCAGGTTACAGCTCTCACCACCCCATCCTTTGCTATCTGAAGATTTCCTCTGTGAACAGGAGCTGTTTGTAATCAGCTACAGTAGAAATATTTACACCCAGGAACTGGCAAATTCTACGAATAAAGGTTTCTTCTAAATTTTAATTTTTTAAGAGCTGCTTAAATATTTACCAGCAGACCATTGAGAATAACAGCATACATATAAAAAAAGCACAAACCAAGAATGACAGGTCAATGAGTGTTCAAATTGAACAAACCCTTGTGACCAATATTCAGAGAAACAGAATAGTATCTGTACCCCGAAACCCCCTTCCTCCAAGGTCCCCTCCTAGTGGTTACCCAAAGATAACCACATCGATGGCCAATTTGTGTACATTAAGTGGAATTAAAAGGTGAATTCCTTCAAGTCTGGCTTCTTGTGATTAATGTTATTCGTGAGATTCGTCCATGTGGTTAGGCTGTAGTTTGTTTCAGATACAATGTGTGAACATTCCCCATTTATGCATCCATCTCCTGTGTTTCCTATTATAAGTAGCTCTTTTAGGACACAGGTCCATGTCTTTGAGCTGACACATGTACACATTTCTGTGTAGGGATCCTAGGTCCTGGGCATCGTCACACTCAGTGATAGTTGACAGATTCCAAGTCAACTGCCTTTGACGTCCCTTCCTTGCTAGCCGGGTCTCTGCATCTCTGTTGCCCACCAGAATGGTCCTCCTAGGCTTTGGGGAGAAAATAAAGCCAAGGCCATGGAACTTGTTGGGAAGGCAAGCCAGGGACTAGTAATCGGAGGTAGAGCTGCCAGGGGAGTCCTGTGAGTTTTTATTTCCTATGAGAGGGTCTCCCTAAGTTGCCCAGGCTCTTGTGTGTGGGCAGATGTGCTGCAAGTGACAGGAGGCACCAGGCCCTCCGTCTGGTTCCCACTAGACCTAGGCGACCAGTGGGTGAATCTGGGAGAATGTTCTCCCATGTCTTAGAGAGGAACATGTAGAACCAACAGGCTCCAAGCACTGTTGCACATTTGAGTTCCAAGCTCCTGAGCTGAGTAATGGTATGAGGAAGCTCAGGGCTGAGAGTGCCCGAGCCACGTGCACTGTCTGCCCAACAATGTGCTATGCATGTCTGTTTGCAACTGGCCAGGGTGGTGTTGAACCAGGTCTGCCAAACTCGAGTTGTTTCCTTTTCATGGCACTTAGTATGGTAAGACAGTGACGGTTGGAGTTTCCTAAGTGCTAAGCCCTCAATGAGAGGTTTCCTCACTATTAGACGGTGCGTCTGTAAGGAGGTTCAGGACTCTGGATAATTCTCCCTTTTGGTGACAGAGTAGATTTTCAGGAGCTGAGTGGTGTTCCAGGAGTGACCTGGCTTTCTTGGCGAATGTGTGGGAATCACCTGGGGGAAGTGGTTAAACGCAGACTCCTGGGTCCCTCCCATGATGTAGAATCTCCAGGACAGGACCCAGGACTGTGATGCTTCCCAAATCTGAATGCCGGGTGCTGTTTTCTTGCTGTGTCTTGCTCTCCAGTCTGCCTGGAACTGCACAGTGAAGTTTTCATTCTGCCTGTTCGAGTGTGAAGCCGAATAAAGCTTCTGTCCCGATGATTTAGCAGAAGGTCAAGGTTTTGGCCTCAGCTAGGATTTGCTGTGTGGTAAGATTTTTGCAAAACATCTGTGTTTATCTGAGCTCTAATTGCTGTTTTCGGGAGCTTATGTGTTTCAGCGTCTGCAGTGGGCTGCTGTGCTCACAGATACGCACGCTCCCTCACTGTTTTCTTCCGGCAGTCTACGTGCGCCAGGATAGCCACCTCTGGTTCCCAAGTGTGCAGCAGCAGTCCAAGAAATCCTCCTATGGGGCTCTTCTGGCAAGTGTTGGCACTTCTCTGAATTGGAAACTTCATTTTGTGGTTTGCACTTTCCTGGCAGCCGACCTGCTGGGAGAGGGGAGGAGCAGGCCAGCAAAGGCTCCCAGGCAGGAGCTGCACTGGGCCCTGTGTTAGGGTTCAAATCAGGGTTCCTGAATCATGAGGGAGGTTGGCTTCTGGCAAGTTACAAATCAACCTGAGCATCAGTCTTCTCATCTGTTCATGGGGAGAATACAGCTCCCTCTAATAGCTGTGACCCAGCACTCAACACAGTGTCCAGCCCACAGGCGTTGTTAGCACTGGGCCCTGATCCATGGGAGGTCAGGGTTGGGTGTAGGGACGACCCTGCTCTCCAGCCCAGCACTGATGGAAGACCCTGCAGGTGGCTCTGCCCATCTCCAGCCTACTGTTCTCCTCTTCCTGCCTGCTCCAGCTGTTTCAGGAGGGCCACCTCTCACTGGCCTTGGTGAGAGCTTCCCCAGGTCCTTGGGGACAGGCACCGAATTCCTCCAGGCCATCCCCTAGCTGAGCCCCACAGTCATTCTCACCTATCCATCCCCTTCTCAGCCTGGAGCTTCTAGAAGAGGACGAGGAGCTGGTCTGTGCAACCACTGGCCTGGCATCATCTGGCCACAAAGGGGATGCGTGTGGGACACATGAGCCTCGGACGCAGAGAAGGAAGGTGACATGATTTAGTTGACTTTGCCTCCATCCCAGGCAGCTGGCTGCAGAGGCCAGGCCCAGTGTGTCTCCTGGCCTGTAACCCCGGGAGCTGGTTTGGGCTCAGCCTCGGCTCACCAGCTAGAGACACGAGGCCATTAGCTCTGAATACTCTGCATGCTGCAAAATTGGGATTTGCCTCTGGGACAGATGGATACACAGGGGGAATGGGCAGCGTAGGAGAAGCTGAAGCATCCCAACGAATGTCATCCACACCAGCCCCCCTGCCACACATGCAGACTCTGGGAGTGAGGAAGACTTACACATATGCAAGGGGAGGAGAGCACAGGGTTAGGACAGAGGGGAAAAGCTGGGGCGGGGAGGGAGGGAGAGCAGTTGTCCTCGACGTGGGCTTGCCCGCTGCCCACCACTTCCCGTGTGATATTGAGCAGTTCGCTCCAGCTGCTCCAGGTCAGAAAATTTCATCAGAAAATGTGCCTAACAAGATGACACCTGCTTCACAGCTGAACAGGTGGAGGAGGCCCGGGCCTGTGTTCAGTGGGCACTCAACCCAGTGAGGTGCAGAGGCCAGAACCAGCCTCCAAATTCTGTGATCCCTGGAGAAACGAGATAGCTATTGGGCCACCAGGGGGGCTGCTCTTAAAGGGGTGGTGAATTCTTGGTTTTAAACAGGCCCTGTAGCAGGGTTAAAACCACAGATAACCAAATGGGAAACGACATTTTGTAACCAGATGGAAAACAGGCTGCTGCTCTGCCTGACTTATCCAGGCCAACAGTGTCAGCGTCTCCCAGAAACCGCCTGATGCAAATCCACTGCTTCCCTGCCAAAGCCCCTTCCTCCAGCCACACAGTGTGTGTTGGGTTTCCCACACCAGCTGTGTGGACAGACCTGAGGTTACCAACTTTCAGGAAGGAAGGAGAAGGAACGTGGAGACCAGCGCTTCAGAATCTTTGATGCTGTGGTCACTCCCTGGCTAGAACTTCGTGTAGCAGACATCTTCCATAGTCTACCATGGCTCAGATTTCTGCCATGGTAGCCAGAACCACTTGTATGCACTCCTGACTCAGTGATTTTTGGAGCCACGAATCTCTCCGAGTTTCATTTCCAAGCTTGTGAAGTGAGAGGTCAGTGCCCCTGTAGGGGCTCACTGGGGACTTAGCCAGACGCTGTAGGCAGAGCACCTGGGCCTGAGCTGCTCCACCCCACCTCAGGGCAGCACCAGGAGTGACAGCTGCCGACAGAAGCACTGTGCGGCACGCTGCTGGGCACCTAGAGCTGCGGCTGCATCAGCATGTCACCCCG
This sequence comes from Marmota marmota marmota, assembly GCF_001458135.2. NCBI lineage: Eukaryota > Metazoa > Chordata > Mammalia > Rodentia > Sciuridae > Marmota > Marmota marmota. The sequence goes on from NW_025999949.1 coordinate 27,035,883, forward strand.
GGACACGGAGGGGCCCCCTTCTCCTTCCTGTCTTGTTCACAGTGCCGCACACTGTTCACAGGAGGTAAGATGACCAGTATCATTCTTTCCTCCAGAGTAAAGCCGATGAAGTCCCGACCTTCTCCAGTCGGAAGGAGTGGACAACTCACAAAATGGTCTCACTGCAGATGTTTGGGGTCAACTGAGAATGTTTATTTAAAAGCAATTTTAAATATTAAAAAAAGTAGAAATTAACACATACAGTACTGAAAAACGGTCACATTAAATACATGTGAAACGAAAAGTGTACTGATGTTTGATGGTAACATCCAGATGAGGATTCGGAAATTAACTAGTGGCACTATGGGATTCCTATACAACACGTTGAAGTTCTAGGCAATACAAAAATAAATAGCAATTGCTGTTCAACAGTCAAATAGACACACACTACTTGCAGAACATTACTTTCTTCTCTGGGGGAAAAAAGAACTAATTTGCTATTTTTTTTTTTGGTAAGGTCCCATTCCTTCAAAATACTATATCATGTACAAAATGGCAGATCATGGCTCTTCACTGAGTTTAAGAACGAGATCAGATTTAAACTCAACAAGATTGCCAACGGTTTTTCTATCTAGTTTTCCTATGTCCCACAGTAAGCTGGATTAGAGAGAACTCAAATTCCTCATGGAAAACAAAACCAAACCAGAGAGGAGGAGGAGGAAAAAAAAAGGTATGAAAAATGCATCTGTGAGAGTTTCTACAATAGGGGAAACAGAATAGACATCGCCTCCACATAACTCTAGAGACGGAGCTTGTGTGTGTATTTAAAATAACTAGTTTATTTTCAGATGAGTTGCAAATAGTCTGGCCACAATGAAGAACGGCTCTTTACTGCAACTTCAAATTGTGAATGAATGAGCTGGGACCCAGGGCAGCCTCAGATGCTGACTTCCTGTCCTGATACCAGTGTGGCTTAAATGCTGAGGCTGCTGGCACGGCCAGTCACACATCAGCACGTGGCCTGGTGCCTCCCTCACATTCTGGGTTAGGTGTGGGAATGCACGTGTGCCCTGATGCTGAGGAAGCAATTGCTTAAAATCAGTTTCCAATAGTAGCTGATGAAATATTTCTCAGGTATGCCATGCAAGGTTTAATTCTTCAGGTGGCTACTCAAAGTTTTCATAGTAACCACTTAAGCAGAACTAAATATTTACTGAGCACTGTGACTATGAAAGAGGGTTTTTCCTATGGATTTGGTTGGGAATTGTGCTTCTGTGAAATTAACATTTCTCATTCACGGCTAAGATTATCTGCTTAAAAATATTAAGTCTTCTGTGCTGTTGCCAAAATAGTAGTTTAAGCAAATGGAACATCAGAACGACACGAGCCTTAGAATCAAGGACAGTCCCACTGGTTGTGGAATATGACTGTTGTATTCTTGTCCAAAATTCAGACTGATGCCAAAGATCAAAACACAATGTTCTTAATGGTCTGATAAGCATGGCTGGGATGAAAACAAAATGAGAGAGAGAGAAAGAGCACAAGTGACAGAGAAACAGAGACAGACTCCTTGCAGGGAGAGCTTTTTCACAGTGCAATTCATAGCAGCTTCCAAAACTTGGTTATGAATTGACTTGAAAGGGAACTGTCTAGTGGCTGGCGCTTCAGATGGGAACACTAATGTATGAAGAAGAGCAGAAGAGCTTGGTTTCAGCACCTGGATCCTACTCTGGAAACACTGTGTGAAGGGCTGACTTTTAAATTCTCCATTTTGAATAGTCTTTTAAAAGTAAATTTATCCAAGAACAAAACTAAGAAAATAATTTAAAACCAACACTTTAGATGCTTCAACACAATTGAGGGATGCTGATTCATAATACATTATGTAAATTCGTACTCTTTGAGAGAGTTGAATGACTGACTACAAACAGATATAGTTGCAACCTTATAATTTCTGCTTTAATGGCAATCAAGTTTAAAAAATGTACAGTTCAACTTATTCATACTATTTATTCCTTTATAAAAGGCAAGATTTCAGGTATAAGCTTCTAGATGCATGCATAATGTAGAGGCTAATATTTTCTGGCAGTCCTTGGTTCCTGAAAGTTAAACTTCATCAGACATATTTTAAACTTTGTCAAAATAGGCATGAAGGATATGTTATTTTTGCATAATGAGGTAATATCTCAAGGGTGGGCACTCATCATCATAAGACAGTATAAATCCACTTGTCTCAACTTGCATGAGGCTGTGTGCATTGTAAAATGCCACAAAGAGTTTTGGGTCAGTGAACATTTGCTGAAGGAGTAACATATTTAACTGAGCACTTGTCTGTAATAAATACCAAAGTAGGTTTTTGTAGCTGTAAACTGTGTACACAGATAACTACAGGCTGGTCTGTCATGGAGCTAACTAGAAGTTTCACCTGGAGAACAGAACCCACCTCTTTGCTAATGCTGCATTTTCAGTAACAAGGTTGAGAATACTGCACTGTAAGGAGCAGAGTCGACTCTAGGCCCTTTAATGGCTGCTGAACAGAAACCACTCTACTTTCAAAGCCAGCAATTCCTACACTCCTGGTTTTTTGTTGTAGTTGGTTTAATTTTAATTTTAATTTTTTTATTTTTGCTTGCTTGTAAAACAGCACAGATAGAGAGAGATGTAAGTGCTAGGTGCCAAGGACGGCTTTGGCAAACCAGCAAGGCGCACTGGGCCCCGAGGCTACCCTCATACTGGCAAAGGCAGAAGACCACAGGATATTTACAATACATACTCTGTTCCCCTCCCGAGGTGGCCCTCGAGGAGTTTCCTATTCTGTAACAGCAGCTATACACACACTGTGCACAGGGTGGCATGGAAGCAGAAGTCTGGCATGGAGGATGGAGACAACCATAAGGTTCTGCTTTCTGCTAGTCGGACAGGATGTGAACAAAGGACACTGGAAAGACCCCCTTCCTTTCAGGCTGTCCTTCGATGTGCCCAATCTGCAAAGGAAAAAGATAGTGGTCAGGCTGGAGGCAGCAGGCAGCTGCCCTGGGACAAGTCCAGGGGGGTAAGAGCCCAGCCCCAGAACCCAGAGCCCTGGGGTGGACCCAGACACATTTCCCCATCCTTTGTGAACCACAGAAACTATGCAACGAAACAACAGAAGGGCACTTCTGCACCATCTGCCTGCCCCCACGGAGTTCCCAGAGAGGTGGAACAGCATGCCCAAGGCCTCCCTCCAGCCCAGACTTCACGATCCATGTTCTGAGCAGATGCTTCTGCTTTCCAGTTGGGGAGGAGGTGGGGGTCAAACACACCTTGCTAAGCCTCTCAACTGTATAACAGGGCACCAGAAAAGCCCTTCTCAGGCTTGTGTGATTACTTTAAAAAAGAAAAGACAAACTACATGGGGAAAGCTGCTACGTGCCCATCATTTATCCTCTGGCTACTCTGGGGGAGGATATTGTGGGAGTCTGAGGCTGAGGGCAACCGTACTGACTGCTACACAAGGCCGAGAGCCAGGCTGCCTGCAAAGATCTTCTCATCACCTCTATTAGGTCAGTGTTAATCACATCAAAGAGAACCACATCGGGAGTCCTCGACAGCAGGAAAGACAAGACCACTCACGCTGGCTTTAAATGGCAAATACACCCAGCAGGGTGGTTTGAAGCATGGGACAGGATGAGTCAGGCCAGCTCTCATTTTCTCTGCATGAAGTACCAACTGCACAGAGTGGAAGCCAAGAGCTGTGTCTAGCCTATAACCAGCTCCTTTACCAACCAGGCCCGTGGCGGTGGAGGCCATCGGTACTATTGGTCCCTTATCCTGGATATGCAGTCAATGGTTAAGATGTGGCCTACCTACGCCATGAGCGCTCAGCTGAAACCACGCAGTACGAGGGTTATGTGGGTGGCATGTCACCATGGGGATGCATGGTGACATTCACATCTGGCTGCGTATGTGCTGTTGGCCCAGAGAACTTCTCCCAGGAACAATGCTGACCACACTATTGCAGACTCGTCTCTGCTGGAGTCACCCATCCTTAGCAAAGACTATGATGGCTGCTTGATCACACTACAGCAAAGTGAGTTTGGTGACATCCTTGTGAGGGAGGATTAATCAGGTCCTGGTTTTCAGAGGAAATAGGTTTATAGGAGGGACATGCTTCCCCCAAGGCCACAGACGGTGACTGACTCCCGCTGGAGACCTCAGAGTTCATCTCCTTGGCCTTGTGCACACTGGCTCTCCAGGCTGCATGCTGGGGGCCGGCCTGCCTCTGCCAACAGAGGCTGGAGGCCCCTGGGCCTGCCCCAGCTCATCCTGTCCCAGGAGAGGACACCTGCCCCCTCAGCCCAGGGTTTCCTGACCTCAGTGCTGACTTCTCTGCTGCGTGGCTCCCTGCGCATGGCAAGGTGTAGGCATCACCCTGGCTTCTTCCCACAACATGCCCACAGCATGCATCTTTCCCAGGTCCCGACAGTCAAGGTTTCTCCAGATCTTGCAAACCTCCCAGGAAAAACCATTGTTCCAGTCCAGCAAAACCACTGCCCACAGGCCCAGGGGAGAAGGAGCCAAGGTGAGTGTGCACACTTGCATGTGCCAGGCTTGTACGGGCCAGGCACACACGTGAGGGGGTGTTCTGAGCAGCCACAGGTTTTGCTGGCCCAACTGTGAACCACAGAACTGAGCCCCTCTTGGGAGGAGGGGACTCAGGCTGCCAAAGAAGGAGGATTTCCATGCTGAAGGCGGGAAACTGTTAAACAGAAAAGTTTGAGGTGACCATCTGCTGCACCTCGGCCTGGCAGTCGTCCTGGGGAGACACTTTCTGATCAGCCTGAGAAGTGACCAGTGCGACGGTGCCTACAGGTCTCCAAAGAGCTGGGTGGAGAGGACAAGGGTGCCTTCCCTTACACATACCTGAGCGGCAGGTCTTAATGTGAGGGGAATTTTCACAGATATTTTCATTTTATCTTCTAGAATTATGTGATGAAGGTACTGCAAGTCCTCTTTACAAACTGGGAACCCCAGACTGGATTAAGGACTGAGCCTGAGGGCCAAGCACCACAAACAGCTGAGCATGTCCTGCACCTCCGCCTTCTGGCTCCCAGCTGGGGGACAGCGTGCAAGGGGAACAAAGCACAGGCTTCGAGCTCTGGAGCGACTCAGAGACCTGACTGCCTGCGCATCATCCGCCTGGCCTCGGCAATGTGCCTGACTCTCCTGAGCTTGAGCTCTGCATCTGGACATTTAAAGATGCCGACAACACACAGTGGGTTGTGTGTACCACGGGAAATCACATACATTTCTGAAGGAAGGTACCATGCAGAAGGATCAAGTGTAAAAGGCTCGTGGGCCATTGTCGTGGCTGACAGGCTCTCTGTGCGTGAGGGATGCTTTACTGACTGCAGGGTCTGCAGGTCCCCACATGTCATCTGCCAGGGTGTGGTTGGTGACTGAATGGAGGGACCAAATGTACATACCCACCACTCCTGGTCCTCTTCCCCTGTGACAATAATTACTTCTCCCTCGATGAAGGTGAGCTCGTCGTCATTGTCTGCCTGGCAGTCGTAAATGGTCTTCACGCGCCTCACTTTATTCTTCCCCTTCAATATAGAAACTGGGTTTTAGCTGGAAGAACAGGCTGCAGGGGTGAAGAGCATGGTGCTCTTTAGGAGATGGGTGACGTGGGGCAAGTGACTGGACCTCACCGAGCCTTGATTTTCTCAAGGGTGTGCGCATGGGGGGCAGTGTCTGCCAGGCGCCCAGCGTACCACCGTGTGCTCTTGAGGAATGACAGGCCCTTCCTCCATCAGGAGCAGGCTAGTGCCCAGTTAGGGATTGGCCACTGCCAAGTTATTTTCACTAGAAATCACATCATGTGGGCAGGAATCAAAATTCAACTTCCCCAAAACACATGAAGCACCCTGCCCTCCCCCACTGGCAACAGCAGCTTGCAGAAATGACAGCGGAGTCTAAAAATGTTTTTAGGAAACATGATGTAAAGCAAAATGTGCAGCTTCTGCACACTGAATGTGCAGCATCAACAAATTTCGCCGTCCCCTCATGCAAAACAGCAGGTCAGGACATGTCGGCTACCCCCGGCAGGATCAGCCCGGCTGGGTGGATTCTTGCTCGTACACCATTCTAACTTCTGGCCAGTTCTGACTTAGGCTTTCGTTGGCTGGGCTTCCAGTTCTTAGTAAACAGAAAGACGAAAACAGAGACCTTACCTTCTAAAGAAAACTTTTAGGACCCAGCTAATAAAATAATCAGTAATAAAAAGAGTAAGCTGTCTCTCTGAAGTGTTTGGGTCTGGTGACCCCCCTTCTCTGCCTCCTCGCTCCGCCCTGGATGAGCCAGGCCTGAGCTCCCTGCCAGGGCCATGGTGGGGTCTGGGAAGCCTGGCAGAACTATGGTGGCAGCAGACTCTGAAAGCAACTGAGAAGCAACCGAGAAGGCCCATGATGTGCTCATTTATAATGGAAAGGATTAAATGAGACGGCTCGATTGCAAAGCTTCCAGCATCAACTGGAACTGCACAAATCAAAAGGCTGGTGAGGCCACTGGCAGTGCTTTGGACTAGGGGTAGCGTCCTCCTGAGGACAAGGAAGAGCATCTGTGATGCTCGCCAGGCTGGTCTCAAATCCACGGGAGGATGATTTATTTTTCTTACCTTTCCTGTGGTACTCATGTGAAACTTTTTTTTTTTTTTGGTAGCACTGGGGGTTGAACCTAGGGACACTGTACCGCTGAGCAACATCCTCAGACCTTTATTCTTTTGAGACAGAATCTCTCTAGGCTGCCCAGGCTGGCCTCAAACATGTGATCCTCCTTCCTCAGCCTCCTGAGTTGCTGGGGTTACAGTATGAACCATGGATACACTTTTACTCTAACATGCTTTACAATAAAATGAGCAGATGGGGCTATCTGCACAGAGGGAGGACTCTGGGTTTCCACAGTAACTGTGCCCCTCGACCTGAGGTACAGGGCCGTGGGGTGCAGCCGTGCGCAGGGCAGAGTACTGCACATCTCCCTGGAGCATCACCTTTCCACAGAGATGGTGGAGAAAGTCATGTTGTGGTAAAATAAAGATGATGCACTACAGAGGAGGAATGTTGCTCTGACAGAATGGCAGAAGGCTGAGACTTCCTCAAAGCCCGCCTGTGGAAGGGTGGTGGACTTCCCCTCTAGGAAGGCGTGAGCAGCACTGGCTGAGGAGCTACTCAGGACCCTGAGAGGGAAACTGCTCTCCCGTGATCCTGGGGAAAAGCAGCAGTGCCGCCCTCGGGTTCTCCGGAGAGCAGCAGCATTTGGGCTGTGTGGCCAGAGGGCTCCCAAGGCTCACCCGCTGACCCACCTGTGAGCTGGGTGTCCATGGGCCCCCTTTTGTATGTGGGGAAACAGTCTCAGGGTGAAGAACTTGCCACCGCCCTGCAGTTTCCCCAGGTCCTGTGGCAGGTGAGGCAAGGTCGCACAGCCTGCCTCTGACCACCAGGCTGCCTCCGCCCCAGCACCTGCCCCAGAGCCAGGCAGAGGTGTGGTGGGCAGCCTGCTGCATGGGGCAAAGCCGTCCCAACACCCTCCAGGGGCAGTGGGGTGAGTGGCCTGAGCACAGGGGGCACCCACCGTGTTGATTTTTCTGGGCAGTGGTACAGGCGTCTCGGGCAGAGTGGGCGTGAGGTCACTGGAGTCCTCAGATGCCTGCTTCGGGACAGCGTCTCTGGACTGCATGTTTGGGGAGAGATCCCCTGGGTGTGACTTCTGTGTGACCTCGGAGGGCTGCTGAGACTTGGGCGAGACGTCACTAGTCTGAGACTTTGCCAGCAGGTCGCCCAGCTGGGGTTTGGGGGGCAGGTCCTTCATGTGCGGTTTGGGAGGTAAGTCTGAGAGCTGCGGCTTGGGTGGCAGGTCGCCCAGCTGTGGCTTGGGGGGCAGTTCTCCAGGCTTAGGTGGCAAATCTCCGATTTGGGGCTTGGGGGCCAGTTCTGTGGGCTTTGGGGGCAGGTCTCCAGGTGGTGGCTTTTGTGGCAATTCTGCCAACTGTGAAGATTTCTGAAAAATCTCAGGCGGGATGTTGGCTTTGTCTAGGGAGAGATGATGGCTCGTTTCTGTTTTCCTTAGTGCCACTGTGGGGAACAATCAGAGAGAGCAAGGTCACCAAACAGAACCGAGGGGGCAGGCATCGCGTCATCAGCAGGAGGCACAAGCACCTCAGTGGAGCCATCTCCAGTGAGCACTCGCGGGGACCAAGCCGGGGCCAGGCCCAAGCCTGGGCTGCGGTTCTTGGCCAGGTGCGAGGAAGAAGCTGGAAAGCCATCATGCAAGGACAACAGGGCCACCTTAATTCAGAATTTTAAACCCCCCTTAAGAGGATACTATTCCCAGAAAATTGGAAAGCACAGTTGAAAACTGCCCCATAAGCCTACCTCTACAGGTAGCCATTTTAATATATGTCCTTCTGATTTTTCTGTATATTTTCTACACACGAGACTTTTACTGTTTGAGCAAGAGTACCTGCCGTGCTATTAAAATCCTTTACGGGTAGCACAGATATAAATTTGAAGGGGAATTCTATCAATTCTATGGCTGTTATAATTTACTTCCTATTTTTTTATATGATTCACGCAGTAGGTAAGAAGAGAAAGGTCCCTCTGCCCACCCGACCTCCTCCTGCGCTGCGCACATGTACACTGAGGACGTCATTTGACACAGTATAGGGGACCGCAATTCCAACACTGCAACCGTCTCCCCAGCCAATGTGCCTGGGAGGGCTTCTCCCTGTTCCCTTGCCAGCTGCACATGCTGCACAGCTCGGCGGGGACAACTTGCTGAGCCACTCACAGCCTTGCACAGCTCTGCAGAGCAGCACTTATGGCATTCAGACACGTCTTCAAGTCGAGCTCAACATTAACTAGCTGTGTGACCTTGGGCGAATTACCCAATCTCTGTGCCTCAGTGTCTTCATCTCTAAAACCCTAGTTCAAAGGGTTCATGAAGATTACACGAGTTAATATGTGTAAAGAATTGACTGATGGGACCTGGCAGGCGGTGAGTCTTCTGTGAGAGTAATAATATCATTTCTGTTCAGGCTCCAGAGCTAGGAAACAGAAATCTTGGTTGAGCATTCCCCAGTGCTCTCTGTGCTGAAACGTAACTCCCACTGGGAGATGTTAAGAGGGTGGGGACTTAACCTGACTATGGTGCTAGGAGATGGAGGCTCTAGGAGGTGATCACGGTTAAAGTCATCAGGGTGGAGCCCCTGTGACTAATCCTAATGAAGAGGTCGCTGAGGACGTGATGCCTGCTTCCTGACTCTAGACCTGTGAGCCTGTATCACCTTGGGACTCTGTCAGAAGGAAGACCATCACCAGATGCACTGCCAAACATTGTACCTTCAGCACTACAGATCCAAATAACCTTTTTTCTTTATAAAGGTATTCAGCCCCAGGTATTCTATTACAGAAACAAAATAGGCCAAGAGGGAAAACTTTGGTCCAAGAAACTTAGAAGACAGATCAATCTAATGTGTAGACTTCATCTTGATTCTTATTCAAATAATTCATAAAAATTTGTTAGTTAATTGGACATGTGAACACTGTATAGTTGATGATACTGAGGAATTTTTAACCTTTTATATGTGAGGATGAATTGCATATGCATGAAATCACATGTTTGGGGTCTGCTGCAGAACTACTAGGGGCCAGTGGATAGGGATATATACAGAATGGGATCAGGTATAAACTGGGAAGTGCTGGAGATGAGTGACAAGTATCTGGGAGGCCGCGTTACCCTATTCCTGGTCTAGCTGCCAGGACAGGTGCAGGTGAGAGAGCAGAAAACGGCACAGGAGGGATGGGAGGTGTGGAGGGGTGGGGACGGGGAGCAGGCAGCAGCCGCCTAGGTGGCCATTTGGTCTGGGTGCAGGAAAAGTCTGCTGGGAGGCAGGGAGAGGGACTCAGGGGTGATAGGCGAGAGACACAGGGCAGAAGCTGGGCAGCCTGAAGGTGGAGGACAGTGCCTAGCAAACTCGGCTCAAGCTCTTGAGACCAGGATAAAAATAAACACTGTCACCAATAAAACCTAACTCTAGAGAGAGACTCAGCAAATTCTGGGAAAGCTCCCTTACTGCTTCGTGGATGATGAGTCAACAGCCACTTGAGACGCTCCTCCAGGGAGCCGGCCCCTTCTGCTGATGTCCTTCCAAATGGCCACTAGACTGAAGAACTTTTGCAGAGTGGCAAATTCTAACTCCTCTACACTGACTTCTACTCTAACTAGGCTGCAGAACACGGGACAGGGTCAGAAGTTGGCCCCAGGCACCAGCAGTCCAGAGCAGCTCCCCTGGGCCTCTGCCAGGACCTATGCTGATGCTGGCCTCGGGCTCCCAGGACAGGGAAGCAGACGTCTGATGGGCTCCGCAGGTCTGAGGGCAAGGCTGGCTCTGCACATCTCTGCACTAGAAGTCTGAAATTTTGGTTATAGAGGAAAACTCTGTTTAGGACTGAAGAAGACCTAGTCAGAGTGGAGTGTCTCTGCTCTGCAGAGCAGCATTTGCAGACCTGCCTTCTGTCCTGTGCAGAGCTCGTGCCTCTTTTTGGCATGACAGATGCCATCCTAGGGGGGGTCCTGTTGCCACCCACCTGCTGGGGGCCCTCTGAGCATGACTGCAGTCTGTCCTATAAACTCCATGAAGTAGGCATCATTCCCCACTTTAGAGCTGAGGTGCGTGAGGCCACCAGGTCACTGGACTGAGGTCACAGCTAGGAAGTGGAAGAGCCAGTACTACTCCCCAGGTCTGTATGCTCAAGTGTCCCAGAGGGGAGAGACTTGGAGATCATGACAGTGTGTCTTCTGGAAAGGTATTTTTTTTTTTTAAATGAAAAACTACAGTGTTTTGCTAGTCACAGATTTTGAATTTATAAATAAATTTATAACCTTTTTAAAAACAAGTATTTACTGGGCACCTCCTATGTGCAAGATGTTGCTGTAGACATTTTGGACAGATCAATGAACAAGAGATGAGACCTCCGTCCCTTGGGAAGGTGCAGGGACACTTCAATTTCATGTGAACATAGGAAAGAGAGAAGCCTTACCTTTCTGAGGTAGTTTAGGAAGAACTCTTGGGCCAAGGGCAGTCTTTGCAGAACCGGTGCTGACCAAGAAATAACAACCATTTAGGATCTAGAAGTTCTATAATATCAGTAGTGATCTATTATTCAAAGAAATCGAAGCATTTACAGAATTACCTAGAGGATTCTTTCAGAATTCAACCAAATATTACTCTATTTTGAGGACTCCCTTTTGCCTGGTTGAGAAGCATGGGAAAGGGTTGGGGATCCCGAAGCCGAGGAGTTTGATAAAGCCACACTCCACCTCAGAGCTTTTATTGTTCAGAGGAATAACGTGCATGAAAGCACTTGGCCACCACAAGCGGTGACCGTCACGTAGTGACCACAGCACCCTGCCTCATCAGCTCCCACGAAGCAGCCCTTGTCACCTCATCTTCAGAGGAGGAAGTTGAGGTGCATGGAGTGTCACTAGCTAGCAGAAGGTCCCTGGGCCGGTGGGGGACAGTGGAAATTCAGCCCCAGCTCTGCAGGTCCCGAGCTCCCACTTCCTCCTCCACGCCAGATGGCCTGGCCTCCAAGCCTCAGGCTGGCCCTCCGGAGGACATGTACCTGCGCAGGGGAAACGCCCAAATGCCCAGAGCAGAAGTCGGCTCCACGCGCAGTAGCGCCAGGCAGCCACTGTCTCCCTCTAAGGAGACGCTGCAGTGACCCTGAGCACCCCAGGGGCATTGAGCTTCCAAGAAGCAATAGCAGCCACCAGCCTGAGCGGCCCTTGCTGAGGACCTTTTCCTGATCTCATGCCCCCTTCCTGGCCTCTGACCGGCTGCTTTCTCTTCCTGCTGTCCTAACTGCATTGAAAGGAAAAAAAAAAATGGCCAAGCCTTCCAACCAAGCAACCGAGTCAAGGAGAAGAGGACGAGGCACTTGTTCCTTTGACGCAGCCTCTGCACACCGGGGTCCTACTGCCCCCCTGCAGCTCCCTGCGGCCTGGAGGGCAACCCCGCCTGGCCATTGCAAGTGCTTTCTCTGTGTCACCCTCCCCTCTCTGGCCCCCCGAGCAGGGGTGGAGGAGGACCAAGTGAGGATAAAGTTGGGAGCAGGGTATGGAACCAGCCAGCTCTGATATTCATGCTGCTCTGAACCTCAGTCTCCTCATCTGTGAAGCTGAGGATAACAGTGATTGGGTCCATCCCACAGGGGTACAGGGGTCCAATGTGACGGCAGCATTAAGAGGAAAGGGGTGTTGTTTTTTCTTTGATAAACCCTGCAAAATGGCCCTGGCACACCAGCTGATTCTTTCTCCTGAGGGTCTGGAAGTGGTTCTTTGTGTCTGATATTTGGGGTGCACCTCTACAGAGAAAACCCTTTGGGGTGGGCTGGATAAACAGTATGGCCTTTAGCTGTCCCCCTTCAGGGAAAGGAGGGAAGAAAGGAACACCAGGGTTAGCCCCACCTACAAAAATCTTACAGACAGCCAAGCTAGAAAGAGGTTTTGTGTTTGAAAAGCTCTGGCTTCCAGATTTCCTGAGGAGAATCTTTTCCAATTTCCAAGTCTGTGAACAGGTGGAGGGGGACATAACAAAGTCACAGAATTAAAACATCAGAAGCAACAGCAAAAGCTCGCCTGGCAGGAACGCCGTCAGAGACCCTCTTCTGACTCTGACCTCAGGGCCACGAGGCTGCGCTGCCCGTGGATGGAGTGCCCCATGCAGGACAGGATGCCCCCGAGAGTGGACGCCCAGCCTCTCCTCGTGAGCCACGCTGCCAACGACCATACCTTGAGTGGGACTGGGAACACAGCCACAGCCACCCGCAGAATCCTGCCCATCGCAACTCTGAGTCCAACCAGGAGGAGCTCAGAGGGCTTACCTGGATTGTTGAGACAGCCCCTCAAACTTGTTCGCGGTCTTACTTGAAGATGACGGACCCACATCGTTACCTACGAGGGAAATCAGATACGGAAACATGACGGAGGGATATACGGTTTCTGCAAACAGGTGGGATCCCTGAGGTTCCAGAAAGGTGTTTAAGAGACCTCAGCCTTCTGGCTGTATGCGTTTGGGGCATTAAAACAAAACAAAATGAAGCATTGTTTTGGGGTTGGTGTTTTTATTATGAGTGGAGGAGCACGTCACAGGGGAGCAGCCTGGTTCTTAACAATGCCTCCAAGAGCACAGGACCTGGTGTCCCATTGGCTCAGATCCTGGCCTCAGACTGGGGGCACAGGAAGAAAACAGTAAAGTGTCAAGTTCATGTAGAGGTTGCCCCTGGTAACCACACTCAGATGACACACTCGACCCCCACACTGTGGGCACACATGTGGACACAACAAGGAGGGTGCTGACGACAGTCATGGCCCTGAGCCACTGACTCGTCATTCATCCATATTTTAACATTTCTTAAGCACCTACTATATGCAAAGCATGAGTGTGAAGTGTGGGCACGGAGGCACATGAAATGCCACTGTTCCTGGGAGCCTCGTGGGTGGCAACTATTAACATGGAATGAAACAAAGACAGTCAGGTTGGCTACTGTGAAAATCCAGAGGAAATGGTGTCTGCAGCCTAAGTGGCAGGGGTGGGCAGGGACTATCCGCCTTGGAGGTTATGGCACATGAACTCCCTCGTGGGGAGTGGCAAAACCAGAGGCCCGCAGGTGAATGTAAGTGTGCTTCTGCCCAGCGTAAGTCAAAGACCAGTTAGAATAAAAGTGGCTTGCTGGCGCACATCTATAATGCCAGCAAATCAGGAGGCTGAGGTAGGAGGATTCGAAGATTGAGGCCAGCATCAGCAACTTATGAGACCCTATCTCAAAATGCCCTGGAGTCCTGACCACAAATCTATGTGCTCTTTGCCACCCTTCATGATGCCCCAATGGTAACATTAATCACAGAAACTACATTTATTGAGAACTTACTGTGAGCAAGGCAATATACCAAGTGTCTCAACGTAATCATGCCCATGAGAAGTAATATAATCATCCTCTCTCTTTTACACTTGGTGAACCATAAAGAGAAGCAAAATTGCCCAAGGTGAAGTAGCAGGTCAGAGCCAGGGAGACCACCTCCAGGTCTGCACTCTAAACCTCACCCTCCACCCTCCCAGGCCTACAGAACCTGTTCAATCAGGAGGGCTTGGCAGTGCTGGGGTCTCTTGAAGGGAATGTCCCTGATTCTAGGGTATCTATACACAAAGACATAAATTCAACTGCATTGCCAGCATCAAAGACTTTCAAACCAGTGCTGTTTAACTTTGATAAGATACTGCTAACCATCAGTGTATCCATGGGCCTGTAACGTGATAATGGAGGACTTCTTTGGGATCTCTTGTAAAATCTGAACTGATTCCTTTAAGGTAGGCTTTCTCCATCCCCCCCCGCCCCCACCCCAGCATCATGCTCAGTACTGAGTCTACAGTCCTGGATATCAAATCCTACCCTTTCAGACTGAAATGAGCCCTAACTATCAAAACATCACATCCATGGATTCCCTCTCCAGGTGGAAACACTTCAAACAATGGCTACTAATTCACTTTTTTACATGTGACAGGCATGAGTGACTTGGAGACCAGCAGGCTGAACCCCTTGGCTCTTCTGTTGTCCTCCTCTCTGAAGTCACATAGGTGAGTTATCATGGCTGTGGTCTGGTCCCATGTGCCGAGTCCTCATTTAATCTTCCTTTCTGGCCACTCAAGATGTCGTGCCACTCTTCAAAGACACAGTTTTGATGCCTCTGTAGCTCTGCTCTTTCTTTCCCCTGCAATGTCTGTCCCCTTCCACTCTTGGTGAATCTCACAGCTAGGCAAAGGCCACCTGCTGTGCCCAGAAGAAAAGCCTGGCTTAGAAACATTCCTAAAAAAAAGACAGCACTAAAAGGAAGAGGAGCAAAAATGATGGCGGCAGCTCAGTCCTTTTTTCTTTCTCCGTGCAACCTGGAAAAGGCTGTGGGTGGATCGCACAGGTGTGTGCAGGAGAGACCTGGAGGAGGCCATGGCCGGACAACTGGAGACCTTGTAGCCAAGACTCCTGGTCACTTACTTTACAGCTCAGAAGCTGCAGGATGGGAATTTGTGGGAAAGGCAGAGGACATTAGCCCAGCAGGAATGGCCTGGAGGACTTGGCCCAGGGAAGACCCAGGAGTCTTCTAAAATGATGGACTAGTGGACAGGCCTGGAGTCAGAAATGGGTTCAAATCCCAGTTCTGAAGTTTCTGGATTCATGACTTTAAGCAACTTCTCTGCTTCAATTTCCTCATTGGTGAACTGGGGCAACGAGAGTCCCTTATCTTTTAGGATAATAACACATAATTTTAAATCCCAGTGGCCAAAGGTGAAGAATGTTAGTGATTCCCAGAGGTCACTTAGGCATAGAATGGTGGAACCGAGATCAGAACTTGGGCTTCCAGAATGTTCATCCAGTGCACAGATGGCCTCCCATGACCCACGCTGCAGACATTTCTCTAAATGTTGATGGGCTGAGTTCCCAGGAGGAACTGCCCTGAGATATTAACTTTAGGAATCTCAAATGCAAGAACAGGATTAATCCTATGCCTATCAATCACACACCAGATGATTTGTTGCATTTTCCCTTTGTTTATTCCTGTGAGACCCCTAGAGTAAAATCTGGGGTCCACTCTCAGCCATGGCATGCGACCTCATGTTAGGGATTTTAGAGATCACACTCCTCCTGTACTACATCTTTTTTTAAAAAATTTTTTTATTTTTTAGAGAGAGAGAGAATTTTCATATTTATTTTTTAGTTCTTGGCGGACACAACATCTTTGTTTGTATGTGGTGCTGAGGACCGAACCCGGGCCGCACGCATGCCAGGCGAGCGCACTACCGCTTGAGCCACATCCCCAGCCCCTGTACTACATCTTACTTTGCTATCTTTTCCCCTTCTCTTTCCTCTCATTTCCTTATTTTTTCAATTGTGTTAAAATATGAGCTGGTCTGTTTTAAAGTAGGTTCTTTAAAACAGGAGGAGGTATAACGAAGTGCCACTTCAAAGATCCTAAAGCCCCCACAAGACTCAAACCTGCCCATTGTTCTATTTGCTTCCTTATCAAGACTGCCTTGGACGTCTCTGGACACAGATGGCCCCATTTATCACAGAAGTGGGGATTCTGCAAAGTGGTGCCTGGGCTGTTCTGGGTGCTGTGGATGGTGCAGTTCTGGCAGAGAGCACCTGGAGTGGCCCTTCCTGCCCGGGCCAGGCTGGAGCTGCGCTTGTTGCAGACGGACAGTGGGGCTTAGCCCACAAAGCACTCACTGCTTGCTGGACTCCCTGGGCTAAGTGGAGCACCTTCTCTTCACAGGTACAGAAATGACTATTGAGAAGGGGACAGTGAGGAATCTCACTCACCTGCTTTTTGAGCCCAGAGGTGTTCTGTGCAGAAGGCAGTGGGTGGGGCCCTCAGGCACCAGCTGTGAGAACTGGGGCAAGCTGCGTAACCTTCAGGAGCCTCCTGTCCTCACAGCCCGGGTACCAGCACAACCTCCTGCATACAGGGTGCTCAACAATGCCTGGCACTCCACGAGCAAGAGCCAGCTTTAAAAATACACATGTGCAGTTGTTTATCTAGGTAATGACACCATAAACCTGCATTAAGAATTGAAGAAGGCAGAAAATGGTTTTGAGGGGTAGAAAGACAGTGTCTCTGTAAGTGGCCTTTCATGAAGTAGATGCATTAAAGGCTACTCTCTTGGCCCTCATCCTTGCAAGAGTCTCAACATCAAATGCCTGCTTATCTCCTCCCGGCTACTCCCCTCATCTTGCAAGCACAAACTCAAGCTCTACCACCTCCTCTTTTTTTGTTTGTTTTGTTTTGTTCTGGGGATGGAACTCTGGGGTGCTCTGCAATTGAGTTATGCCCCCAGCCCTTTTTTGCAACATTGGGGATTAAATCCAGGGCCTTAAACATGCTATACAACTGCTCTACCACTGAGCTACATCCCCAGACCCCTCCCCTTTTTTGTGGGATACTAGGGATTGAATTCAGGGGCACTCAACCACTGAGCCATATCCCCAGCCCTATTTTGTATAGCACCTCGCTTTTGCTGAGGCTGGCTCTGAACTCATGATTCTCCTGCCTCTACCTCCTGAGCTGCTGGGATTATAGGCGTGTGCCACTGTGCCCAGCAGACCTTTGTGTGTGTGTATTTTTTTGGTAGTTCTCAATGGACAGAATGCCTTTATTTACTTTTATGTGATGCTGAGGATTGGACCCAGTGCCTCACAGTGCAAGGCAAGCTCTCTGCCACTGGGCGACAGCTCCAGCCCACCTTTTTGTTTTGAGACAGGGTCTCTAAGTTGTCCAGGCTGGCTGTGGACTTGCAATCCTCCTACCCCACCTCCTGAGTAGCTGGAATTACAGGTGTGTGCCACCGAGCCTGTTCTCCTTCCTGTCTAAAGTCCAGCATGGAGGGTTGGGCAAAGCATGAGGACTTCGGTGGAGGCAGGGCCTGATAGCTACAGGGGCTCCATAGAGTCAGAATCCAGAGATGCCCGAGTCCTGAAACAGGACCGTGGTAGGAGAACCCACCAAGTGTACAAGCTTCAGAAAGTGACAGGTGGAAACTTGCTCTTGGCCGAGGGAAGGGACCACTGTGCTGCAGGCAGGGGTGGCCGCAGTGCTGGCCATAACGCTGGCTGGCATGTTCAGTGAGAACTAAAAAGAACGAGGGCCGACAGGGTGGTGAGACTTCTGGGCACACTGGAATGTGTTCTGCATGTGGGATGGATGTGGATCTTTGGGGTCTAAAGAATAAACGAGGATAGGTTGAAATGGCCACCTGAACATATTAAGTCCTAACTCTTGGAACTTGCAGATATGAACTACTAGGAAAAAGCATCTATGTCACAATCATCAAGTTAAAGCTCTTGAGATGAAGCGACTACCACAGGAATTCAGGCACGCCCTAAACACAGTATCAGGTATCCTTACAAGACAGGCAAAGGGAGCTTTCAGAGCAGAGCAGGTGGCGAGGTGCCCATGTGAGGCAGGGGGAGGAGTGGTGTGCGTCATAACCCAGGAACACTGGGAAGCACCTGAAGCTGAGAGGGGCAGGGAAGAGGATCTTCTCTAGACCCTCTGGAGGAAGTGCAGTTGTGCAGAATTTCAGACTTGTACACTATAGAACTGATAGATCTGGTGCTGTAAGACACCAAGCTTGTGGCTTGTGCTACAATAGCCTCAGGATGTTAATACAGGTTTCTGATACATGTGACAGTCTACCAACTAGCCATCTCAGTAACAAAATGTTGCTACTGAGAGTAACATTAGCTAGCATTTACTGAGAGCTTCCTATGTCCTGGATCCTCTGCTTCACGTGTCTCTCACTTAAATTTCATGAGAATATTCTGTAAACTATAGGTATAATGACTAGCCCCAGTTAATGAATGAAAAAACTGAGGCACAGGATAATTCAAAGACACCTGCTAAAGCCACATGGCTACTAGGTGGCAGAGATGGCATTAGATGTAGGTAATATGACCCTAGCATCCACATGGGGGGCTCTACTGAGCACAGCAGCACATACCCTTACAAGACGTTCATGCCTGGGAGAGGAGGAGAGGCAGAGAACCACGGGAAGCCGCTGTGCCTGAGGCACACAGAGTGGGCGCATGTGGGGTGGCTGGGCCGGGCCCCGTTAAGCAAATCCCAGGAGAGCAGGGCTTAAGGGATGACGAAGCACAAAGGAGCAGAGGTAAGAAGATCCTAGGCTGAGGGCACAGATCCAAGAGGAAGGATGCAGTCTGGGAGCCTGCTCGGCTGCAGGATGGCAGACACGGCCTGCTCTGGGTGGATGTGCAAGGCTGCGAGAGCAACCGGCCACTCCTCCACCATACCTTCCACTGGTGTCTTCCCCGGACAGTCCGAGGGCCCTCACCTCCATGGGCTGAGAAAGATGGGAGGTTCAGGGGAACTGAAAGACCAGGAGATATGGGCCCACTGAAAGGAGATGCAGGTTCCAGGGAGAGAAGGTGCCTAGCAGGCTGCTACCCTGCATGCCTCACTGTCCCCCAGTGTGACCCTGCCCTTGGCGTCTGAAACACAGCATCAGCAGGAGACAGGCGTTAGGATCACCAAGCAGTAGTCACATGACATGAGGCACAAATGCCAGGACTGGAGCGAGTTCAACCTGTGAGCAGTCCAGCTGTGTCTGTGAGCACACACACCCGCTACTGACAGGTCTGTGTCTGCACACCTGTCTAAGTCTTCCACACGTGCACACGTGCCACGCATAAATAACAGCCTTGGTAATTCTGGAACGAATATTCGAGAGTGTGAGTCATCACCAGAGCTGTGCTGTGTGGAGAAGTATCTCTTTTCCTGAGGACAGACTCTGATTTGTCCTGGGGCTGGCTGGCGGCAAGGGGCTCCCAGTGGATGGCTGAGAGGCCCATCTGCAGGTCTCCGAAGCTCCCAGCTTACTGCCGGGCAGGTGGTAAACTTTCATCCAGCCACAGCAACTTTGCTTCTTGGTGAAAAAGGCCCCCACTCCACCTCTGCTGGAGATGAAGAAGAAAGGCCAGGTGCCTAGTCCTGCCACTGAGAGCTCAGAGCAGAGGAGGAATCCCAAAAAAGAACCGCCAGCTGGCGGCAGTGGTGCGTGCAGTGGTGCCCAATCCCAGTGACTGGGAGGCAGAGGCAGGAGGACTTCGAGCTCAGGGGTACAGTCTCCCTGGGCTCAATCCCAAGAGCCACTGGAAAAACCAAAGTTCAGCTTTTCAAGCTAGAAAACAAATCTGGTTAATGTTCTTGAGGAACACATGGATCCCTATAAAGTGAATATAGGTATATAAACCACACAGAATAAAACCCAATCAAACGAGAGGATCAAAGTGTGGTGGAATTTAGAAAGAAGGTTAACCTGTGATATGAAAGTCTACACAGGAAACGTGTGATTTCTGATGGAATGTTACTTGTTATTCTCTTTGACAAATCGGAGGGTCCTGAAGGCCTTGGGGGTGCCACCTCTAACCTGTCCAGGACATCCTTAGTATTTCCGTGCACAGGGGCCTGCACACCTGCACACACTCTTCCTGCCTTGCTCGTTTCTCCTGGGAGCTGATTTGTTAACATCAGCCTTGAACGTCTCCTCTGTGAAGCCTTCTCTGCTTTCCCTCGCAGAACACAGACACACTGTTTCTCAGCATTTCCACAGTGTTTGGTTACATGAGTACCTGTCAAGAACTGTTCACCCCTCGGGGTCCCTCACTGGGCCTTGGGCTCCATGAGCGTATGGACTGAGAAGGCCCAAGCAGGTGTCCTAAATAACCCCGCTGTGTCAAAAATATTTCTCTACTATGATAATATACAGACATATTCAGGCACGCTGCACACCCTCACGCTCCCCTCTCTGTGGCATCTGGGCCAGATGGTGGACAGGTGAGCCAACTTATTTAAGTGGTTGGTATGGCTTTCCCCCAAATTCAAATACCTAGAATGCTTGAAGTAGGCTTTTAAGAAAGGCTTTAAAAGCATTAAGAGGACTTCCCTATTAGCTAGCAAAACAATTAAAATGCAAAAAAAAAAAAAAAAAAGCCACAATGAAAGTCACTGGAAGAAATAAGACAGGTAGAGTAGCATGTTCATTCAGCAGCACCTGACCGCTGGGTGGGCCACGACCTGCTGGGCAATGGGCCTACCTATAACGCAGGCAGGCTAGCAGGAAAGGATGGAATCTATGCTGCTGCTTCCTCCTCCTGTTCCCTGCTTGCCCATACTGCAGATCAAACCCAGGCCCTTGTGCATGCTAGCAAGGGCTCCACCACTGAGCTACATTCCCAGCTCTGAAATTATGTTTCTTGTGGAAACATTTGCAATCAGTGTCACTCAACTGTTTATACTTGCTGACTCTGAGTAGGGCTATTCATTTTCAAGAGATTGCTGGCTATCCTCTGTGTACCAGGCATGATTCCAGGCTACGCAGACACAGGTGAGAACAAGACAGACAAGATCACTGCTCCTGTGGAGCACACATTCTAGTGGGGAGACAGACACGTGAATAGAATATTTCTCTACTATGATCAGGTGCTTGGGAAGAAATCTGCTCCTTCAGAGAGGAGAACCACGGAGACAAACATGAAAGCTGAGAACTGGGGGAGAAAGGGAGCTGGGCTTTTCAGGGAGCAGAACAGAGCTCCAGGGAGTGGAAGGGCCTTAAGGAGGGAAGACCAGAGTGCAGCCAGGATGTGGAGGGAGGCCAGTGGCAGAGCAGAGGTGAGAGCCCCAGCATGCAGGGCCCTGGAGGCCTTGGTGCAAGGAGTCCACCTTTATCAGAAGCTCAACAGGAAATCTTTACAGGTATTAAGGAAAAGAGTGACCATGATCTGATTCACATTTTATAAGAAAACCATTCTGGCTGTTTTGAGGCAATGGACTCCTTTACTTTTCTGGTCCTTTACTTCCTCTTCTGTAAGTGAGATTAATAATACCTACACCACACGGTCATTGTTATGACTGAATGAGAGTTTGGATATGCTTGGCACTTTATTACTATCATGGTTGGTCCTCTGCATCTGCAGTAATGCTCCCTGGATTCAAGCAAACAACTGTGGACCAAAAATATTGAGGAAAAACCTGAGTGTTCTGAACACGTCCAGACTTTTTTTTTTTTTAAATAAAAATTACATTGTATTAGGTACTATAAGTAATCTAGAAGTGATTTAAAGTATATGCGCTTAGGTGGTATGCAAATACTATGCCATTTTATATAAGCAACATGAGTATCTGCAGATTTTGGTATCCCTGGGGGGAAGGTGTGTCCAGGAACCAAAATCCCAGTGATAGTAAGGAACAACTATACTGACTGCTATTAGCAGTATTTAAGAGCCCCAAACATTTTCAAAGTGTTTCTCGGCCATTAGAGGCAGGAATAATCCCACATATCCAAGCCCTCATCCAGTACGTGGCCCGCTTTCTAAATGCGCTATCCATCGCCAGGGGAGCCCCACGCTCTGCCTGGCCCTGGGCGGCTTTGGCCCTAACTTCAGGAGAACTTACCCCAAGGAACTGCGCCTTTGTTTGGGGGCCCGTGAGGTAGTGGGCTGGGAGGGTCGGACAGGGTTCTCTTGTGTCCGGGTGGTGGGGGAGGAGGCCTCTTCTTGGAAAGGGTGGAGCTGCCACTAGAGGTCTGGGTGCTTAGAGGGAGTGTTGAAGGTGGGCCAGTTGGACCTAGAAAGGAAATTGAATGGGGGCAGGAAGGTTAATCCCAGGCTCACAGACACAGGACACCAGTATGCAATTACTCCCACACATCCACATGTGGTGCGACACACAAAGACGAGCAAAAGGCTGATCTGACCATGTTCGTCAGTCCAACATCTTTAAATCCAACTTTAAAACGGGACTTAAAAGAAATTGTTGGTTTAAAAAAAAAAAAAAAAGAAAATCACAACAAAGGAGAGAGTGTGCTTTTAAGGAACAAAATGCTAGTCAACACAGATGCTAAGGGGTTTAGATCATTATTTAGGTACAATGGGAAAAATAAAACACACACATTTTAAACCAACAACTCACTGGAATCATCACGAAATCTATGTAGGAAGAAGGCACACAGCACTACCAGCAAAATCAACAGGGGAAGAGCAGAGTAGTGGATCAACTAAACCTTTGGCCTTTTCTAAATGAATGATGTAAAGTTACCTGGCAAAGATTGAAAACCCAAAACTCCTTTTTATTTTTTGCTGCAATTTTGAATTGTTTTAGAAATCATAAACCATATATTATATTGGAAGCCTGAACAACAGGTAGTGGATTTCATTTTTAAATGTAGTTGTGGGGGGAGTACATATGTCCTGAGTTTTGTTTGTTCAGAGTGACACTGAGGAGGCTGCTGTGTGTCAGCATTTCCTGCCAGGCACTTGGACAAATTCTTTTTTCTTTTTACACAATATTACCAGGTGAATGGTTTAACCATATCCATGGACAAATGCTTCTGCAAACATTCAGGGAAAGAAAGAAAGAAAAGGAATAAAAGAAAAAGCTAGGAGCACTGCCACATCAAACGTTTAGCATAGGGTAGTAGATACCTCGTGATTCAGAAAGGCTCTGAAAGAGCTTTTTACATTCTGTGCATTCAAAAAAAAAAAATAAAATAAATAAAAAAGCTTAATTACTTCTGGCCTCCCTCCTGGGTAAAGTAAATTTAGATAATTTCCCATTATTGATTCCTAGTCAGTACTAACACTGACCTAAATTACTGACTCACAGGAAGACAGTCTAGTCTTAGAAGTAAATACTGATATCTCAATAAAATGACGATCTGCATTAGGATTAAATAGCCATACTATGTAATTCATTCTCTGTCTCACTGGTGTAATACAAGATGGAAGGCTTATGGTTGCCCTAAATCAATGCCCTACTATGGCATCAAGTTATTGAAACTTTCTTTTTGGTACTGGGGATTGAAACTTTCTTTTTGGCACTTTACCACTGAGCTATGTCTACAATTCTTTTCACTTTTATTTTGATATAGGTCTCTATAAGTTTCCCAAGCTGGCTTTGAACTTGTGATCCTCCTGCTTCAGCCTGCAGAGTTACCAGGATAACAGGGGTGCACCACCACACTCAGCCGGGTTATTTTAACTTTACAACCCTAAAGTAACTGTTACTAAGGTTGTACACCTGTATAATGCTGTGTAGTTTTCAAAATGCTTGTTTTTCCTTTTCATTTTCATAACAACTCTGTGAGGTAAGTGGATCCAGTACTATTCCTATTTTGCAGCTAAGAAAATGGGGGCTTGGCATGAGGGATGGAACTGGGACAACACAGGTGTCTGGAACTGGTGAGGTGCTTACCCCATCCTGCTGTCAGTTCCCGAAAGCCAGAGCAGCATTTCTGCACTTGGCACACGAGGAAAACAACAACAACAAGTGTTCAGTATCAGGAAGTGTAACTTTCCTCTTGGAAAAAAATGCATAATAGATAATAGACAATGGTGAGATTCTAGAGTAATCTCAACTTTAGCGCCACCTAGGGACGTTGAAAAGCAATGCATCTGAAAAGTCGTTCATCAGATTTCAAATCTTGGCTGGGAAAAAACTGCCAGACAAAATACTAATGCAGCTGTGTACGTGACTTTAGGAGGTATTCACACCCCAGAGTTGTCCAGTCACCACAAGCCAAGCAGAACCCAGCCTCAGAGAGTCTAGAAACTTGGTCAGACACAGTAAGTTCCAGGTAGAACCCTGCTCTGTTTGACTCAAGGTGAATCCAGGGAGCATTACTGCAGATGCAGAGGACCAACCGTGATAGTAATAAAGTGCCAAGCATATCCAAACTCTTCAACACACCTCTAAGGTGTCCTTGAGGACAGCCAGCCTGTTCCTCTCTGAATGGAGCCACGTCCTCTCTGGCTAGAACACTCAGACATAACTATACTCTCTCTTCACCGCTTATCCTCATCTTTTAATGGTCAGCTCAGATGTGACCCTATCCAGGGTCTTTCTTTAACCCACCCAACCCCTAGAGCACTTCTATCTCTGAACTTCCACAAGCCTTAAAGACACTAGATTTTCTCTGCCTAACATTGGAGATCATTTCCCTTCTGTCTGTCTCCCCATCTCCCAGTGATTGCACCTGGCACATGCTGGGCACAACTCACGTCTCCGGAAATAATTCAAGTGCAAGTGAGCAGGATGCTGCTCCAACATCTTGTGCGTCCAGTTTTTAGTAAGGCAGAGAACCCTGAGGCCTTCCACACCAGGAGGCCAAATAAAGTGTCTTTAAAATTTCTAAAAGAAAAGCCAACACTAGAAGACAGCTTGAAAAATTATCTTGACAGTTCTTTAAAAACTTGTCTGTAGAAGTATGATTTACATATTTTAGCATGCCACACAAAGAGGGGTAATGACAGAAGTTACATCTACACAACTCAGGGTAATGTGAATAAAAATTTTATCATCTTTTCTAATGGTTTTATTTTAATTGGCAAATATTGTATTTTTTTGTGTACAATAAACTGGTGGGAAATATGTATACACTGTGGAATGGCTAAATTGAACTAATTTACATGTGAGGACATGCTCATCATTTCTTTGTGGTGAGAACCAACTCTCTCAGCAATTCTCAAGAATGCAATATGTGGGCTGGGGTTGTGGCTCAGTGATAGAGAGCTCACCTACCACGTGCAAGGCCCTGGGTTCGATCCTCAGCACCACATAAAAATAAAGGTATTATGTACAACTACAACTAAAAAAATACATAAAAAAAGAATGCAATGTTATTGTTAACCACACTGTACGACAGATCTGTCAAACTTATTCCTCCAACTATAAAGGCTTTCATAGTATGGAGTTTAAAAGAGCTTAAAATTTATGTTCAATACTTTATAAAGTAGATAAAGACACAGTACTGTGCCTTTGTGGAGAGAGGGACTGTGTAGAACATGTGGTTATCATGTTCATGTTCAGATGGGGAAGTGGGCACAGCAAGGTGAGCGCTGGGACACGTCAGTAAGTCAGTGACAGGCCCAGCCAGTTCCAGCAAGGCACAGGGGTGCCTGTGCCTGAGAGCACATCACTGCTGGCCCATCTCTACACAGAAAACAGCACCAGTACTCATTTGTCCTTCAGTCTCCTTCTATGACGGACTGACAACGGAGCTGACTGACAGGCCACCAAGAGGCAACACAATGCCCGACTCCAGTGATAAGAGAAAGTCTCAGATTCGAGGGGCCTTGGGTGGGTTCTTTTAACAATTGCTCACACATTCCTGAAGGCAAGCACAACAGGATTTCCTCTGCGTCCCTTTCCACACCCTGGCGGTCAGGAGACTCAGAAGGCCTGAGTCAGTGGCCACTGCTGAGGGCAAAAGTCACAATGTTCTCAGCCGGGGTGAGGTCACTAGTGTGCAATAGTTTAGAAAGGATGGGGGTAACTGACAAGGGCCAAGACAAAAACAAAACAACCCCAAACACAAATCCAATATGAATCCAAGTCAACGGCCCATGGGCAGCAGTAAGGAGATTAAAATTCCCAGGAAACTGTGGAGTCACCACCATGGGACTAATGCTCCTGACGGACACCTCCCAAATGCCTCTGCATTCCCAGGGCTGCACACTCCTCATGGCGGGCCCCTGCAGGGAGCTGAGGCGTGTGCCTGCTCCACTGGCCTCTGACCTCTGTAACTGCTGCTATAAACTCTGAGAAAAGTGGGAGAAGCACTGCGGGAATCCCGGCCCAGCTGTTGGGCACAGCTGCTGCAGCCATTTCACACCCAGGCTTTCCGCAAGGCGACTCTCTGGGACAGAAAGCTTAGCTTCTCCTTGCTCTGGCCACCTACTTTTGGGACGTGCCTTCACTGATTCTTCTTGTTATTCACGCTTTAAACATGGACATGGATGGCGACTGCTCTGCGTTCTGCATGTGAAGGCAGCAGCCTGTGGCCTGTCATTGAGGAGCTCTGTCTCCTCACCTGGACAGTGCATGAAGACTTCCTTGCCCCTCTTCAGAACTGCAAGCAGCACCCCCTACTGGCCCGATGGCCTTATTCCACGGGTTTCTCTCCCCGGGAGTGCCAGCTTCTGTATTCCTCTAATGTTCTGGTCCCTGGAATATTTACTGAACTGAACACATGAGGTGAGACAGAGAAAACTCCCATTTGTTGAGTGCTCAGCGTGCTCTCTGCAGTGGCCCTGCAGGCTGGACACCCAATCCTTATTTTTCAGGTGAAAATAAGAACTCAGATCCCTCAGGATCCCTCAGGCTAGATGAGACACACAGAGGCAGGACTGCCCTGGTGGACAAGGATCACAATCTTTTTTTGTGGGGCAAGGGACAGGCAGCTTTTTAGAAGAAGAGAAGATGAAGTCTGAAGGCTTCTCATGCGTTCACAGCTGCCCAGGCAGTGTGTCCGGCTTGACATGGACTGAGATGCCTCAGAGGGTTTGTTTATCTCTCGATTCTTTTACTATGATGGCGGGCACCATGCCAGATGGTCTGCTGGCTTATCAGACCGAGGCTAGAGCCTGCTTGAGGCAGGAAGCCTACATTTCAGAAAACGTGTGAGCAATTCAGGGCTGGCTGTCAGGGCTGACTGACAGGCCACCGAGAGCCATACAGAGCCTGACTCCAGGAGGGGTTGTCAGCGACAGGCGTGAACTGTAATGCACATCAGTTGTTCCCCTCTCCACAGCTTGAAAGGTTAGTCCTTTAAAGTAAGTTATGTTTCTTGGGATCAGATTTTTTCATTTACTTAACAAATCCTTTCTTGGAGCGGAAGTGCCTACACAACGTGGGTCTCACTATTTGGAGCACCTGTGAGGATTCCCTGCTCATAGCTGTGGCATTGCAGAGGTACCAGTGTCAGCAGTGGAACCCCTCACGGAGCACCAGGTGCCACGCACTGAGCTACATGTTTCATACACGTCTCGTCTCATCTCCACTGGATCTAGAGTGGGGCGGGGGTTCCGTGTGCTACACAAAAGGCACCAACTTGAACCACGGCAGAAAGCCACAGTTCTAAAGCTTAATGTTATTAAAAACAGTTAAACCCAACCAACAAATCAACCAAACATATGCAGGCAATATGTGTCTCCAAGTCCCTGGTGTGCAGATGGGTCCTGTGGCACTGTGCTATCCCCGAAGTCCTTCCACACCAGGTACCTCTACTGCCACAGCCCAACAATCCAAATGTAAATTTTCCCAGAGCAGTGCAGGATTATGCTTTCTCCATATTCTGTCTCATTGGATTTTTTTTTTTTTTTTGTGCTTGGGATTGAACCCCAGGGCCTTGTGCATGTGAAGCAAGCACTCTACCTACTGAGCTATATCCCCATGCCCTTGGGATTTAAATTTTTTTTTTTTTTTAGTTATAGATGGACACAATACCTTTATTTTATTTATTTTTATGTGGTGCTGAGGATTGAACCCAGTGCCTGACATGTGCTAGACCAGTGCTCTACCACTGAGCTACGACTCCAGCCCTGTCTAATTGGAGTCTGATGACAACCCTGTGAAGCAGGTAAGACAAAGATGGACCATGTTCCTCAACACAGGAAAGGAGAAACTGCAAGATCTGGTCTGACAGATCCAGTTAAATTTTCTATCCTATTTCAGCCTCCATGTGACCTGAGGTGAATTCCTTAACCATTCCAGGGCTCAGTTTCCTTATCTAATAGGATGCCGACTGTGTAAATCTTTAGGCATTCTTATAGCTCTAAAAAAGAAAAAAAAAATTCTAAATTCCACACATAATTTTAATTTAAGGATTGTTTTTAAACATAAGGCATGGGGCAGGAGAGAGCTGCTCACCAGGAGCGGGAGACACCTGTGCATGCCATTCTGTAGCTTTCCTCTACTCTCTCTGGACCTCACCTCTGAAAGAGGGGTTAGGCAGCAAAACATGGCTGCAGGTGGCTTAAGGAAGGTGACTTTGGGGTTCTGCATGGCTGAGTTCTTCTGAGACTTAGGGGAGCACTGCTCAAACACAAGGGGCCTTTGCTTGGTGGTAGTTTAGGTCAAATTTCTCTGAATTTTGAGGCAGCTGGAATTTCTTGAAAATATTCCTGACCTGGATTCAGGAGAATTCTTTCTACTGCTCCCCTATGTACTTTCCTCATTTGTGGGGACTTTGTCACCAGTGTCTGTTTCTGTCTCACTGGAAGCTATTATCCTTCCGATCCCTAAGTTCACAGGGAGGTGACCTGTGCTGTAGAGGACCACAGCTTCCTTGCCTCGGAGAGTGAGCACAGCCTCGCCAGTGCTTCCATCAGTGAGCAGGACGAGGTGAAGGACACATCGGGCTGCAAAACAGAACCATGTGTGCACAGAGCACCATCTGGTCTTCAACCACGTCTCCTAGGAACTCCACTCTAGACACGACCAGTTTCCTAGCCACAGGAGAGCCACGCTGCAGGATCTCATAGAAGACATGAGAAAACTGCACTCCTCATGAGTTACCAGCAGACAGCCCAAACCTCATGTCCTGCTACCCACAGCCAGGAGGAACGTGCTCCGAACAGCAGGAAGGGGTTCCACATTCAATGGTGGGCCTTTTTTGGAGGGGGAGGGATGAGCAGTCTGTCCTTAGCTGACCACGGTTGCTATGGCCAAGTCTCTAAGCTCTTGTTTCAGCAGCTGAATCACTAAATAAATTTAGTCTTTGTCTTCTGGGTTGCTGGTAGAGGACTTGTTAGAATTTATTCAAGGCAGGCAAGAGATGCTTGGCACTGAGCCAGAGAGTGTATTTTATGGGTTTCTCTGTGCCCTTAAGACAAAATTACAGAAGGGAGTGGGAGAAGGTGGGGGAGTCTATGGGCCCCCAGGACTCTGGTGTCAGTTTGTTCTGTAGCCCAGATTCCAGATTCTCAGTGACCTGGATGCTGTGTGAGTAGGTACAGGTCCCACCTGTCCAGATAGGCCAGCATGCCATCAGCAACCACAACTAGGGGATGTGAACTTTGTCAGACTCACTTCCCCCATCATTTTATTTGGTTTGGAGGTTTTCACAGTGTCCTCTGGGTTGCAGAGAGGGAGTCTCTGCTATGGTCAGATGGTACCCTGATGGGGCACATCATTACCCAAGGGAGGCAGTGGCAGGGCACTCGCCCTACACACCTGCAGCTGGATGTGGGGGTGTAAGGCTGTGTTCCAGCACAGTGTACACATTGCGGGGAACTCTGTCTCCTGCGTCTTTGGCTTACATGTGCTACTACTGCTATGGCTACTGGTCCTCTTTGATGAGAAGTATTCATTCCAAAGCCTTATTTTAACTTTTCTCTGTTATTTTATGATCTATGAGGCCATTTGGGGTCTCCCTAGGAACACAGCTCTCATTTATAATACTGTTTCAATGAAGAATAAGCTCTGAAAAACAGTTTTGAATAAAGCTCACATTTCAGAAAACAGCCTCTGTGTGATTCAAATAGGCAGTGCATTGTGTACCGAGAGCCCTCAAAACCTGTGCTAGCACAGGCTGAGCGCAGGGAGAATCCTGCATTTGGTGGTTTTTGGCAGAGGTCAAACTGGGAATTGCAGTTCTGGGTACCTCAACAATTCCCTTGGCTCGGGTGACTCTTTGTTGGCATCTCTGTGCCTCAACTTGTCCCTATGCAGGTGGGCACAATGACTTTCTGAGCAGGGAACACTCCATGGTCAGAGAATGCAGGATGAGAACTCCGTTGTTACAGAGTAGGACGCTGGACCATTAGCCCAAGATGCCAGTCCTCTGAGTACTTGATAAGGAGTACAAAAACACTGTTCCAGGGAAGATTCCTTTCCAGGTAGCACCCCGGGGGAAAACATCCTCTTCAGAGTGTACAGGAATATAGGTTTTGGTTACACAGTACCTGGGTTAGAATCCAAGTAGCTGAGAACCTCAGGACAGTTGCTCAGCATTTCTGAACCTTAGCACCCTTGTCTGCACAATGTCAGTGTCTACAGTGCCTATCTTGAGACCATGGGACAAGGCACGTGTGGCTGAGAGCTTTTCAAAGAAAAATGCATCCTGTTAACCAGCACTATTACTACTACACTAGAGTAGCATCTTCCACACAGGACCAGCTCAGTGCAGAGAGAAGTATCAAACAAACCAAAATTTCATGCCATATTACAAACAGCCCAGGTTTTGAGGCCATGCAGATCTCAGACTGAATCTCAATCTTACCACTTAACTGTCTGTGTCCCCCTAACCCTAACCCTAACCCTCAGACTCAGTCACTCTAGCTCTTTGAGCTATATTTCCCTCTTCTGTAAAAGAGGCACTAAAGCACATACTTCACAGGACTCTTGTGAGGCTAACCTCAGACAATGTGTGTACAGTCCCACCACTCTGCCTGTCCTGCTGACGGCACTGGGCAGATGGCAAGGTGCGTACTTCAAGCTGTCTTTCACAACACATTCATCCTTGGCCCCTCAAGTGTACCTTGAATTCTTACCAAAGTGGGGCAGACTACCAGCTCTGAGGATGGAGCCACAAAGCCCCCTCAAGCCGTACCTTTCCCGGCATTCCTAGGAGGCAGAGGTGGAGCCTCTGCAGTTGGTGATGTGGGCGAGTCTGTGCTCGTGGAGGCAAAAATCTGGTTGGTGAAGGCCCCGTAGGAGAGCCGCTGCTTGTCCCGCGGGGTGCTGAAACCTGGCAGTGACAGCTTGTCCTGTGGGGAGATGCTGGAGGAGTGGCAGAAGCTCTGGGGTCTGGGCGAGCGCTCTTTCTTGATGGGGCTCGGCTGGTAGATGAAACAACAGTGGGTGAGATGGTAACCAAGGGTTGTCCTTAAGGCTCAGGGAGGACCTCTGCAGGTGGCTGCAGGTGGTCACCGGGTTCCTGTGCTCTAAGACAGCCTCACAACAATGAGTAAATAAATAAATATGTTTCAGAATTTCCCCAAACTCTCATTAAAAGTTATCACATTGTGTAATAACTGATCGCCCCTTGAAGTGGTAAATGGCTTTAGGATCTCTCTTTGACATTCCTTGTATCCTGCCTGGCACAGAGGGAGTGCCCAGAATGTCTGATGAATAAACATAGGAATGAACTTTCTGAGCTGGTTAAGAACTACCCACGAGGGGCCCAGGGAACTGGGTTTCATCCTGAGACCATATTCATGAGTTATGAGACTTCAGACAAGGTGCTCAGTTTTCTTTGTGAACAGTGTTCTCTTCTGTAAAATGGAGACAACAATACATACTTAACATAGCCTAGGCTCATGTTTAAGTATTTCATAAATGACAACTGTTAGTACACACCCATTAGCTGTTTTGAAGGTTAATTTGATGTGTCACCTTGGCTAGGCTATGGTATCCCAATGTTTGGTCAAACACCAGTCTAGATGTTGTTGTGTAGGTATGTTTTTAGATATGTTTATGCCAGCAGGTTTTGGACTACCCTCCAGAAGGCAAGTGGGCCTCAACCAGTGACTTGAGGGGTAAAGTCAAGACTGGTCCCTGAAGAACAAGGAATTCTGCCTCCCAACTGCCTTCAGCCTCAATGCTGCTGCATCAAACCCCTCTGGGGTATCCTGCCTGCTGCCCTGCCAGCTCCCACGATCATGTGAATCCCTTCCTTGAAGACAACTCTCTCTCCATCTTACTGGCTGTTTCCCAGAGGACCCTGACTGATTATAGCTGTTAAGTGGTGCCCAACCAACGGGGATCCAAGACCAAGCAACATCTGGCATATCAGGTCATAAGACCAAAATTAACCCGACTCACAAAACAAGGCCACTGTCTGTCGGTCAAAATCCAGGGGAAGGTGGGGCTCTGGGACACCCTCGACTCTTACTTTGTCATCCAGATCGTCATCGCTTTCATCGATCTCCTCCTGTCGAAGGTTCCATTCGTACTCTACGTGGACGTGTGGGTTGAACTTTCCAGATTTAGCCTGGGAAAGCTGGAAGTAACAGCAAGTGCACACCATTTCAATTGAAAGGCCAAAACACGCCAACGTCATACAAACACTGAGCAAACCACACCATATTCCTGGCTTCGAATGAATCAGTGGTAGCTGCATTGTAGGCACGACTCTGATAGGATAGGCTGGACTGGACGTGACGGGCTTGGGGGACTGCAGAGAACTGCAGGCAGAGCCTTTCTCCAAAACTAAAAGCATTTTTAACATTATTAAAATAAACCTCAGAACTGCAAATTCCTGGCTGGAAAACAAAATCAGGAGTCTGTCAAGTTTAAGAGATAGGCCTTTACAAAGTCCCAGCCCATGGTCAAAAATAAATATTTTTGGTACTGGGGACTGAACCCAGTCAAGTGCTCTGCCATGAGCTACATCACAGTTCTTTTTAAATATTCAGATGGGGTCTAAGTTACCCAGGTTGGCCTTAAACTTGCAACCCTCCTGCCTCAGTGTCCAGAGTAACTGGGATTACTGGCATGCCATTTCTTATTTATAAAATGTGGGTAAGGATAACTGTCTTAAAGGGTCCTTTTAAGAATAAAAAAAAAAAAATACAACTGTGAGGCCTGGAACCTGGCACTCAGCAGAAAATTTGAGGGAATATGCCTTCTTCTTTCCTCTCTCTCCCTTTCCCATGAGCTACGGTGTGAATACAGTTTGTCCCCTCTGGAACTCATGCTAGAATCCAATCCACATGGTGAGGTATTAAGTGGGTGGAGACTGAATCCAATCATAATGTTTAGAGATGGGGGGGCTCCGGGAGGTGACTGGGATTAAGAAGCTCATTGAGGTTGAGCCCTAAGACTGAATACTGATGGCTTTGGAAGAAGAGGGAGATGACACACGTGCTCCCAGTCTCTCATGTGCTATACCAGCAAAAAGGCCACCATAAGATGTGGCCCCTGGACCTGAACCAGATCCAAAAGCTGAAAAAAAATCTATTTTCTTTGTAACTACCAAGTCTGTGGTACTGTGTTGTTAGCAACAGAGACACAGACTGAGTCACTATGGTCAGGAGTGCATGCTGACATGAAGGCCCAGGGTATTAAGCAAGAGCTAGTGGGGTCCAAAGGCAAGCATGCACTGTGGGTTGGGGAGCTGGGAGAGCTGTGTGCTCAGCGCCTGAGAACCAGCACACTGGGCTTTACCTGCCAGCTTTGAAGTGGCTTCCCTACAATTCTTTACTGTTAGCTGCAGAGCAAGCCTAATGGACACGGCCTCATCCTCAACCCTAGCTGGCATCGACACTTCTCCAAAGCCTCTCACTCCCACGTCACGACTGCATTCAAAAGACATGCAGAAGACAAGTTTGTCATTTTACCACTTTTCAAATGCAGCTTAGTGCTTGTCTGAATTTCTTTAGCAAACGTTTAAAGGAATGAATCTGCTTCCTTTATCTCCAATTCCACTTTCTCTCAATGACACTTTCAAGGCTGCTGATGTCTAAAAAAATATCCCATTCCATTTTTTGCTCACCAGATCTTCGCACTGGGAAGCTTTGAGTCTCTTTGCTATGTCCAAGGCAGTTTCTCCAGCTTGGTTAACTGAAATACGGGGAAAAATAAATTACATGATCATCTAGGACACATCTTGAAAGTCAAGGAACAATAACTGAAGTACCATGTAAGTCTCAGTCCTGCTGGAGAAATGTTCAGAGAACGGCTACCAAGAGACACCGAGGCAGGCTTACCGATGTCCACGGTGGGCTTGCTCCTCAGCAGCAGCTTCAGGCACTCGGGCTTGCCGTACATGCTGCAATAGTGCAGAACCGTATTTCCCAGGGACGTCTGCTTATCCAGGTTCCCACTGAAAAATTACAACTTTGTTGGAAGAACTGACTTCCTCTACAACTTAAACCGTGTGCGACAGTAGTTCCTCCCTCTTTTGTGGGAGATATGTACCTGCATTTCAGGAATTCTGCAGATTCCTGAACTACAAACTGTACTAAACCCTATAGAGACTATGTTTTTTTCCATATATACACATACCTGTGGATAAAGTGTAATTTATAAATCAGGCACAGAAAGAGATTAACAACAATGACAAAGTAATAACAACAATAGACTGTAATGAAAGTTACTGAAAACTTATGAATTATTTATTTTTAGAATTTTCAGACCATGGATGACCATGGGTAACTGACAACTCAAAACTGCAGATTAAGGGGAAACTAATACTGTAATTGCTCATTTCTGTGTTTTTTTTTTTTTTTAAATACAGAGCCAAATTATGTTGTTTATGTTGTGCAGGCTGGCCTGGAACTTGTGATTCTCCAACCTTAGACTCTCGAGCAGCTGGGACAAGAGGCATGTGCCACCAGGCTTAGCCTTATAATTACTTATTTCTGTGTTGATAACTGACTCAAATATGAGCCCTTATTGTTCACAGGGAAAATCATGTTCCTAACATTACACCTAACTTTGTCCATAACATACTGATAGTAATGGTGGGCACTTATTGAGTGCCTCCTGTGGGACAGACACTCTCTTAGCTTTTCCAGGTATGGCACACGTAATCTTCACACCCACTTGATGAGTACTATTCATAGCTTCTATTGCACAGATGAAAAACCAAGGTACACAGAGGCTACATGCTTGTTTTCACGACTACCAAGACAGGGACAGGCAAGTGGGGACGTGGACAGGGGGACTTGTCTGGAGACCACGTTCTCTGCCACTGCACTGCTACCTCTGAGGAGGAAGCCTGGGCATTTACACCATTTGGCTCCTGTCCACGCACCATTCTTCCCATTCGATGACTCCCTCTGGATAAGCTCCAGCTCCTCCTCTCGTCTGCTGCTTACAGAGCAACCCAATAAAGAATTTAGCAGATACCAACCTCCTGTGTTTGGTGTTACACTCCTACCAGTGTGTCCCTAATTTGAATGAACCATGATCCAGCCACATACACTGCTGCCTTACACTGAGCTTAGGAACAATGAAAACTCACAAAACATGGCTGGCCTTGCTGTTACGCCTTCTTTCGACTTGTCCTCGGGATTTTACATTTATCGAGGCCAGCGGTTGGCAAACTACAGCCTGTAGAACATATCTGGCCCATCCCCGGTTTTTGTAAATGAAGTTTTACTGGAACACAGCCACGCTCGCTCGCTCATTTACATGCTGTCTCTGGCTGCTTTCAATCCACAATGGCTGAAGCGAACAGCTGCAATAGAGACCTCATGGCTTGCAAAGCCTCAAATTTTTATTATCTTTTTAAGAAAAAGCTTGCTCAGTCCTGATCTAGGCCACTAACAGGACCCATTTGTGCTACTGTGTAAGTCATATAAATTCAACAGAGAAAGCAAAAGCCATACCAGTTTTGTACAAGGAAGTCAACTAAATGGAGAGATGTCTGGTCTGCAGTTCGGACAGCAAGATGAAGGGCAGTCTCCCCGAGCTCCTGAGAAGGGAAGGGTAAGGATGGCAGGATGAGAACAGGCCCACTTGCCTCCAGCAGCTTCAGCTACATCCATGCACTAAGCAATTATTAAGAGCACCGCTTTCACTTTGAATTCTCGTTTAGACATGTTCACACAATCAAGGTATAAGGACCCGTCATCTTGCGCTACAGTAACGTGACATCATCTGAGCAGCTGTGACATTCTGCCCTGGGATTTTAACAGGCCCTACCTGTCCAGGTTCCAGCAGTGGTTCCATGAGCTCCACCCCCTCTGCATAGACTTGAATGAGTGCAAGTAGATCCCTGGATTTGATGGCCTCCAGCAACTCACTCAGCTTAGCTGACGAGGAGGAGCAGGTCTTCCTTGAGAACCTGTGGTCGACGTACTTCGCAGTGATGTACTCTTTTCGTACAGTCCTACAACAGAACAAAAGAAGATGACCCAAGAACTTGATTTTTCAATAGCTAAAGCTTCACACATTGTTCTGACAGACATTCCTCTTTGAGAAGAGCTTTTAAGAGCCATTAAAATATGGTTCTTTTCAATATTCAAAAAAACCAGGTTTTAGACCAAGTTATTACAAGAGAGACAAAAGGAAGAAATTGATATATATATATATATATATTTACTAGTATATGCAGGTAATGTGCAGTTACAAAATTAATGGCTTATAGACCATAGCTGATTTTTCCCCACCTTGAGATCATAAGAAATTTATTAATATTTCAAACTCAAATCCATGTAAGTATTTATAGAAGTTGAAAAATCAAAAAAGTTAAAACTCCTTAAAGACCAATTAAAAGTTTTCAGAGCTTTGAGAAAAGGATTTTAGTCTTCAGATACAATACCCCATTTTATAGTTGATGTGACTGAGGCTCAGAAAGGCTGTCTTCAGTAACCCCCACAGGCCAACACTGAGCTCCCGAAGGATGACAACGACTCTCTTCCCTGCACAGGTTTCAGGCTGGCAGCAGTAGCCTGCTGTGGACAACCAGCCCAAGGTCTGAGTGGGTGTGACATTTCTTGAATAGTCACCCTCGCTACTTCAGTTCACTTGGTCCTGGTGTGACCAAACCCACCTCCTGGCCACTGGAAAATACAACCTAAGGGCTGGGGTTGTAGTTCGGTGGTAGTGTGCTTGCCTAGCATGTGTGAGGCACTGGGTTCGATTCTCAGCACCACATACTTATAAATAAAATAAAGGTCCATCAACCACTAAAAAAAAAAGAAGGAAAAAAGAAAAAGAAAATACAACCTAAGTGGCACAATGGTCATCTTTGCCACCTTTGGGATAATTCTGAAACAGAAGTCAGCTCAGAGGAAAGGAGACAAGAGATAGGGAGACAGAGCTGGGGTCAGATGATCATGCCTGCCATTCCAGATCCAGCTGTACCTGAACAGATACCAACCTCCTGTGTTTGGTGTTACATTCCTACCAGTGTGTCCCTAATTTGAATGAACCATTTTCCTAGTTCCACGAGCCAGTTACTAAAAAGACAGCAAACAGAGTCTGAGTTCATATCCTAGTTCTGTAGCGTGCCAGCTGTGTGCCCTTACTTCATCTTTATGAGCTTCTGCTTTTTCATCTAAAAATGGTGAACAATACTCCTTAGCACATTTTGAATTCAAGAAAGTACAGCACCTAACAGGTGCTTTCTTGCTTCAGAGATGGCTCTCTCACAAGGGATATAAGATTCCTTGCTCGGAAATAGTCACCACACCTGCGGTAACTGCTGCTGGCCCCCGCGTTCTACACTGTTCAGAACTGTACAGTTCTCTCATTCTGGGTGGACGGTCAAAAGAGCTGAGCTGGGTGAGGAAAGCACACAGCTGCTGGCCCTTCCTCAACTTTGTGCAGCGTCTGCTAAGTAACCAAGATCTAGCACGCACGGGTGTCTTTACACTTAGGTCAAAGTCCTTTTAGGATGGCCACAGTCTGATGTGCTAGAAGACTGCTAAAGAGGGCTGGGGTAGCTCAGTGGTAGAGTGCTTGCCAGCATGTGTGAGTATGTGGATTCCATCCCAAGTGCGTGCGTGCGCGCGTGCGCTCACACACACACACACACACACACACAAACTGGAAACAAACAAAAACTTCCACTAAGGTGAAAGAATAGGCTAAGCCTGGCTTCTGAGTCCCCTCGTGACTTACATGAAGTGTGAAGGCAGCTACTGTGTCGAGCATCAGGCTGAAGAACTGAACGGCTTGCTTTAAACTGATACCACTTGATAGACCAAGTTCTGGATGTGCCTGTTCTCTTATCTGTAAAATAAGACTAATGCCCCCTGCCATATGTACCCTTCCAGGGATGCAAGAGTAGGTACAGAATAGAGTGATACACGGGTTAAAGCCTCTTTTGAAAGCTGTCTTCCTTTTGCTACCAGAAGGCAGAACTAGGACCAACGATGGAGAGCTGTGGGAGGGAGACCTCTGGTGTTTTAACTAACCTTCAGGAAGTTCTGCAGGTGGCATCCAGGTGCTGGAAGGAACACACCAACACCAGTGACCATCTGGCAGAAATGACGCAGAGGACACTTGAGTGTCATACCACCTGGGCCACCCTGAAGATCGCCACCCTTGGGTCACCCGATCTGTGGCCACAGGAAGTGTGTGGCCTCTCACTAGACAGGATATGTTCAATTCTTCCAGGGCTCTTGGTTTGTAGTCCCCTGGCAATCACAGGTTTTGTGACACTGGGGTTCTGAGGTGGGGGGAGGTCAGCTGTCTAAAGCTCTGGACACCAGAGACCCCCTCCTAGGGCTGGAAAAGACAGCTCCCCCCAAACCTGGCCCTGTTCATCTACCGTATTCCAATCAGTGGTCCCTGTATGTACCTGGGGGCTTAGGCGAAAGCCCACGGATTACCTTCTCAGTGAGCTCTTCAGACGCCCCACACTTAGACCCACCAGCAAGGCCTTAGCCACCAGCAACTCCCCTCAGAACACTGAAGTCCAACTATTTTGCTTCGTCCCCCTGCTGCCACCTCTGGCTGCACTGCTTCCATCCGCAGTGGATCTGGCCGACCAGATTCTCCCTGGCTGTGCTTCCATCTGCCCCACCATCTGTCCTTCATAATCAGCTACAGCAGGGCTTCTAACCTCAGGACGACTGGCCTCTGCCCACTGGTGCCAGTGGCACCTGCCCAGGTCTGGACACTGCCTAGTGTCCTCTGGTGGCCAGGGACGGTCACCCCTAGTTGAGAACTCCTGTGCTAAAATGACACATTAAAAACAGAACTTAGATCATCAAGCTTCTCTGTTTAAAACCTCTCAGTCACACTTAGGATAAAACCCCAAACATCACACATCCTACAGGCCACCTGTGATCTGGCCCCACCTCACATGCCATCTCCTACACTCTGCCTCCTGCTGTCCCTGCAGTCACACCTGCCTTTGTCTTACAGCTTAGAATAGCCGCGCCTGTCCTGCACCCACACCACTGTCCAGCAGCCTGGCCCGCTGTCAGGCCCACCTACTGCAGCTCTCCACTCTAACCACCCCTCCTACCAAAACCCTACTCATCTTCTCGTATTCCCTTTATAACACCTAATTCTAGGAGAAATTATACTATCTAGTTTTTAATTCTCTGTTTTCCTCACCATGGTCAGAATGTAAGGACAGGAACTCTGTGTTGTTACTATATCTTTGGCACCTAACACAATACCCAGAGCTTAGAGGTGGCCTAATAAGAATTTACTGAATGAACAGGGCAGGTGGCACATGCCTGAAATCCCAGCTATTCGGGAGACTGGGACAGGAGGATTGCAAATTAAAGGCCAGTCTGAAAGAGCTTAGACTGTCTCAAAAAAAAAAAAAGTTGTTTGCTGAATGACTAAATGATGAACTGCATATTACAGAAGGTTCACTTTATTTCTCTGGGTAGCTGTCCAAATAATGAAATAAAATAATACTTCTACAGAGTGCTGTCCCCAGTCATTTTTTAATGCAAGCCCCTTAAGCCTTAGCATAACCCCAAGAGGTAGACACAGTCTTCACATGAGGAAACTGAGGCACAGGCCTAGCCTAAGGTCACACAGCTCAAGTCACAGAGGGCAGGGATCTGAAGTGCAGCAGCCTGGTTATACTCTCTCCTAGCAAGGTCTGAGTTCTGGGTGTGCAGAGACTCTGGAAGCACTGGCGTGGGCAGGATGGCTCTCTGTGTGCTCAAGCCATTGCTGCCAGAAGGCTGGTGAGGGGACTCAGAACTTCTTTGTTTACTGCAGCTTTATGATCCAGCTGATTTCCCAAGTTGACCTCTCGGGGTGACCTGCTCTTACTAATGCGGAAAAGACATCAGCAGTTTTTGTGACGATATACTTGGACGTTGCTGCCAAGCAAGATGGCCTCCATGTTAGGTAGGGGAGCTATCCAAGCCCCCAGCACCCCAAACTCTCACTCCCTGGGTCACACCTATGCTACCCTCCAGACCCCAGGCATCATGGCTGATGGGCTCTGCATGCAGTTTGTCTCCTGCTGTTTCCCTAGCAGACAGGAAGCACACAGCAAGCATTGCAGAATCCAAGAAAAGACCACTGCCAAGAGGCTTCTGTGAGACTTGATCTCACATTTCAGACTAAATGTGCCCACTAATAATTTGAGTAGTTTCTCAAATCTGGTGTCCAAGGAAGAGCGGTGTCCTGCTTCCAGCCTTCCTCCTCCAAGGCCTTCCCTGACCACTGGGGCAGTCAGTCTCTATCCTACTCTACACAGCACTGAGAACACTTGAATCGTGGGGGCTGAGGGTGTAGCTTGGTGATAGAGCATGATCGTCATGCGTAAGAACCTGGGTTTAATTCAATTAAAACACTTTTAATAGATTAATAGAGTTACATGGCTCAAACATAAAAGTGATATCAAAGAATACTTAGAAGTCTCACACCCACTCCTGCCCAGAGCATGCAATTTTATTGATTTCCTGTGTGCTTTCAAGTGTTCCCTCAAGTGAATTTTAAGTTCATAAACATCTACCTTTATGCATCTTTTACTATCAGAATCTAAGACCTAGGCAGTGAGTAGTGAGAGATTTAGGGGAATTATCAACAAACTGAGCCAAATTTCAGTTCCCAAGTTTGAACATGAGCCTGGATTGAAGGGACAGGTGTACTTTATTGACTCCCTGGCACCCTTCCTTTCCCCAGGAGAGTCCGTTTTGTTTGATGCTCTGTGTCTTGCTTTCTTTTATGTAAAAATGATCTACACAGTGCTCAGCTGTGTGACTATACCCTAACATTCACTCAGAGGCCTATAAATGGATACTTGCTTTGTTTCTACTTTTGCTACTACAGAAGAGGAATAAATTCACAGAAGTGGGACAGTTGAGTCAAAGGGTAAACAGATTTATAGATTTGGTAAATATAGGTAATTTATTTAAAAAAAATTTTTTTAAAATTTTATTTGGACACAACACCTTTATTTTATTTATTTTTATGTGGTGCTAAGGATCGAACCCAGTGCCTCGCACATGCCAGCCAAGCACTCTACTGCTGAGCCACAACCCCAGCCCCACTAATTTGTTTTTTATAATGTGCCATCTTGTACTTCCACCAGCAACATATTAGTAGAATGTCTGCTTCCCCACAGACTTACTGAGTAAAAGCATTGGGGTGGAAAGCATTGGGAGTTTTGTCAGTCTGATAGGAATCTCCCATGGTCCTTTTCTTCTCTCTCTCTCTTTTTTGGTACCAGGGATGATTGAATCCAAGGACATTCTACCACTGAGTTACAACCCCCATTCTTTTGCTTTTTGAACAGGGTCTTGCCGAGCTGTCCAGGCTGGCTTTGAACTTGTGATCCTCCTGCCTCCCGAGTCTCTGGGATTATAGGTGAGCACCACGGTGCCCAGCTCCAGTAGTCTTTGTAGGTCTTTCATGTGTCACAACATGCTCCAAGTGTAGAAAACTACCCCCATCCTCATGAAGTTCTATGCTCCACAGAGCAGGTGCTCAGCTGCACCTACCTAGCGGAAGCTGATGGTGGAAAGAATCTGTGGATTCCAAAAATACATTTTGCTGTGCTTCTCCCCAATAATGGGAAAACTTAACCACTAAGAAGATTTTGGGGGAGGATAGAAAAACAATTATAGAACAGTGAACAATTTAATATATTAGAGATACTTACATATCACTTGAAGGGGTAGGTTTTGGTGAGGGGCTGGGTAAATTTGCTTCCATAATATCATTAAAACTATTGTTTCCTACATTCTTGGCCAGCTGCAACATAAACAAAACACAATACAGTAAGCTCTTTACTATTAGTTAAAAGCTTCCTATTATTTGCTTTTGCGATTTCTGAATGTATATTTTCCTTCATTTGACTCAGAATATAAACCATCCATTCAACTGGTCAACAAAAATTTACTGAGTATCTACTTACTACATGCCAGGCACTGAACTCTGAATGAGAGAAATGGGCAGATCATGCTCTCTTTTCCCTAGTGAGGCTGACAAGAAAATCAATCACATCTACAATATCAAGTGGTAAATGCCAGAATAGAATAGGATCTGGTCCTACACACAGATAAACCCTTTGAGATCAGAGAGAGAAACCTCCATCTGTGAGTTCAGGCTGAATTCCTAATGGGCAGAAACAGATTTTTCAACCCCAGCTCATCTCCATTTTATGATGAAATTTA
Source organism: Marmota marmota marmota (assembly GCF_001458135.2). Lineage (NCBI taxonomy): Eukaryota > Metazoa > Chordata > Mammalia > Rodentia > Sciuridae > Marmota > Marmota marmota. Next base: position 27,078,302 of record NW_025999949.1, read on the forward strand.
CTCCTAGTGGGCAGAAAAGTAGGATTACTTTTTGTATTTGGGTACAGATTAAGATGCTACAGGTAACTACTGAGGACCTACGGAACATTTTGTTTCTGGATTCAAGGTATTTCCAAGAAAATTTGTCCCGGAGGGCCTTTGGTTATTCATATAATTTTGAGAGCAAGGTGAGGTTGACGAAGTACTCATCCTTCAGTAGACAAGGCCTGGGTTTACTGCACATCAAGTGTTTAGTACTGGGCTTTCCTATTTCTAGGTGTTAGACCGGGTTTCATTTCCACAAGTCAAGGAGATGCACTTTATTCAGTAGCACCAACTGTGCACTAAAGGAGAAAGTGCTCAGGTATCAGGTCTGAGCCTTTCTCTGCAATCCTGAGGGAAACGGGAGCCCATTGTCAGCACGATTTCCTATTTTCTGAATGAAGAGGCACACACAACACAAGGAGGATCATCACTGCACAGTGGACCCTCAGCTGGGGCAGGCTGCTGGCTGGTGACTGGCTGTCCAGAGCTTTTGGCACTTTTCTCTAGACAAGGCTAGTGACAAGCGAGGTCATCAGCTTGTCCTCAGCTCCTGTTCACTCAGGAGCTGCTCCAGGGAGACCCTTCTGAGTTCTATTTTACTTAGACATTTTCACTTTACATACAAAGACTTGCTGTTAGTGCCCCAGGGTTAAACTTGTCAAGACAAGGCTCAGGGCCTCCAGGCATCATGCCGATGCCACCTAGGCCTTCTGTTTCCTTTCTTGACATATTTATGGCAGCACCAATTTAACTTGGATCTGATGAGGGCTCCATATTCAGGTGAATCATGATGGGAGGAGCAGTGGTTCAAGAAAAATTTAACTGTTCATAACATTTTTTTTTTCATATTACAAAGCTAAGCAACACAAGTTCACACTGTTTATTCTTGTTATGAGGTCAAGAAGTTATGAATTAAGGAGTAACTGGTTTTGTGACAGTGATTGTGACTTAGTAATTCTAAGTCCTATGTCCTTTTACAAACAGAAACAGTACAAATAAAATCAAGAACTTTTTAGTCATTATTTTTAATAACATAAGTCATTAGGTAATGTGAACATGTGATTTTAACTTATTATAAAAACGAATTCCTAGCCAGGTGAGGTGGTGTACACCTGTAATCCCAGTGGCTTGGGTGGCTGAGGCAGAAGGACTGCAAGTTCAAAGCCAGCCTCAGCAACAGTGAGGTGCTAAGCCACTCAGTGAGAACCTGTCTCTAAATAAAATACAAAATAGGTCTGGGGATGTGGCTCAGTAGTTAAAGGCTCCTGGGTTCAATCCCCAGCATCAAAAAAAACAAAAAGTTGTTTCCTAAAACTCATAAAAAATTCAGGAAATTAGAATTCTTTGTACCTAGCAGAGACAAAAATCCCCAATCAATATATTAAATATATTCATAAAAATAAATTTTGGGCTGGGGATGTGGCTCAAGCGGTAGCGCGCTCGCCTGGCATGCGTGCGGCCCGGGTTCGATCCTCAGCACCACATACAAATAAAGATGTTGTGTCTGCCGAAAACTGAGAAATAAATATTAAAAATTCAAAAAAAAAGTTAAAAAAAAATAAATAAATTTTAAGTTCTCTTTCAAAGTAGAGGTTATTACTTACCAAGAGTTCAGAAGTTCCTAATTTGTCTAATTCCAAAGATTGAATGCGAGAAATATGAACCCCCATTTCCCTATGGATGCCGGAACATTCTATACAGGTCAAAATACCCAAGTTGGTTGAAAGCCAGGTGGGTTCTGTGGAAACAATTTAATGAAACAAACAAGATATCTAATTTAGCATGCAATTACAGAGAAAGCTAAAATAGTATAAAACTTGCTTTGATGCTCTGTTTTTCCTTTTTTTAAAAAACTCATTTAAAAAACTCATTCTTTTTATATATACATAATAGTAGAGTGAATTTTGCCATATTATACATACATGGAGTATAATTTATTCTAACTAGAATCCCGTTCTTGTGGTTGGATAGAACTGGAGACTATCATGCTAAATGAAATGAGCCAATCCCCTCTCCAAAAGACCAACAGCTGAATGTTCCCTCTGATATGTGAATACTGCCTCACAATAAGTGTGGGGTGGGGGTTTGGGGGTCACCAGATTGGACAGGGGCAGTGGGGAGATAGGAATGGGAAAGCCAGTAGAATAATCAGGCATAACTTTCCTATATGAACATACGATCAGTGAAACTCCACATCATGCACAACCACAAGAGTCGGTTATTTCTTTTTGATCGGTCAGCACCTGAGCAGTTACTCTTCATTCTGCCANGATATCCACCTGCAGTCAGAACAGCAGAGGCAGGAGGCCTTTGGGGGTGTGGCCGTGGCTTTTTCCCTTCACTGCAAACAGTCCTCTTTCATCAAGAACTTCCAAAAGAGACCCCCCACCCCAAGTAGCTATAAAATGAGGGAAAGGAGAGAAAGGAAACTCGAAGGAAAGGCTTAAAGAGGGGAAAGCAACACAGGAGAAGACAGACAAGTAGAAACCTGTGCAGCTAAGGACCGGCAGGAACACACGTGGTGCCTTGTTTCTATGCGGGCAGAATCAAGGGGATGCCAGGGGGCAGGGGGCCAGCGAGGGATCACTGGAGAAGGGGAGGGAATGGGACAGAGCTCAGCGGAGGCATCTGCTGTGGAAGCCTGTCTGTGAGGACGCTTACAGGTGAAAATGAAGGAATATTATGTTAGCAGCCATAACATTTATGCTTATGAAAAAGGAACATCAAACAGTGACATTTACAATGCACAATGGAGCGTGAAGGCTCCCTGATAACATATGCAGTAGGACTGTCACCTGCACCCCAGTAACCCCCTGCCTCCAGTCCAAAGACCGGGTGCTACTTAATAAAGCATGAAATAACCACGAAGGGGAATGTGAACAAGCAAGTTCTCAGGCACATCCTGCGATTCCAGCAACTCAGGAGGCCGAGGCAGGAGGATGACAAGTTCTAGGCCAGTCTCAGTAACCTAGTGAGACCCTGTCTTAAAATAAAAAACAAAAAGGACTGGATGTAGCTCAGGGGTAGAGCCATTCTAGAGTTCAATTTTGGGGGAAAACAAAGCAAAACGTGGGAAACTTGGTGGGATCTGGAGTGGTCTGGTGGCAGCTGCCCCTTTTGGAAGGGGCATGAAATATCATTTTGCCACAGTCCCCACTGGTCTACTTCATTAGTTGATGACATTGGACCCTTCTGACTTTTGAAGTTGAGACTCAGGAAGTAAATTAACTGTGATTAAGGATGTGGGGAACAAGCAAGGCTCTGACCTGGGGGAGCTGGAAGATCTCATGTGAAACAGCAGAACCCTAATCAATTAAATCATAGTCTATTTACAGAAAGCCCGAGGGAACACAGGAGACACAAACTGACAATGTCCCCTACCTTACAAACATTTTGGGTGCAAGTAATTTCATTTACCTTGAGCAGTTCAGAGAACTTGTAAAAACATAACTATGTAATTACCTAAAAACTTCGATTTTTTAAATGGTGGCAACAAAATATCACATGATAATAAATATATATGATTGCATTTGTCAATTTATTTTCTTCCTTTTATCAGTGCATCATAATTATACATAGTGGAATTTGTTCCACATTTATACATGCACACAATATAAAACATAACTTGGCCAATATTTAGTCCCCAGCATTTCTCCTCTTCCCTCCCTGGGTCCCTGTGCTCTACTTTACTGATCTCTCTTTGATTTTTTTTAAAGATGGACACAATATCTTTACTTTTTATTTTTATGTGGTGCCTTCGAACCCAATGCCCAACATGTGTGAGGCAAGCACTCTCCCGAAAGCTACGACCCCAGCCCCCTCCCCTTCTTCCTCTCCAGCTCCCACATGAGAGAAAACATACAACCCTATGTTTTAAGTCTGGATTATTTCACTTAACATAATGGTATCAAGCTCCATCCATTTTCCTGAAAATGACAATTTCTTTATTTTTTTTTTTGGCTGAATAAAACTCCATTGTGCATATACACCATATCTTCTGTATCTATTCATCTGTTGATGGACACCTAGGCTGGTTCCACAGTTTGGCTATTGTGAACTGGGCTGCTATAAACATGGGTATGCATAGACTGGTACAGTATAACTTTAACTCTTTAAATACAATAAATACAAGGGAGTGGTACAGCTGGGTCAAATGGTGGTTCCCTTCCTAGTCTTCTGAGGAACCTCCATACTGATTTCCATGGTGGTTTTGCTAATTACAACCCCACCAATGATGTAAAAGTTATAATGAAAAACATTGCCAGCCACTGTCTTCAAAATATCATATGGAGGTTTAGAACTGAGTACGTTGGGTATGTTTTTTTTCCTCCACATCCTCTCTAGCATTATTATTTGTGTACTTGATGGCTGCCGTAACTTGTGTGAGATGAAATCTTCTCAGTTTTGATTCGCATTTCCCTAACTGCTAATGATGTTGAACATATTTTTTTTCCATGTATTTGTCAATTGCTTGTATTTCTTCTTTTGGGAAGAGTCTGTTTAGTTCATGTGCCCATTTATTATTTTTTTGAATTCTTTATATATTCTGGTTATTAATCCTGTCATAGAATTAGTTAGCAAAAATTTTCTCCTATTCTATAGGTTTTCTCTCTTCACATTCTTGCTTCCTGTGCTGTGATTTTTAACTTGAGACTATCCCATTCATTAACTCTTGGCATTATTTCCTGAGCTTTAGGGGTCCTAGCTGTGCCTACATGCTGGAGTGTTGACCCTGTGTTTTCTTCTAGGAGTTGCATAGTTTCTGGCTTAATTTCCAAGTCTTTGATTCATTTTGAGTTGAGGTGGAGTTTTGTACAGGGTGAAAGATAGGGGTCTAGTCTCATTCTCATGCGTGTGGATAACCAGTTTTCCCAGTACCATTTGTTAAAAAGGCTCTTTTCCCCAGTGTATGTTTTTGGCATCCCTGTCAAGAATCAGATGACTGTAGATGCATGGGCTTGTCTCTGTGTCTTCTATTTTGTACCATCTGTATGTGTCTGTGATTATGCCAGTTTCTGCTACTACAGCTTTGCTGTATAATTTGAAGCCAGGTATTGTAATGACTAAAAAGGACGGATTTCACCAAAATGCTAACACTGGTTGTCTCTGAGTGATTTTCTTTAGGAAAAAACTGATGAGGAATACCTTGTCTCTGCTTTTATGTAATTTTCCCAATCTAAAATAAGTTTGTATTACTTTAATGAATGAGGAAGAAAAAGCCAAAGTTTAAAAAAGATAATGAAAAACATTGCCAGCCACTGGCTTCAAAATGAAAGCTTGTCTTCAAAACGTCATATGGAAGTTTAGAACTGAGTATGTTGGGTATGGTTTTTTTTTGTTATTTTGTTCTATATATTGTAGGATGAAGCTGATACAAAGCAAAGCACCATCTACAAAATGTTAGACTAAGTAATAGCGAAATTTGAGAATTAAAACTAACTGCTTGGAGCACTGGCTTGCACCTCACACCGTTGACTCTAGGTGGCGCTCACCTTCAGGACATCATGACACACCTGAATAGCTTCCCTTTTCTATGGAGATGCAGAAAACACTTCAGAACCAATGTCTAGGAATGGGCAGGGCACGTGATACATTTTAAATTAAACAGTATCTTTAATTATTTAGTCTCAAGTTAGAAAACAAACTGTTTTCTTAAAAAACAATTCAAGAGGCTGGTGTGACAAGGACAGCTACTGTGCAACTCACTGGCCAGACTGCTGTTAATGGTCTCCCTGCTGACAGCAGACATTTCCAGTTTGCTTTTCCTCAGGCACCATGACGTTCGGCTCCTTAATATGGACCAGTCTCTACCATAGGCCAAGGACTTATGATTTTGAAACAAAATTCCCCGAGAGCCTGTAGGCTGGGGTTTAAAATACCTTGAAGATGAGGCAACAGAAACCAGGACAGTTATGTGACTTTCCCAGGGCCCTGCAGCTGGACTGGGAAGGCTGGGAGGAAAGCCATTTTGTTGGCCCCCTTTCAGAATTTCTCCCATTATGCCACATTTGTCTCTTTACCCCAAGGCTCAGGATAAAAAAAAAAAAAAAAAAAAAAAAAGAAGTTTGTCAGGATAATCAGAAAAAACACATTTAAAGGACAATTAAGTCTCCAGGGAAGTAATTCAGATTTGATGGAATTAGAATGGCTATATTTCAAAAGGGTCAAGAGTCAAAGTAACTACTTCTAACAATATGTAACTTTTAAAGTAACAGACATAAAAAAAGTCTAAGCAGCAGTACATAATTGTATTTTAATACCTTAAAAATAACTTTGAGTTTTACAAGATCAAAAAAATAAATTGCCACCCTGTGAGGAGCTTCACACATTTCGTCCTCACTGGCAAAATCCTCACTCTCCTCAGCTTACTGAAGAGATGGCCGTGGCCCCATACTTTAGGGGAAAGGCGCTGGTGAGCAGAACCTGGAGCAAGGCCAGTGCTGGACTTGACACTGCCCCCTTCCTTGGTCAGAAAGAATTTTTTTCATTTAGTTCCACTGGACACTTTTTTGCACTGGGTCGGAACCCAATGATTCAGTGAAACTGCCTCTATGTGAACCTGGAGGTAAAAAAAGAACTGAGGCTTCCCTCTGGGCACGTGATTTCTTTGTGCAGTTACCTCCTACATCACTCAAAATGAAGCCTCCCGCCTCTACCTGAATAGGCTGAAGTGCAAAATGTGTGGCAATTTCACGATGGACAAAGCAACATTTTTACTGAAGAGTGCTGAGTCCCATGGGCAGGAAACCAGTCACCTAACAAAATGGGGCTGAAATGCCTCTAAGCCCTGAGAATCAATAAGACACTGGAGGCCTGGATTTATACAGAAGGCCACAAAGATGAGGTGGACACCTCCTGACCTCACGTGAATTTCTCATTTGTTTTCCAGTTAGAGCTCTGAGGAGGGGGAGAGAGGGAAGAGAGGAATCAGAGAAGTTCAGGAAGCAATATTCCCCCGTGGGTTTGGAATTCTGTCTGGATTGAAATCCTGGTTTACCAGGACCCTGGCCACAGGCACACTGTGCCTGTTTCCTCATCTGCAAACTAGGGATCAAAGTTCCTCCTTCCTGGGGTTGTGACCTACTTAGCACAGTAACCTCAATAAACATCAGCTCTCTGAATCTGTGGGTGGAAGGCAGCCCTCCTGACAGGGTCCCTTCACATCTGGTTCCTGAGTCACACTCTCCTCTGCCAACTCTGTGCTCGGAACATCAAACCCGGGGGCCTCTCCCTGCTCTGCCTGTTGCTTCTTGCCGTCAGGACCCTGCCTGCAGGGCAGAGTGCTTACACCCTTCCATGCCTGCCAGAGCCAGCACAGCTTATCCTCCTCTAGAATGTCACTTCCTCAAGAACCTCAGAAGGTGAGCACCCCGAGTCTGCTTCCCCCCAGTAGCCCTTGTGCTTAGCGCCTGCTCCACGTCACATGGCTCGTGTCTCCTTCGGGGCAGGGCTCCGCTACATTTCTTGTTGTGTTCTCAGTGCTTTGCACTGTTCTTGGTATCTCAGTGGCATTTAATAAGTATTCAGGTGGACGAATGGGTACACAGAGCTGGCTCTTCCTTCTCTGTCTCCCTAACCTACCTCTCCACTTTATTCTCTTTGACTGTATTTCCCAACTCCACATGCCTTTTACCCATTCCTAGTCTCTTTCTGATCCCTTTACCATTTCCCCTCTGCCACAGGGAAAGAGAAAAATGTTGCACCCAGTTCACTAAACAATGTCAGAGACAGGTCTTTGGGAGATAGGCAGCCCTGCACAAGATGCCTCAGAGTGGACAGAAAACGGCAAAAACTTCCCAAAGATGTTTTGGTAACCAAGATGTCAATTTGTATTTCCTATTAATTATATCCATTATATACATAAATAAATGAGAATAATGCTGCAGAGAAGCACGTGTGAGAGTGAATGAAAGAGAAGAGGTGTGTGAGGCACACTGGGTGTGAAGGGCACCTGTGGCCCTCTGGGAAGAAATCAGAAAAGGAAAATGACAATACTGATTGCCATGGATGGGACAGAACTTTGAGAGTTTGTGAAACTCAGCCCACATTACCCCGGGACTTGCCAGAAATGAGAGAAATCTGAACAGCATAAAGGTCAACTGCCCTCGTTAGCACCAGGGCTGTGAGCAGCTGAGAACATCATAGCCGTAGACCACCTTCCGCAGCCCAGGGCAGCCACAGGAAGGTGGCTTGGGAATGCTCCCAGTAGCATGTGACCTGGCTCTTCCCAATGCAGTGACCCAGGGAAAGGGGGCCTGCCAGTGTTCTTCCTCAAGGACAGACTCCACTGCCCTCTCGTAGGCACAGTCAAGCATCCAGGCACACTGGCTCATGCATTTGGCCACCAAACACTGAGCAAGGCCTTTCTAAGTGTGGGTGACATGATTAAAAGACAAGTAAGGTGCAGCCCTTGTCCTCAGGAAGCTCCTGGTCTCCAGAGGGCCCTGGGTGAGCACCAGAGGACAACAGTGGGGGGAAGCAGCCATGGGCACAGAGGAGGGAGCAATGACCCCGGAAGCAGAGAGGCCTGGGCCCAAAATGGCAGGAGGTGTCAACGTTTACTGAGCAGATAGGACCGAGCACCCCAGATGCAGGAAGAAGCAAAGTGTGGGAAAGGAGCTTGGAGAGCCAGGAGCGGTTCCTACTAACTCTACAAACTACTTACGCCACATAATCCTGCTCATCTTCTGCCTGAAAATGATATGTCCTATTATCTAAAAGAAAAGAAAAAGAAAGTGAAACCTCAGAAAGCATCATCATTCAGGTATAACGCAGCTCTTTAAAGTTCTAGGGAAAAAAAACCCCATCCAGCAAGAGTCGGAATCTAAGATTATTTTTTACATCATGCTTTGCCAGATGCACAGTTTGCTCTGTCAATATTATTGTTCTCAAGTACCAGAGGAATATAATAACACAAATACCATGCAAACATTAGGCACCTCTTCTGAAACAAAAGTGAGAAGGGAAGAGGTCCCATCTGGCCAGGTGGGCTTTGGGGACAAAGTGCAGAGTGTGGCATCTCCTTTTCAGCAAGGATTCACCAGCCACTTCTCCATGGCTTAAAAGCCCCCTGCAGGGCGGCTGCTGCCCACTTTGCCCCAGGTGTTGGGCTGCCCCCTGCTTTCTTCTCCAGGAAGAAAGGCTCAACTTTGCCACTCAGGAAAGGGAGGATGAGGTGTAAATTGGCTATTTGGGACAGATGTCCATGAGAGAAGTGCTTTCTTAAAACCTAAGATTTGCAAGATGCTTCAAGACATTCAGGGTGAAATAATATTTACTGAGCACTTTCTTACATGACTGCTCTGGGCTGGGCGCCCTCGTCCTTCACGAAAAAGACAATGTGTATGTTCAAGTACACACATGGGTAGGAGCGCTTCATGGCCCTGGCCAAATCCCCACCTTATTGCTGTGTGACCTCATCCAAATCACTGAACCTCTCCTAAGCTTAGTTTTTTTCTCTTCTGTAAAATGGAAAACTGATAGGACTTCTGTGAGAGTTAGCCATAATGTATTAAAAGTATCTGGCACATTTAGATGCTCAATAACTGACAACTATTATTAATAATCTATGGGTTCTCCTATCTAGGGGTTCTTGGCTTTTTGAAACCATATAATTTCAACTTTTCCTATTTCCTTCTCATTAATAACCCAAGAAATCTCCAAGTCATGAAAATCATGGGAATCTAAACTTTACATGATGCTGTAGAACCCAGCTCACACTACACCTGAAGAGCCTCATGACAGACAAACTCCTAGATGGGACTGTTTTTGAGTCTGCATTCATGGAACTGCAGGGCAGGAAGGTAGTTTGTGCTTCCACACAATCATGCACTTCAGCTCCTGGCCTGCTCTGCTGGGCTCTGACAGAGGAGGGACAAAACCTAAGGCTGGCACTGCAGGATTTCGGGACAGTGGTGAGTCACTTCATTGGCCTTGCTGGCCTCTCCCCCTGCAGAAGGAGGTGTCCCCTCAGCTGCAATGTGGCCAGCAGGTGCTCCCACAGGAGCTAACTTAGCAGAACAGCACTCCCCAGCTGCTAGTCACCGTGACAGCACAGGCTACAGGGTGTGTGTGGGGGAGGTTATTATGCTGTCACCTCAAGGGAAAAGTAAACTCTGAACCATATGGCATAAGGAAGTGAGGGGATACAGTGACAGTAATTCATGAAGTTTGAAGGCCATCCTGCTTGGAAGCAAGACGACTTTTCCTTGAAGAGTCTGATTTTGCAGGGATATAACTCCAGGCAAATTAGCTGTATGGTATAGTGCTACACATGCCTTCCCAAGTCTACATTGACCCCCAGGTGCACTTTAAAAATCACAGAAGGGCTTTAAAACCCCTATGTCAGGACCTCACACCAAAAAATCTTTGAAATCCAGAGAAATGGGAACATACTTGGAAACAACTCTCTGAGGAGATCCAGCTGTGGACTAACTGCACCAGGACAACATACAAATGCATACTCTTCATATTCCTAAACACGGCCACATCTGACACTGCTATGCCTTCCCAACTGTAAGAGGGCTCGGTGCAAATTAAGTGACCTGAGAAAGCCAGGCACAGTGGCACATGTCTGTAGGCTAGCTACTTGGGGGCTGAGGCAGGAGGACTGCTGGAGCCTAGGAATTCAAGGCCAGCTTGGGCAACAGAGCAAGACTCCATCTAAAGGTGCAGGAATGACAAGAAGCTCCACCATGGTGACCTTGGATTCCTGCTTGGAAAAGCTGCTTCAGGATCCAGATGATGGACATCTGCAGGTGTCAGAACCCACAACAACCTACCAAAAGTGTTCTAAAGGACTCACGTGAAATCAGGTCAAAAGACTTCTTGTCCTCGGCGTTCGGTTTCACCTGGCAGGTAAGAAGGTTCAACTTGGCTGGCTGTCTATTGGACTGGAGAAAAGAAAGCAGAGATGTTATGTGTAGCACTGCCCTCTTGCCTGCGGACCGTGCCCGCAGCACAGCATGCAGTTCACAGGGCCTGTTGAGTGATGCAAGAACACATTTTTAGCAAGGAAGAATAGACACCTGGGCACTGCTGAGTGTACTGCAAGGCAACACCCGATCTGCAAGTTTCTGTCCTCAAATATAAGCGGGTAGGTAAAGTCTTGATTTACTGCATTAGAGCTCTGAATCTCATCGAGAAGGAAAATATTTAGGTGCCCAAATAAATGTCTGTTAACTGCACACAGGGATCCTGGTGATTCATCTTACAGGAATAGGAATGATTGATTCACTTCACTTCCAGTGAAGACTGGGCAGAGTCCCTAGAAATGCACCTTCTAGAACCTATACATATTCAAAACACACAGCTGGCAGTATCAAGATGGTACCTTACAGTGACATGTAGGGGAGCCGCAGTACATTTACTGACTCAGAATGACCCCAGTAATCAAACATCCCGAACCTGATGTCCCAGGAATCCACATTACATTACTTCTCTCAAACGTATGGGGGTGAGTCCCAGCTGGGAGTCACTGCTTAATCAGTCCCATATCTGCAGAGAGAACTCTGAGGATTTCTCTTCACTCATGAGCACACCTCTAGGCCACACACATAAAACAGACCTGACATTAGCCAACATGCTACCTAGGAGTCTCACCACACAGACATTCCAGCTCTCCTGCCTACACTTGTGCATGGTCACCTGCTGGCCAATGCTGACATAAGGACCCTGCTTCCTGCAGGGGCTGAAGAATAAGTCACCTGAGTGCCTGAGTTGGGCTATGCTTGGATACAGAAGCTTGTGGGAGCAAGCAATGGAGCTGTCTGCTCTGACCTGCTGCCTGCCCTGGCTGAGAGTCAAAAATCCCCATGTTTCCACCCAAGGAATGCCAAGTATTTAGGCAGACAGAGGGGAAGAGGGACAGAGAGGTCCAAAAAGCCCCAAACAACAGAGATGGAACAAAGTCAAGACAATTAGCGATATTCCGCATCTCTCCTAAACAACAGGCCCTCAACGATTGTGTTGACCTTCCTGTACTCTCGGACCAAATTCAAGATCCTCCCCCTCTGTGATTTCAATGACACTAGACACAGAAAACCATGTCCCTTATCCCCTATTGGTTCCAAAGCAAACCATCTCAGAAGAGGAGGTGAGATCTCAAGGAATTTCATGATCATTGCATGTACCCTTGATTTAGAAATGCAACTAGGAGTGCAGTATGGGTGATTCCTCCCTAGGAGGGCACAGTGCTTGGGAAATGGTTCCTGTGCTCCAGAACTGGCTGCTGAACTCAGGCAGGAGGGGAGGGGACATGGGCCTGAACCCTGTCTTAGAAGAGAACTGGGTCTCAGACTCCAAAGCTGGCATCTGTAGCCACACACCAAGCCCAGCCCATGGTAAAAGAAACTGCTAGTCCTACATCTCATCTCTGGATGTTGATAAAATTGCCAGGTTTCCCATATGAATGACAGCAATGTACAATGATCTGAAAAGGAAGTGACCCAGTTAATGGTGCAAATCTTGTTCCACTTTGAAACCCACATTTAAAGAAGGATGTAGAAAAGCTTAGGGAGATGGAGAGATGATTAAAGGGATAGGAAGTGGAAACTCTGAAGATGGGTTGAAGGCACTGCTTAGTCCAAAGGAAGGTGGCTGGGGGTGACTTAATAACCACCTTCAAGTTCACAAGGGTTGTTACTGGAAGGCTGGGCAGCTGTTTTCCATTTGCAGAAATGAAAATAAATGTACTTAAAAAATTGTAGAAAATTTGAGCCAGGCATGCGGAAGAATTTCCTAAGCTTTAAGTGACAAAGTACAACAAGAGGTTTAAGGATTCTTAAGTAGAGAAATTTGTCTTGGAAAATTTTAAGAATTTTGACCCTCTTCACATCTGAATGTGGCAGAGGGTTAACACACTGATTTCTTATTCTTCCCAAATCTAGAGTTCTCTGGTGTGTGTATGTTTTTCCCGCCATATACCAAATAACAGATACAATATCTTTTTTAAAGGAAAAACCCTTCAGCTCAATATTAATTGCATTCAAGCAGGTTAAAGAGTACCACCCACCTCTCACTCCTCGGCACTAGTTTTCTGGAAAGCTTTGGATGATAAGGGTCTGTTCCAGTTGGAGTCATTCATGACTGAGCTACAACTTCAGTGGCAATGGATTATCTCGCTTCCCTCAGAAGCCCTTTCAGCAGCTGACCCAGTAGTGCTGAGCCCGCCAACGCCAGCAAGGGAAGTGGTGGATCAACCAAAGCCCAGGGACAAGGCGTCAGGCTTGGAGACCACTGTGGTAAAAATAGTCATTCCAGATGTTTGTCCAACTTCCCAAAATTCCAAAGAACTTTCTTGACATTTAGTACTAAATTATAGGTATACTGATTAAAGAAGATGTAATCTTCTCTGGGGTTTCAGCATAGAGTAAAATCAAAGTAAAACTAAATGACTTGCTCTGGGCTACATCAGGGTGGGATGGTTTAGGAAATACTTTCATATTGTTTAAGTAAAGGCAGAAAAAAAAAAAAGAAAAAGAAAAACTCACGGACAGTTCAGTGCATGGAGTCCCTTGCCGTTGAGCATTCTTGTCCCACTCTGAATAAAAACCAATCTGTACCCTGACTTCCAGGTGCCACAAGAGGCCCCTTCGACTGACTTCAGCTCCTACCATGGTGGAGGGCCTGGCCCTTCCTGCTGTCCAAGCCAGCCCACATGTCCTCAACTCCCGCCTCCCTCCCTTCAGGGCTCACCAATCAGCATGTCCACAGGGGACTGTTCCTGGGCCCCTCTTCCCATGGCGGTCCTTCTTACCCTACCGTATTTCTTCCTGGCTCTTATCTCCCCTTTTTGCTTCTTGTCTTTCTTCCCATCAAGGGTACACTCCCCCCACCCCCTACTAAAATGTGCCGGGCATACAGGGGTGTTCAAAGTTCTCAAATGAAAAGACTACATTCAGGTGCCTTAGTACATTTTCCCTGGGAGGGAAGTCTTATAGGTATTTTTTACTAGATGAAGAAATTGAGGCACACAGAAGTGACATTCCTAAGATCTCTCAGAAAGGAAGTGGTTTGAGTGGCTTAGAGGCCCTGCTCCTCTTCTGCTTCCTCCGTGGAGCACACCTGGAGACACAGCAGTATGGCCTTCCCAGACCTAGAAATGCCGGGATGTCCCTGCACTAGAGCTCCTGAGAAGAGGAAAACTTACAAGTCAACAGAGCAGAAGTTCCAAGATTAACTTCTATCTTAATATCTTCTCAGGTTATTTGATTCTCACTCAAGTATTTACTTTCATAACTGATAAATTTTAGAACATAAAATAACTACTCATTCATATGACAGATGTTAAGTTTCTACCACATTCTTAGCACATCTGAAAAACATGAGGTCCGTACCCTCAAGCGGCTCTGAGAAACAGACCTGAATGTGTTCCAGAACATGCCTGATGCCCAGGGAGTCCTGGAGCCCCAGCTCTTGGGTGTACACTGGAGGCATCCTGGACCTTCCAGTGAGGACCTTGGGGAGGAGGGAGTAGGACCAAGCCAGATGAGTGGAAAGAGTGTGAAGGTGCAGGTAGAAAGGCCAGGAGCGCAAGGAGGGACAAGAGGCCCCAGGTGATGCTGAGCAGAGAAGCAGGTGAGGCACTGCACAGGGTGCTGAGGGATTCCATTCCTAGACCTGTGGCAACCTGCAGAAGGAAGCTGAGCAAGCAGTGACCAATCAGACCTGCCTTGCAGGACGTGGCTGTGGAGGAGGTCAACAGCAATTCAGAGAGGAGGACAGAGGAGTGGCAAAGAAGAGTCTGAATCAAAGTTAGAGCAGTGGTGCCAGAGGCTGGGGATGGCTAAACAGGATTTCAAATGAGTGACTCGAGTAACCGCGCTAGGGTGTGCGAATTACCCAGAGCAGGCCTTGACGACAAGCAGGGGAAGGGCAGGTACTCGTGGGTAACACCTCTTTCCAAGGCTTTGAGAACTTCTTCTCTAAACACAAGTGTCACACCTGTCAGCTGAAGATTTTATGGTCCTGTTCCAGGCTCTCTTCTGAGCCTGTCCTTTGACAGATTTTAGTTTTCAATAAAATAATGCATAGACACTGGAGAAAAATGAAGAGACAGATGGAGGAAAGAGGAAACTCAACATCACTTGTTAACCCGACTTTTACACCCAATGATCCTCACAGTTATTACCCTGATGTTAACAAGGTGCATGCCAGGTGCCCCCCCTTTTTGTATCCATTGATTAAACCTGTATTTACTGTTTTATAAATGCTTGTTTTCTTAACACACACAGATGTATTCTTTTCACATACATGAGTGGACTAAAAAAAAAGGGTCAGGAAGGTGGGGTAAACTGATACATGTACAAAAGAGGCAAAGCTGGGAGTGGAACAAGTCTCTAGACACTCATCACACTGTTTCTCTGTCCAGGTAAGATGTGGAAAATTTGCCAAGTAGAAAATATTTTGTTCCTCCTTTCCTGGTTCTTCCTGCTCTTGACTGGCCAGTTCCTTCATTTCCCTCTGGATCACATAACAGGCATGCCAGAAACTCTGTTCCTGACAAGCTCCACATTCCAAAATTACTACTCTTGTGGCCAAACCAAAGTTCCTATCCCTTTAGTGATCCTTCCTGCAGCTAAGGAGAGAAGCAGGTGATGATCTAACCAAAGTACTTCTGTAGACTATGGAAGATAATGAAGGCCCCAACCTCCTAACCTTCTAATCACTTTAACCATGGGACTAATTTCCAGTTTTCAAGAAACTCTCTATTATTGCAGTAAGGAACTGTTACATTTTTATCCCCCCCCCCCTCTTTTCTGTTGGTGCGTTATAGTGGTACATACGATGGGATTTGTTACGTATTTGTACATGCACACAATATAACAACACAATTTGGCCAATATCACTCCCCAGCACTTTTCTCCCTCACCTTATCCCACTCTCTGGTCCCCTTCCTCTAGCCTATTGATCTTCCTTTGCTTTTTATGAGATCACTCTCCATCTTTTTCTTTTTCCTCTCTAGCTTCCACATTTTAGAGAAACCACGTGACCCTTGACCTGCTAAGTTTGGCTTATTTCATGTAACATAATGCTCTCAATTCCATCCATTTTCCCACAAATGACATTATTTCATTCTTCTTAATGGCTGAATAAAACTCCATTGGGTACAGGCACCACATTTTCTTTATCCATTCATCTATTGATGGACACCTCGGCTGGTTCTAGAGTCTGGCTATTGTGAATGGTGCTGCTATAAACATGGCATGTGCATATCACTATAATATCCTGGCTTTAATTCTTTAGGAGTGGTGTAGCTGGGTTACTCTACCTTTGGGAGAATGTAGATCCTCTCAGGATCAGCATTAAACAGTGCTTTAATATAAATAGGGGGAAAAAGTTGATCAGGGCTCTGGGTAAGAAGCTCTTGTGGGGCTGATGCTGTTACTGCATCTGACAACTGTGCTCTTCATCCTTTAAAGCATTTCCACAATTATTGAGGGCTTATTTGCCAGTATAGAGTTTGGGTCAGTAAAAGAAGAATTTTGAAATTCACATTTCCTAACTGTAGTAGCCTCTTTGATCCCTGCCTTGTTCTCTAATAGGAGTTAGACACCAAAAACCTCCTGACCTCCCATATTTATAAAAAATGCAATGATAAAACATCTGAGCCCTGGTATGTTTTTTTAAGGAACATATTCTCATTACATTTTGTCAACTGTGTTAGATTAATGTTCCTGACAATAAGAACATGAAAGATTTTTCTGGCTCACAGTTTCAGTGCACTTGGTCCATACTCGGCTGGCTCCAAGGGAAACATCATGGTGAAAGGGCTTGGCAGAGAAGAGCTGCTCAATCTGGCAGCCAGAAAGCAGAGAGAGTAAGGGGCTGGGGAGAGCATGAGTCCTGCGTCACACCCACAATGGCTTAGCTCCTTCAATCAGGTTTTGCCTCCAAGGAGTCCATCCAGCCACACAGGTTAGTCCACTAATGAGGGCAGAGCCCTCCAATCACTGCCTAAAAGCCCCATCTCTGAACCTTGCTGCATGTGAGAACCCGGCTTTCAGTACACAAGCTTTGGGAGATATTCCAGATCCCAGATACACTGTCCACAGAGCAGGCAGTGAGTGGCTGAGAATGTCTACCAGACCCATCTCATCCTCACACGAGGTCTGTCCTTCAGAGCAAGGGCAGTGTCTCTTGACAGGTGTGTGGCATTTACCGTGCCAAGGGTTTCACGAGTTTGTTTAATTAGCACAATGGCCCCATCAGTAAGCACCACCATAGTGCCCCACATTTAACAGATGAGGAGCCAAGGCACAGAGAGGTTAACTAACTTCATCTTAAGGTCACAGCTAGCTCCAGCAGAGCATTTGATGAAGGCCGAGCGTTTTTAAATAACTTTACTTTTCTGTACCAGGGAGGGTGGGTGCAGGGCAGCACGAAAGCAGGCTGATTTCAGACGGCAAGGCTTTTGTTTTCTACTTTTGAAATTGTAAAATCAGGATTTTCTTTCTTCTTATCCCTGAACGACCAACGGCATCTTCTGTAACCAAGTGGATATGTTTTCTTAATTTGTGGGCTCTACATTAATGAGGTTCTTCTCTACTGGCTTTTCTACTAGAATTACAGAGCTGCACAGGAAGCACCAAGAATGACACGCTGTGTGTGGGACCTGCAAGGCAGAGCTTTGAGACCACAACCCTCACAAGCTGCGAGGCCTGAGGTTTTGATCTGAAGGCTCTTTTTAAATTTAATTCTTCAATTTCATCCTTCCTTCTTCATTTATGAAACAAGTTTCTTGCAGGAGTTTCCTCTAATCTCTGTTCAACATGAAAGCAGGAGAGACTTATCTGGCAGGTCCTTAAATCCGAGGAGGCATTAACTCTCTGACACCCTTGTTATTCCAGAGGATTTGCCAAAAGAAGAAATCAAGGCTGCAATGCTTGATCTTCTCTGATGCCCACATGAGAGACTGCTACACAATACCTAGCTTTAATGGAGTCACACTTTGGGAACTGAGCTCCTGAAAGTTTGGTATGTCTGAAGCAATGTTCTATTAATTTAAAAAAGCAATTTATTCATATAATAAGGTACCAAGGAGAATGGAGGGAAGAAACCTCACATGGAGGCAATCAGACCTGGCGTCTACAAATGGAGCCAGGAGCAAGCACCTTAGCCCCTCTGAGCTCTTTAGCATGGAGAGAGAAAATAAAGCTGTTTTTGCTGTGGCAATGAACTCAGGGATGCAGGACAAGTGTCCAATGCTCTGCTTCCTTGTGAGAGGTGGCCCAGGGTCTGGAATTCAAATCTGGCTCCAGCACTTATTGGTTACGTGACTTTCAGACTTCTTCCCATTAAAATGGAGATGACCTACCTCCTTGTGAAGGTGTAATGAAAGGCAAATGGAAAGCATATGTAAAGGGCTGGCATGCAGGGAGTGTCTCAGACTGTTTTATTACTACACTGAAATATTGGAAGCTAGGTGTCTTATGAAGAAAAAAGGTTTATTCAGCTGACAGTTTTGGAGGCCAAAAGTTCAAACTGCATGGTGCCAGCTCTGGTGAATCCCCCCCTGCTGGCTACACTGCCTCCTGGTAGATTCCATTGTGGTGGCAGTGTGTGAGAGGGGGATCTCATGGACAGACAGGAAGCCACAGAGCAGCACAGCGGATAGGGGATTGAACCTAGGGGTGCTGTGCCATTAAGTTATATCTCCAGTCCTTTTAAATATTTTTCTTTTTAGTCAGAGTCTTGGAAGATGGCTCCATTTCCAGATCAGTCTAATATGCTGTCAGGGCAGAGACTCACTAGGCTCACTTAGCCAGGGGCAGCCTCTTCCAACAGTTGTAACAGTTCATTGAGATGCAAGTGATATGGGTTTTCCTCTGAAATAAACTATGTTGATGCTGCTAATATGTAATCTTGGGATTCAAACAGTGAAAAGGAGAAGACCCTTCATCAGAATGCATAATAGTGAAAACCTCTACTGGGTGTATTATTTAGAAGGACAGATAACCTATAAGGTGTAAGCAGATACATTTTTAAACTTACATTTTATAGAACTTGAATTTGTGAAGCCCTCTTGTAAATGTTAATGTCTTCATTTGCAATAGAAGCCTATAGGGATATCCCACAGTGACCCCGAGTTTGGAAACACTTGTTTTTTCATATGTCCAAATAACCTCTACTGGTACTGACACAGCCTTTCCCACCTGCTGGTGAACACAGCTGTGGAGAACATTCAGTACCTGTGCCTTTGCACCTGCAGCTACCCCCACCCCACCCCACCCCGCCATGCTGTGGAGGATGGAACCCTTGATTTAGCACTTACTAGGCAAGTGCTCTACAACTGAGCTACAGCTCAGCTCAGCTGCATTTGAACTTCATTCATGAAAGTTGATTCTGGTATTTTGTCTAAAAGAAAGAAGGGAGAGTTCCCAGGTCCCAAGGGCAGGAGGGTGAGGTGGTTGATACTGTGATATGAAAACTGGCACTACCTCAAGCAGGCGGAAGAGACACAGAATAGAAAATTATTATTGAAATAGGGGAGCAGGCAGTTCAAATAGAGATTAAAATAATACTGGTTCAAGAAATAATATTAGTTCAAGTTTATCCTCGACTTCTCCTTTTCTGTTATCCAGCAGATAGACGGTAACAGCTTTCAGAGTCCTACTTTCCCTTGAGTTCCTTGAACATGCTGTTCAGCTCAGGAGCAGAGGCTCCTCTCCCCCCTCGGCAGGGCTGGCTGCTCCCCAGCTTTAGCATTAAATGCCCAGAAAGCCTCTCTGCTCACACTATCGCAGCCGCTGTGCCATCTTTTATCATGGCCTCCTGCATTCTGCCCCTACAGTCCCCACCCTTTGTTTACTCCAAGCTCCGGGAGGGCAGGGCTACGGATTCATCACTGCTTACAGGATCTAGCCCAGTGCCTGGCTTAAACAGCTACAAACAAAAACATTTCAATGAACAAAGTGTGTCCTCTTTATATTTGAGAAAACCAAAGCCTCCAAAAGCTTGAAGAGCTTACCCAAGGCTCTACTGCTTGTCAAAGGGTGGAGCCTGGGTCTAACTGGCTGCAGTTTGCCCTCTTTGAAGTCACAGTGTTGCTTTCTAATCCACTGATGAAAAAATTCTCTTCTCCCAGTGACAATGGGGACAAAGAGGTGGGCTCAGAGAGAGTCTAGAACAGCCTCAGAGCTGTAAAGGCCAGCCATGGGCAGGAGTGAGTTCCGATCCACTCAGGGACAGGAGCGGTCCTTTGCCAGGCTCCCCTGTGCTTCCGGAGCACTTTCAGTGCATCCTTCAACGCCCCAGCAGCTGACTGTTATCTCCAGAGCTCTGCATAGGTCCAAAAGCAGTAGTCCTGGGGAGATGTCCACTGATTTGAAGAGCCCAAGGACAAGCAGAGACACATCGAATCCCTGCCTTAGTGAAATGCCCTGGGAGGTGACAGAACTGCAGTTAAGCCTAACGGGCAGAAATTAAATTTCTATGAGAAAATACTTACTCCGAACTGGCTTTGTAACGTGTAAGGGAGTAAAGGGAGTAAGGGTACAAAAGAATTCCAATAAAGCACAATTTAAAATGGAGGTAGTAACACATTAGGGAAAACGACAAACAGTTCAGATAGGGAACATGCACTGAGCACAGTCCTGCCCCTCGTCTGCTATAATTACTCATAATCAATGAACTCATTTCACCTTTACAAATGCCCATCAATCAGGCACTGTCAAGGGCTCCCTTTTATCTAGGTGGGGAATCCTCGCCTGGATTCAGCATCAGAGACAGAGCTCAAGCTTGGGTAGCCCGTCTCCCAGGTTCTGGAAGCAGCAGCCCCCAGCTCAGCTCACTGAGGTGATAACAACCATTGAGCTCAGGAAACACTTTTTGTGGTCCAAACTCTCTAAAGCCTTTAAATTCATTATTTTATTTAATACTTTATGTTTATACTGCTTTTAGTAAAAAAAAAAAAAAAAAGAAAGAAAAAAAAAGAAAAAGAAATGCAAACAACTCAAAGGCACAGACTGGAGTAAGATGGCAGCTGAAGCTGCTTTGGGGCTTGTCAACACCAGTGGGAACAGCAGTTCACACCAACCACCTTCACCAGGGCCAAGGAAGCCAAGTGAGACCCAGCGCCTGGCTTTAGTATAACAAAAAGAAAAGTGCACTGAGGCCAGAAAGGAAAGAACTGGCAGTTACCTCCTCTCAACTCCATGCAGCAGCCCCAGGTCTCCTGCTTGGGGGATGAACAGGGGATTACGACTTTAGACTTCAAACTTAGTATGAGGCCCACCACAGTGAAACCCAAAGTACAGAAATCTATTAAGAATGGTTTAGTGACTTGACACAAGCTTCTTTATTCTTAAGTTTTGCCACAGATTTGTTACGAGTTGGAATTCTGAAACAAAAGCATTTTATACTATGTTTAGAAAGTACTGGATGGGGCCGGGGTGTAGCTCAGAGGTAAAGCCCTTGTATAGCATGGGTAAGGCCCTGGATTTGAGCAGGGAAAAAATGATTAAATATTAATATCAACCAGGTATGGTAGTGTAAGCCTTAATCCCAGCTACCTGGGAGGCTGAGGCAAAAGTACTGCAAGTTCAAAGCCAGCCTGGGCAACTTAGTGAAACCCTGTCTCAAAAATAAAAGTAAAACAGCGCTAGGGATGCAGCTAGGTGGCAGAACACCTCTGGGTTCAGTCCTCAGTACCAAAAAGGAAAACAATAACAGTTAAGAGTAGAAAAATGTACTGGATATTCACAAATAAGCTGTGATGATGATGATGATGAAAGCAAATGCAGAGATTCCCACTAAATTTGATTCCTACAGTGCTGTGTTATGTTGAATAGTAAATAAAAACACATCTTTGAATAAATACATGAAAAACAATGTATCTGTTGGTGAAATCTAGGGATGGGCTGTATGCAATTCTTTCAGGTATACATAAGAAAGTATTTCTTCATGGAATAGTGAGTTGGGGAGATGAATCACTCCGGGAGCAGGTATTACTCAAGTGGTCAAGCCAAAAGACTCTGTGCCATTAATCTGAAGGTAGCCTGGTCCTCTCCCGAGTCACTATGATAAGAACAATCTGCAAAGGTGACATTCACTGGGGGTGGGGGGTGGGTGGGTGTGGCCTGCAAGCTGGAGGAATTTTCAGGTGTGAAGAGCTCCTGAATTAAGGCCCCAAGTTTTCTTACGATAAAAACTCTTCTCTAGCAGCAGAGGGAATGTTAGGAACTGGAAAAGGGTCTGGGGAGTGGACAGTGAGGAGAGCAGGGAGGCGAGAGAGCAGGTGTAGCAGTGTGGAGGGTGTGATCAGCGCACGATGCATGCACGTGTGGAGACAGCAGAGCGAATCCCAGTAATCTGCACAATTAGGAAGTATTGATGATTATAAAGAACCAAAGGCTCTTTCCCTCACTTTTTCAAAGTCACTACATCTTTTTGCTTTCCCAGGAACTACTGGCCCTGATTTTCAAGCTAATCCTAAGTAAGCAATGGTGTCTGCAAAATGGGGAAAACTGATTTATTTTATTATATTTATGATTACAAGTGATGTAACTGGCAGCTAAAAAAGTGGCTTAAAGCCAATGGAAAGTGGGGAACAGAATAACAGAACTCAGGGAAGGAATCAGCAGTTGGGGAGGAACCTGTTTGCCCTGGGCTGCTCTGGGCAGGAGAGCTCCCAGTTTGTATCAGGAAGGGATCATCAACAGAGCTCAGGCTCTCCAGTGACCTGTGAGGAGCTAACAGAACAGCGAGACTGACCACTCTGTGCACACACAGCGGGCTGTCTCACTCAATACCCACATCATCTTTGAGTTAAACACTTTTCTCAAGGTCACACCATCAATGGCAGAGCTGGGATTCAGACTCCCATCTGATGGATGCCACAGCCCATTCTCTCAGCCACCAAACAACGTGGTCAGTGCGATACCTGTTGTTAATTAGAAAGAATGCACATAAACTGTTGGCTTAGCCACATTAACGTCTTTTGGCAGAAACGAAAAAGGGAGTGAGAGAGAACTCATTTGTTTCCTATATTTAGCAATGTGCCCAAGGTCGTATAACTGTCAAGCAGTGCTGCTGATGCACTTCATCACTGTGCCATCTCCTGCCACACTGCTCTGCTTTCCACAGCAAGTTCACAAGAAAAGTAAACGGACAGAACAAGGTAAGGCCACATGTCGCTCTCAAATGCTTGCTGAGAGGGCCATAGCCAGGCAAATCCATGGGAAGAGTTCTCCAGCAGAAGGTCATGAAAATTAGGGAACACATTGTAAATCTGACAAAAAACTCACAATCTAAATAGTCAAAATAGATCAGAAACTTTCACTCTAGTATAAACTGTATGGAATTAAAGATGAGAAGGTCCAAATTATCTATTTTCCACCCATGTAACTTGATGCTTAGGCCAGCACATGGGTGAATGGAACTTAGTTAACAAATGCTGAATATATGAACAACTGCTAGACAGTCTCAATGGCAACCCCTAACGGGTCCAAATCTGCAGGTGGGATTTCTGCTATCAGATGGGTGGATGGCTAGAATGGGCATGATGGTTAAAAATCTCAACTGGACTGTCGGCCAGAACTCACAGAACAGGGTTCTTCAGGGGTCAAGGGACAGAGAGGAGGGGAACTGCTCAAGTTTCATAGAGAACTACAATCTTTAGGAAGCATGCCATCCATCATGTACTAGGCCACAAGAGGTACCAAGCATCTTCTGTGTGTCTAGGTCTGAGTACCTGGCTAAAGACGGACAGAGAGCTGTAGAGAGTTCAGAGTGCAGAACAGCTGGGCTCTACAGGAAGAGACACATTAGCAGGACCACATGGACTAATGCTGGATAGACCCAAGCTTGAATTTCTTATTCTACCAGTTACTAGTCATGTTTAGATCTAGGGTCTGGTTTCTTTATCTGTAAAAGGAAGGTTCTGATACCACAAGGGCTGAAGGTAAGTGGTACTTCCTTTCCTTGAGAGAGAAATATAAACTCAGCTATAATGAAAAATTGCCAACGTCATAAATGCCCATCCTTGTTTCTACTATTCTGTCAGCAACAGACTGCTTATCCTAACTCAAGGGCCCTACTTGGCACAGGCTACTGCAGTTCAATCATGAATTTATCCCCCAAACTGACATTACTGGGTTAAATGGCACACACATTTTTAAACACACCTGGAATGAACTTTGCCATCCACTGAGTGATATATTTTCCATTAGGACAATTGCATCTTTGAGAATTAAAAATAAGTTTTTGCAGCCGGGCATGGTGGCACACAGCTGTAATACCAGTGGCTCGGGAAGCTGAGACAGGAGGATCGTGAGTTCAAAGCCAGCCTCAGCAATGGCAAGGTGCTAAGCAACTGAGTGAGACCCTGTCAATAATAAAATACAAAAAAGGGCTGGTGAAGTGGCTCAGTGTCCCTGAGTTCAATCCCAGGTACAAGCCCCCACCCCATTTTTTTTTTTTTTTTTTGCTAGTTTAAAAAGGCAAAACAAAACTTGTTTCACTGTGCACTCTTGCAGCCAGCATGACTGAACATCTCTACACACATCATTCCTACATTACTTTTCTATGCAAAGAACATCCTCTATCAACTTTACAATGCAGGAACTAGGCTTTCTAGAGCAGCCGATGGTATTTCCAAAGATAAGACTATAAGATCAAACAATACCCGATTCAGGTTGAGGGAACAAAAAAAAAAAAAAAAAAAAAGTTTCTGGGGGTGACACAGAAGGACATAGGCTACCACCACAGGACAAGATAAAACCAATGTTTTGTAAGAGAATATCCTAAATGATCTGACCCAAATCCACACAAAATGATTTGTGGGCAAAACCTTAGTGTGGTTACATCACCTCAGGAGCTTTCTGGTTCAGGAGGCTGAAAGTGTAACAAACAGGCAGAAAAACCACAGACACACTTACAGTTGCATGTGAGATGGTCAGAATTCCATTCTTGACAGTGCACTTCCTCCTTTGCCACACTTTCCGGATCCTAGGAAGCAAGCCCAACAGAACTGTAAATAGTGTCTGAGTCATCTGGGACATACAGTCATATGGTATGATGAACAAGAATTACAAAAAACCCCACTCCAAAATTAAAAAATCCTGACCCCCCTTAAGTTACATAAATCAGAAAATTCTGATTGCCTTTTATACCCCAGCTAGAGGGTAATTCAGACAGGTAGGCATAACACAGATGCTCATTACAACACTGTTTTTGAGGGTGAAAATGAGAAATAGAAATTACAGAAATTTAATAGCAGGAGAATGAAAAATCAATTATAGTTACAATATAGGTAAAAATACTATTCTCTGGAAAGGGGGCCCAGACCTATATTAGGCATTATGTTAGTAATGCTTATAACCATATCTGTCAATCTTTTACCAAAAGACTCTATTAACTGATTAATTCTACAATTAGATGAATTTTTAAAAGGTTATGAAGTCTGTCATGCAGGAGAAGAACGGGGGTGAGGCTGCCTCAGATGTAGGAAAATGAGCTGAGGGTCCAAGGCACAAGATGATCTAGTTTTGGTGACTCGTACACCTCCCCTTTAGGGGTCTTCCAGTGCTAAAATGATGCCAGAGCCCCTGGAAAGAGAACTGTTCCTGATTCATACAGGAGTCAACTGTGGTCAAACCATCTGAAGGAGCTGTGATACACATTTTGAAAAAAAAAAAATGATGATGCTGAAGATGGAAACCTCCAAAGAGAACTAATTTCAACTTGGAGTTTCCTGTGAAGCTCCAGGTGCGATTAAGAGGCTGAGTGTCGGGCAGAGCTGTGCACGCGCAGCAGGTGCAACTTTGCTGCTTGGGACCACTTCCCCAGGGGAGGCAGAAATGGGCAGGGAATAGGATTCCCTGGGCTGGGAGAGGGCTGTGTAGGCCTTCTGTTGCCATGGAAACAAATGACACCAGAGAGGACCATTCTATCTTTCCCAGATCTTTAAAATTGTAACTTGCATTTTCTTTTCCATCATAAATTAATACTCTAAGGAAACTGCCAAAACATGGATTTAAAACCAACACAGATAACACTGTCATCTTATATATGTAACTACCAGAAGTATAGTTTGTTCCAGAGCATGTTTTTCAGAGCATGATGAGAATTTGACTCCATTTGACTAGATGTAAACTGAACACAATGCTCAAATGCTAGTCTCCTCAGGAGATAGTTTAGAATCACTAATTGAGAACTATCCTCAAATCACAGCTAAATCACAAACTTTCTTTTGCAAGTACTAACTAGGATATTAGTGCTAATATCTATCAAATGAAAATGCCTGAATTTGGTTAATGGTTCCAGCTATCTATAAGTGGTTCTGATCTTGTTTTACTCTCACAGAAGCTTGTGAAGATGGGAGAGGCAGTCCCAGTACATTAAGCCAAAGCCAGCACCATCCTTCCTAGGAACACATTTCAAAATACCAAACCACCAACTCGTCAAACTACTCAACCTTGGGTAAACTCTCCCTGCTCAGTTTACTCATTTTATTTAGTTAAGCTTTTATACATCAGTTTTTCTTATGTGTATTAAGGAATCATAAAATAAACACCCATATTCTCTTGCACAGCTAATGAAGCTGAGGAAAGTAATACAAAAGCACTGAACTTTCTGGCCGAGAGACTGCTAATGAAGCATTGCAGATCGCCAGGAGGAGGAGAGTATTAAGATATGCCCCTGCACAACTGAGAACAGCAGCTCCTGATCTTTGTAAATCTTCTACAGCTCTTTTCTATTAAAAAGTAGCACTGCACGACTCAGTGTGTATCGATGTTGATGCTGGATCATTTGGGCTTTGGATCCCATGTCATTGTCTAGCATAATCCCAGCAAAGCTGTCACCTAACTCATGTTACTTCACCTCTTAGGGACTCATTTTCCTTGCCTGAATCATGAAGATAATAATGCCCTCCTTCTGGGATTATGTTGAGAAAATATATGTAAAACAGTTGCTCCCATGCCTCTTAATAAATGCCTCTAGACCATAAAGTTTTAAATTATTAGACATTTTAGATTGGTTTTCAAATTGTGTAACAATCCTTAAGAAACAAGAAACATTTTAAAATTGGGGTCAGAAATTACTAATGCAAATGACCCTTAGGAGAAAATCACAACATATCAGTGGTTACTATTAGCAAATGAATTTGTCTTCAGGTATAGGCACTGCAGTATCTTCTTCCACAGAAGTAACCACCAGCAACTCTGGGTTATCGTGATTCACCGGGGCTGCTGGAACAATTATTAGGAGTTTGGACCACTTGACTTCCAACCTCCCAACTCTAAGATGCAATAGCTCTTCCCTTATCTCTTGCCAACAGACTGCAGCAGGGTGAGAGTGAAAGCCATATCTCACCTACCTTTTACCCCCCAGTACCAGCAGACTGCCTCACACACTAGAGTGCTTGCTGTATGCCTACGAAATGTATGAAGGCACATGGAAGGGTGAGTATGCTAGTTTGTTTTGGGTGTGCCAAGAGTGGTTGACAGCAGTAATGGCCACTTTGAAATATGAAGGGGAGACTCCTGATGTGAAGTCAGATAGCAGGTTCAAATCTGGCTCTTGTAATTGCTGTCTGTATGATCTCTGTATGACCAGTCACAGAGATGACTGTGGGTCTCTGACAGTAGGGTAGGCACTCAGCAGATGCTCACAAAAGAGCATTTTAGGGTCTGGACTAAACAATACTGATGAAAAGACGAATCTTCCTGGGACATGCAGATGTTAACCACACAGAAATAGGCAATTCTAATTTCCAGAAAATCATGGTGATTTCAGGTGACAGTGCTTAAAAATTTGATTATTTTATACTTCTGCTTTGAAAGAAATGTAATAGTATATTGTTGCCTTTTTCTTTCTTTAGAATATAAGGACTTTCTTTTGCTCAATGCTATATATTTCAGGTTCCTTGAGTCCTAGACACAGAGGATTCTCAAAAGATACTTGTTGAAAGCATGAATAGAATGAGCATAAAGACAGCAACACCAGAAATTTGTAAGAGAAGTGGCTGCAATTTCAATAAACAAAACCAATAAAACACCTATAGCTTAGATAAGGCCAAGAACATATACCCACAGAAAACAAGGAGCTTTCTTTTAAAAATGGATGCCAATTAGTAAAGGAAATGATTTAAGAGTCTAGTTAAGCACTTACTGCTAAATAGGATCATTTGTTCAAGCAACAAAGGCCAGTGTGGCAGGACCAGGGACAAAGTGGAACAAGGAGGTTGAAGAGAAAGACCAAGCAAGACACTCTGTATGCAAAGGGAAGTCACTGGAGCAATGTAAGCGAAGGAATGACATGGTGTGCTGGATGTGTAAAAGACCATTCTGGGCCAGGTGTGGTGGTGCACAACTCTAATATCAGTGACCTGGAAGGCTGAGGCAGGAGGGTGACACGTTTGAGGCCAGCCTCAGCAACTTAGTGAGACCCTGTCTCAAAAATAAGAAGGACTGAGGACATAGCTCAGTGATAAACTGGCCCTGGGATAAATTCCCTGTACCAAAACCAACCAACCAAAAAAAGACCAGACCAGACCACTCTGAGAGCTGTTAGAGGGGAGTTGGAGAGGGAGAAGACAGTGACAGAGTCCAGTTAGAAGGTGGCACCAACAGTCCAGGAGAGATGTTAGTGGACCATCTCTGGGCAGCAGAGACGGCTAGAGGTGCATTATATTTAGAGTTAGAATGGAAGGGCTTTTGTTAGATTGGCTGTAACAGAAAAGGTCAAGGTGATCCCCGAGGTTGGGATTTGAATGGCCAGGTTCACCTCCCAGGCAGAGAACAATGCAATAACTAAAAGTAGAGAGGAGGGCCTCTCACTTCTTGCCTTCCTAAAAGTACAGGTTACAAGTGACAGATGCTATTTGGAGGGGCCACAAAACTACTACTGCTTTTTTTTTTTTAAAAGACAGCAGGTTAAATCTCAGACTTATGTGAAGAAAGTCAGTGCATTAGAAATCATTTAAGTGTGTTTTCCAATTTGAGAGGCTAGAAAAAAATTGCTAGTTAACAGCCCTCAGTAAATATGCTGATCACACCCTAGGACACCAGGCCCATACACACCCGTCGCTCTTCTTCAGCAGGTAACCCTTCTTCTCACTGCCGTATTCCTTATTGCCCTGGAGCTGATGCATGCTGTACCCTCCTTGCCGGCTCTGGGAATCCTAGAAAAATAGAAGCCACTAATTAAGCTAAAGCTGGAGACAATTTTCAAATCCTCGACTCTATCCTGCCATTGAGCCTTTGCCCATTGGTCTAAGAATTATGAAGCTTTGAGAGTTGTGAGGTCTTTGTCTTGGTTTTAGAGGAGGAAAAGGGCAGGAAAACATTTGCCAGTCACAAAGCCAGTCCGAGGAAGGGCTGGGCCTGGGTCTCCTGTTTCTAGTTCAGAGCCCAGCTCTACTCTGGAGTGAGTTCAAACACACACACGGTGCTGGTGGGCTACCAGAAGACTCAACCCAGTTTACACAAACAGCAGAGGCAAGCACAGAAGCAATGGAAAGACAGGTGGACCACAAAACAAACCCGTGCAACCCATGGGGGCATGCCATTGGTGCCTCACCACAGTTTCTAAGGACTATGTGGCCAAGCGGCCACTACGTTGTGAAAGCCTAAGAAACAAGTGAACCATATTGGACGGTAGCATGACAACATGGGTGTCTAGACATAGAAGTAGGATAATACATTCTCACAGGAAGTATGGACTTACTCTCCTAGACTTCGATCAGGAAGGGCAAAAGCAGAGAGAGAAAAGGCAGAATGTTGGAAAATACAGTTAATTTTGTTGAAAATGTTGACACTCATAATTTAAACATTTCATATAATGCACAAAGAGAACATTGCTGTAAGAATAATACCAGAAAACATGAACGTGTACCTTTGGAATCATGATAACCCTTGGGTGACGGGACAGTAAATATCTTATACCTATAGGGTTCTGCTGGGCCATGTTGAGTGACAGCAGAAATATAGCAGAATGGAAGAACATGAGGTACAGGTTACCAAGATGCAGTGTTGACAAGCTTCAATGCATGTGGTCAGGGAATCAATAACTCAGTGAAACTCAAAATTATTTACTTAGAAAACTTCAGAAAAGCCATAGATTGTAAGAGTTCAAATAAAGAGAGCTGAGTGCATACATCCAGTTTATAAGAGACACCTAAAATGTGGTGGTGCTGCGGGAAGCTCAACCAGCCGCACTGGTTATCTCTTGATGGATGTGCACAACACACCTCAAGGCCAGGGTGGCTTCTTTCAGACATTCAGTCCTCTGGGTCAAATAGTGTGTGATCAGTGAGGCAAATCAGTGGGAGGAACATTTCTATGACAGTGCGCCTTTGTGAGGCTATTCCAGTTGTGATAAATTCTGTGTTCAAACCTAAAAGCCTGGACACAGGGCTTGAGGGCCGACAGAGGATGCAGCCTGATGTGCAGGTGGACGCTCACACTCTGACCACATTGCTGTCCTGCTCTCTCGTCAAGCAGCTAGAGCCAACTATATATACCAGGCAAGCTGACTGATGTTAAAGAGGTCACAGATTCAAGTCACTTTCTTACTCTTGAGTAATTTCTCTAACAATCCAGATTCCTTTCATGTAACTAGACAATTTTAACATGGGCAGGGGTGGGGCATGGAGTGAAATCTGGCAATCTCTTGTGAAACTCTCCTAAATGTTTACCTTTAAACAGGGTCAGAGCCTTGAACTGCATAGTAACTGAACTCACGGACTCCTCCCTGGTAGGCATTCCCATGCTTTCTGGATGGAGACAGGACTGACTGAGGGACTGGACTACATGCCAGACAGGCAGAGGAGCGACCCCTGCTCTCCCAGTGCCTCCAGCTACAGTCCCTAGGAACAGTTGGGGCAATTTTCTCTTCTTTTTTAAAAATATATTTTTTTAGCATTGATGGACCTTCATTTTATTCATTTATTTTTATGTGGTGCTGAGGATCAAACCCAATACCTCACACATGCTAGGCGAGTGCTCTACCACTGAGCCACAACCCCAGCCCTGGGACAATTTTCTTGAGGGAGGCATTATAACCTGACAAAGAAAAATTAGGACTGAAAATCAGCTCAGGTAGCAGGGAACTGAGGCCTGGGACAACATAAGGGCAGGGATTAGTGAAATCCACAAAGCTCTCTGCTTTACTCCAGTGAAATCACATGAGAATTACAACTACTGATTTAAAGTCAGGGACCTCCCCTGTCTCCCAGAAACATTAAAAACAAAATCTAAAATCTCCTTGGATATCTTCTTAAAACTGTCTCTAAACTTGACTCATTTGATAGCCTTTAAAATACAAGTCTAAGTTTTAAAAATAAAAGTACTCATATATTTTTCCAAACATGGATTCAGATGAACGATGTATGAAAATTATTATAATCTTTAAACTTGGTGTGAAAGCATTCCTTACATATAATTTATTATTTGCCCACATAAACTTTAAATTCTAAATAACAAGTGCTTGAGTTGAATGGGTTTGCTGTACATCAGGCAAACATATTTCTAAGGGTGAACAAAATGCCTTATTCTAGGCTTTGATTTTATTAAACTGAACAGAAAGAAGCAATATGTGGCAAAAGTCAAGCATCAGTAATACCAAAATGACTATTAATGAGTTTCATGGCTTAATAAAGTTCTATCAATTATCATTTGTGCACGTGGAGAAATGATGGCCTTTCAGGTGGCTTAGCAGAGTACTATAAATAAATGAAAAGGATTTTCTCTTCTGAGAAAGTAGGTATTGGAAAATCATCAACACAATCATATAAAAACACAACTGAAGAAATAGATCCCGAATTCATTCATAGCATAACAGAAATTAAGTATGTATTCAGAAAAGAGAAGTGCAAATGGAAAACTCATTTGGGCAAATATATGTAATATTAAAAATAAAAAATGAACTTAAATCCTTGGGGAAATTTCATGATGTGAGGCAGGAAATGTAAACTATAGAATGAAACTGCCCTATTATTTTTAGCTCAATTTCCTATCCTCTTATTAGTAGTGCAGACAAATCACTTTCTTATCTGAAACCGTATTAACATAAAATCTATTATTAAGGACTAAAATCTCAATCTCTTTAAACTACAAGCAATTATACTTACTCACTGATTTAATGGGGGTTATAAATGTTTCTGGTATTCAATTCAAAACCAAACTTCTACTGCTTCAATTTTCAATTAAGTGTGTGGATGGGTGGGCAAAGATCCCTTCTGTTTTGTCTTACCAAATGCTTATTAAACAGTTCTGGGGTGCCCAGTAATGTGCCAGATATTGCAAAGCAGACAGAGAAGAGCAATGCATGGAATCCCCCAAACTTGCAAATCACACTGTGATGGCGATTCAGCGCCTATCAGTGACTCAAACAAAAGGCTGGAATTTTTGAAATGATTCAGTACACTCTGAATATGACTGACAGACATCACCACTGAAAATAGAATATTTATAACCCTAAAGATAATTAGGGAACAAATAGTTCTTTTGGGAGGTTAGGCTATTCTATTGTAAGAGGTTAAGATAATTAATTGCATAGAACACCTGCCAAAAGACAATAAAGACTTAATTTGATTTTGATAAGAAAAAAAAAGCCTTCCAAAAATCTGGGAATATTATTCACAATTAAAATTTTTAAAGTTTCCTTCAATGGAGCCATGTTAGAACATGGTGGGGGAGACAGGCTAAAAGATTTGTTGGATGTTTTTAATTTCTCAGGTAACCTTTTATATTACTTTACACTGTTCAGAAAGTAGTGCAATGATGAGAACTCTCTGGTGGATACTCTCCTCTCACATTTAATCTAAGTTGTTAAAAATCATTAGCTTCTAAACATCGTTTGCAACAAGAGATAATAAAGAGCCATGTGAAAGGGACAGGTATGTTGTGAAAGATCAATTTTTCTTGTAAAACACTCTGGATATGCTGCTAATGGAAACTTATTCATTAATTTGGGGTAGAATTAAAACAAATCAAAACATCTGCTTTGCATCATGTACATATTCCTTTTGTTTAGAGAAAACTTTTTTCTTTAGTTAGCTTAAGCAGAATACATTAGTCTCTATGCAAAACAAAAAAGGGACTTTTTTTTTTTTTCAACAAAGTATCCATATATAGGAAGAGGTAATCCTGTTGACAAAACAAAGATAGCAAGTGGTTCAGTGCATACCAGTAAGAATTCTCACTTTTCTCTCAGATACAATCTACCTAAGGCCTCCTTCCACTTGAGTCCTTCAACAGATTTTATACTGAGAAATCACTCGGGGAGGAGACATCTTCTCTAAGAAGGTGTGTGGTGGGGGATTTTCAATCTGGAAAGCCTCAGGAAGGCCTCAGATCACAGGTGCAGGAAGCGCCTGAGACTGCTGAGTACAGATATTGCCTCAGAACACACAGATCTTCCTGGCCACCATGCCTTCTCCACAGGTGAGTAGGTACTTTCACCTGAGAAAACCCCACAGCAGATAAAAAATGCATTGGAAAAGCAGAAGAACCCTCCAGGGTTGCTGCATAGGCCCCGTGTGGCTGGTGCAGGGCTTCCCACACTTAAAGGATGGTTGCTGCATCTTTGTTCTGGACTCAAATTCCTTTCAGAAACTTTAGGAATTAGAAAATGTGAGAATGCTACTGTTGTGAGATAGCATGAGAAATTGACAACATAAAAAATGACTATTAATATTGCATTTGAATACTTAAATTTAATCCATAATAATCTCATAACATAAACAGGCACATTTGACTTTCTTCCATGTAACAAATGGTACTTATTTTTCAATTTTCCCTTATTATGAAATCCAACATTCAAGGTCCTTCATAATCAGAACTGAGTTTTTATCTCAGAAACCCACTGCTTATTCTTCTACCTACCCTGCCTCAAACTGTTTGCAGTCTCCTACCTCTGAGTTTCTCTCTGGCTGCAACCTACCTCCCAATAAATCCTGAATAGCACTGATGCTGATTTAGGCATGACTGATGGGTTCATGCTTCTGACTCAGTCTAGATAATGAGTTCCTTGATGGAAGGGACTGCAGCTTAATACCTCAAACAGTGCTTGGCACACAGTAGGTATTAATTGAATGGTTGAACAACTGTCCTTTATAATTAAGGTTACTGTAGTCGTCTAACATCTACCATGCACTGTATACTTTGTTTCAATATCCAAGGAATATTTTACCCAAATTTTTCTATTTATGGGGCAAAGCTTCTGTAGGATTCTGCCTCACAATATATCCTTATTTCCCTGGCAAAATGAGACATGCCCCTTTGGCTGGATATAAGGTTTAGCAACATGGGGTGTACTGCCTTTCCTTCAAGGGCAGAATTAGAACTCTAGAGTCACAGAATTATAGATCAGGGTATCTTTTTTTATAATGGAAAGAAAATTAAAATAGAGTTTCTACATTGGGCATCACTGTAGGTGCACACTGGTCCCTCACATCTCTTTGTCCCCACAACCACCATGGAAGGAAGCCATAAATGTGCCTGTTTTGCAGAGCAGGAAACAGAAAGGGTATCAGTAGCATAAGCAGCCTCACTTACACTGTTAGCCCTGCTGGGAACATATAAACCACCTACTTCTTTCTGATCAAGCTGAAGAGAGGATTTTATTAAATCTCGAAGTGCAGTGAGCTGTTTCTTTTCTTCATCCTGGGTCTGTTTTATCTATGAAAGAAAAAAATCATCTTCTGTTACTTATCATTTATACTTTTATGAGCAGAGTTTGATTTATCCAAATATAGCACTCATCAAACAATTCAATGACACAGTAGATTTTCTTATTAGTCCTTCCTAAAGTCTTATTTTTGATATGAGAGGCATGGTCTTCTCATCCTAAGGCAGTACCAGTGAGTTCTGGAATTCATGAACAATGCACTATGCTGTCTTATTAAATAATACATCCAGGCGAGGCAAAACCCTGAAGCAGGAAGGTAAACTGATATAATACTGAGATCATTGCTTCTAGCTTTTCAAAGTGTGGAGGTAGGAATACCACGATGGGATTAGATGGGCCGGAAGAGAAGCACACGGACAACCAGGAATCCCATGGGCCAGTGCACAACGAAGGTTCATGCCACACAATGAGAGGACAAGAGACTCCTGCTTTTTAAAAAAATCACTTGGAATTTAACTGTAATCTGAACCACATAAGCTATTAAAAGAAAATTACAAAATAAATACTATGTGCTTTCAAAGTTATATTAAAAACATAGGTGGAAAATTCCTTATCTAAGACCAGAGTGTTTTTTTGTTTTTAGAATTTTGGAATATATGCACAATATAATGAGATACCTTGAAGATGGGACACAAATCTAAACATGAAATTCACTTTTATTTCACATATACCTTATAAACATAGGCTGAAGGTAATTTTCTACAGTATTTTTACCACACCTACATTTTGACTGTGACCTGTCACAGGGTCATGTCAGTCAGTGCCCCAAAAGTTTCAGATTTTGGATTCTGGATGTCTGGATGAGGGATGTTCAACCTATATAAGGCATTATTTACAATGCCAAAACCTTATTTGAAGATATTTCCTCAGATTCATAAAATACATTCTTTTAATACTGCTTACAAAGAGCTTTGTGTAGGCAATGAATTTGCCATTTGTATGTTTATATTTAGCTTTTTTTCCCAGAAAAGTTTTCCTTTTGGTTTAAAAAAGTGAAACACTGATATTTTGAAGAAAAAAAAAAAAAAAGCAAAATAAATCCATGACTCTGCTTACTCAGTTACGTAATTTATATCCTTCCATGGCCAAAAATTGTTCCTGACTAACCGGCATTGAAATTTGAAGCTACGTAGTCCTGAACAGAGAACCATCTAGACCCAAAGGTTATATACTCCCCTTCCTGCTCCTCCTATGCACCCCAAAGATGCATAGGAGGAATATCTGACCAGTGGTAATTGCTCTGAGCTAAACAGAAGGATCACTTAAGCTTTTCTGCTTCTGATACCATTCTCGAACAGATTTCAAATTTGCAGGGAGAACTTACATTATATAAATCAGCAGCCAGTTTTTCAATGTACTGTTTCAATTTATCAGCTGTTTTCAAGCCATCTTGGAAGAAACTATAATACAAAACATTGGCAGTTTATCAGCAATGTAAAAAAAAAAAAGAACTATAATTACCTGAAAAATCTGAAAACACAGACCCTCTTATTTACCTTCACAAAACAAGTATAAAACAAATTTCAGTATTTTGTAAAGATGCACTACCAACAAATTATGGCTAGTATTTCACATCTGATATCATAGTCACTGCAAATTACTGTTGCAGTCCTCATGTGATGATTTCATAATGTGTCCACCCATCTACATGTAGAACAATTCCCCCTGGTTGCGCCACATTTGAATACAAGAAAGAAAAACATCTTAACTACTGGCATCCATGAAGTCAAAGTGGCCACCACGAACAGAGATGTGACTGGACAGGAGGGACAGGCAGGAGGGAGGTCAGAGTTCTTTCAGTCCCCCAGAGGGATCTGCATTCCAACACATGCTTAAAACAGAGGACTTCAAAGCAACAGTACAATGGACCTGGAAAATGGAATGTCAGCACATAGGTAGAAGGCCTGAATCCTAACAAGAGCTAATGTCAGCGGAATGAATGAAGCACTTCAATCTCATCCCTGTTCTTAAGAAGGGTACATGGAGAACAGAGAGCACAGGACTTACTCAGGTTGTTCACACAGAGACAGACGACTGAGACTCAGGCCTCCCTGATTTGGCACCCTTGCCTGTCGACTACCAGAGGGAGACTTCCTACTGCAGGCAGAGCACTCCCCTCAGGGGCCCAGTGTGTGACATCAGCTTAGTACAATAAGCTGCAGGACACTGGTATTTACAAATTCCACTGCTCTACTGGAAGCTTCTCTAATCATGCTCCCGCTGTCCATTATTTCTCCATGGACTGTATCTGTTTTTCTGTCTCCCTACAGACAATGAGGACTATTTTATCTCCATACCACAGCCAGCCCTACATAATGCAGATGCTCCACAAGTGCCTGCAAATGAAGTAACAGCAAGATATTTTAGGGTACATTTTACACTTCTTCTCTACGTTCATTGCCAATAAGACGACCTATGAGAACTGGCCTTCACAGTGGTTTCTCAAGTTCTACAAGCGCCAGCATTCTTTAAGGCTGAAATCTTTTGGTGGAAAAATTTTACCAAATTAAAAGAAACACTATTTTATAAAGTCTTCCAGCAAAAGGGACAGGGGGAAAGACACCTTTTTGGTCAACTATTTAACTGGAAAACATATTCAAGTCCTCATTTTCAGATTTTCACCACATTCTACAGGGATGCAAGTGAAACTTCTTCATACAGAATTAAAGAACTTCTATGTTATGTCCCTTGAATACTTTTCTGATTTTAACTTCTACTATTTTCCCTTAAAAACTTTAGGCACACATCTGTGATTCCAGAGACTTGAGAGGTTGAGGCAGGAGAACTGTGACTCTGAGGCCTATCTCGGCAACTTAGTGAGATTTTGTCTCAAAACAAAACCCTAAAGGACTGGGGATGCAGCTCAGTTGGATAAAGCACCCCTGGGTTTCATCGCTATTGCAAAACAAAACAAAACCAAAAAGCAATAAAATAAAAAACAAAATTAACAACAGAAATTGTTGGCCTGCAACCATGCCACACTATTTCCAGTTGCTTGTGCTTCTCAACTCATGGCTGACGGTGAGGAATACGAACATGTCCATCACTGCAGGAAGCTCCACTAGATGGTGCTGCTCTATGAATAAGCAAACAGATCTGAGCCTAATGCAAAGAAAGTGCTATCTACAGTGTGATCCCACTGATGTGCACACCAGGGGATACCTAAGTTCAGTCATCTTTTGAGTGAAAAAAAAATGTGTTTTTTTTTTTCCTTCAGCTTCATTTTCTAAAAGCTTTCCCCTAAAACATGGCATATTACTGAAGCAAAAAAGATTAAATGATTGATGTTTAGTCTGGGAGGACAGGTTGAAGGCAAGCTCCTGGGAAAAAGTCATCTTAGCACCAATTTCTAGTTTTGGAAACAGGAGCAGAAATGAAGGATGGGTTGCAGAGAGAACAAAATGACCAAGAGAGTCATGAGTAAAGCCATAAAGAGCAAATGCCAACATGCTACCAACCGCACTATCCCTCTGGTGATTCCTTTCTTTGCATGCCTGATTCTCTCTCCTTGAGAAGGACACAGAGCCACTACCTGTCACATTTCAGAGGGCAGCAGCTTCTCTCTTCCCCTCTTCCTCTCCACTGCAGTTGGCTGCAGTTCCAAGGAAATGCATGGGCTTGGGACAGTCAGAAGCATGATGTCCTAGCTCTAAACCTTGCTAGATGTGAGTCCTGGGGCAGGGTAGTGGCCCTACATGAAGAGTGGCATGCTCACCTCCACAAGTGCACATTAACTTTGAGGAGCACTAGACAAGCTACTTACTACAGACGAAAAGTGTTCTATCAACTGGGAGTGAAGCACAAGTGTGAGCTCTGATTACCTATCACGGAATTTGACGTGCAAATCCTCCAAATGGAAGGAAATCACCTGTCTGGCACTTGTCTCAGCCATGTTCTCTGTCCATATTTACTGAAATACGATGAGATCTTCAGCAAATTGAGAAATGATTACAACAGTCACAACAGCAGCTGGCATGAACTGAGATTTTCTCTGTCTGTCACTATTTTGCACCATGCAGGGAATACCTCTTTTTTAAAAGTTTTATTATAGAACCAACCATGTGATTAGAGCAGAGGAACCTTCAATCCTCCTTCTCCTCCCACCTATGGGGAGGGGAGTGGGGCTGGAGATTGAGTTTATTACCAGTGGCCAATAATTTAATCAAGCATGTCACGTATTGGGGCTTCCAAAAAATTCCCTAAATAGATGTATTCAGAGAGCTTCTGGGTTAGTGTAGGAGAGCAGTATACCCAATTCCATGGGGATAGAAACTCAGGACCTTTTTGGATCTCACCCTATGTGCCTCATCATCTACCTGGTCACTTGTGTCTTTTATAATAAGTCAGTAAGTTAAAAAAACAAAATCTCACTGCAACTCAACATAATAGGTAATTATCACTAGTCCTTATATAGGAAAAGGAGATGATCACTTGGCCTGGGAGAGTTCTGGAGAGCCCTGGAGATAATGTGCTTAACACAACAGGCACAGACATGTAGTTCAACACGTGACAGTCCCAGGCCAAAATGAGCTTCATTAGTTTTCTGACCTTAGAGAAGGCAAGACTGGCTTCACAACTTAATCAAGCAGCTTGAGACACATTTTAATGATACAGGATGCTAAGAAAATTTAAGTTGCCAGCTGATGGGCAGAGGGACCTCATATTTACACTGACAGGCTATAACACACCCACAGCCCAAAGTGCAAAGCCATGTTCATCTAATAGGGATACCTGTCCACTGGTAGAACAATCTTCAGAAAACAAATCAGAGCCTTAGCATCCAGAATCCCTATGTCCTTCATTTTTAGCCTACTTAATTGTGTCCAAACAGCAATGGGGAAGGAAAACCAAGCAAAACAAGAGTGTCTCCCTGATCCTCCTGGTCAGATTCTGTTTGAGTTGGCCTAGAAAGAGATGCTGTTTGACTAAAGGCTAAGAGAACCTATTTTCCAACCCACCAAACAAATTAAACAATGAAGTGACTAGCTCTCACACCTTCTGAAAGCCTGGTCTCCCAGCCTCAGGCTCTGAGTCAAGAACTAATTCCCTGCCTTCCAGGTAACAGGGTGACTTCCTTCCAGACATACTCTGCACATCTGCGGCACCAATGAGCTTGAACATACAGCACTAATTCAACAATTCAGATCCAAGTGGCACTCCTGAACCCACTCCTGGAAATCAAGCCTCAAAAACGTGGATGTCTAGGCCCAATCCCAGGCTTACCAAATCAAGGTTTCTGGCATGCTGTCTAGGAGCATGTACTCTGAAGCTGGAGACCTGGGTTGAAGATTTGGTTCCATTACTTTCTAGCTATAAGTTTTGTGAGGGTAATTTGTTTTATAGTTTTTTAATTTCATTTTTTCCCTTGAGATAAAATTCATATAATAAATTTCAGTTTTAAAGTGCCCTATTTAGTAGTTTTAGTATATGTGCAACATTAAATAACCATCACCACAAATTCCAGGACTTCCATCACCCTCCAATGTCCTGCGCACAGCAGTGTCCACCACTTCCTTCCTTCTCCTCTGCCCTTGCAACCATGAAATCTGCCTTTTGTCTCTATGGATTTACCTTTTCTAGACATTTTACACAGAATCATACAGTATGTGGTCTTGTGCGTCTTAAGCATGTTTCAAAGATCCATCTCTGTTGTAGCATGCATTGGTACTTCATTCTTTTGTATGGCTGAATACAACTCCCTTGTGCGGTAACACCACATTTGTTGAACCATTCATTAGCTGATGGATATATATCTTTCTATTTTTGTTTATTACTTTAATTACAGGGCTGTATTGGGTGTGGTGTCTCACTGTGGTTTTTAAAATATGTTCTTTATTTATGTTAGTTGTGAACGAACCTCCTTATTTATTTATTTTTTATTTATGGTGCAGAGGATCAAACCCAGTGCCTCACACATGCTAGGCAAGTGCTCTGCCACTGATCTACAGCCCCAGCCCCTCACTGTGATTTTGATCTGCATTTCCCTAATGACCAACGACGTCAAGCATCTTTTCATGTACTTTTGGGCTGTTTTTCTCTCTCTCTTTTTAAACATAAAATAGAAACTAACTTTATTTCTCTGGAAGAAGTCGATATTGATAGCTGGGGCAGCAACTCTGGCCACAGAGGCTGGTAGGAAAACATGGATGGCACAGGGGAAAATGGGTCAAACAGTTAGCACTGGTGTCCCTCAGGAAAGCTGCCCCCTTGGTCTCCTCCCAATCCTGGGGCCTTTGGCCCTGGTCTTTGCCATAAGATGGTCTGTAACCCTTTCTCTGTTTCCTGAACCACGTTGGGCTATTTTTCCAGGCACAAGATTCTAAGATCAAACAAGCCCCATAACGTGTCCATGGTAAGATCACAAGTCACATTCTTTTGGCACCCCCAAATGTCTGCCGGGGCTCTCTAGAAGAGTGCCAAGCCCTTATGGTTTCCCAGGTGTTGACCCATCTTTGGGCCAACACATCCTCCTGCCCAAGACACACACTCCAGTCACAGGCCCCATCAAAGACTAGAGGCAGAGGCAGGTCACACACTGCCTGAGGCGGCAGCCCCCAGCCTATTATGGGGCTCCTGCTCACCTCCTAGCTGGGGCACTGAGTTCTGAACCAGAGTGTGCAGGGACAGCGTCTGGTGAGAGAAATGGGCAAAGCAGAATTCCACGCCTTCTGCTGCCTTGGCCTCGCTCTGCCCCCTGGGAGCAGCAAGTCCTCCAGGCCTGGTGGGGAGTGTCTCCTACCCTTGTCCCATGGATGGGCTCAAGTGCTTCCTTCAGAGCAGACTCTTCCTCTTCAGATGCCTTTGAATGCTTGTGATGGGCAGGGCCGCTGGAGCCCAGCAGTGGGCAGCCGGCTTGTTCCAGGTTATTTGTATTATCTCTTTTAGAAAAATGGCTATTCATAATCTTTGCACATTTAAAAAATTGAGTTGTCTTGAATTTTTTCTACATTCTGTATACTGGATCCTTATCAGATAGTGGTTTGCAAATATCTTCTCCCATTCTCTAAGCTGTCTTCTCATTTACTTGACAACATCCTTTCATAAGCCAAAGTTATAAATTTGGGAGTCCAGTTCTTTCTTTGGTTTTCTGTGCTTGCTATGTCTATTTTGACACATTTTTTGGATATCTATTAAATGAATGAACAAGACTTCCAGTGAGTTCTTTATCCTAATGTCTTCTTTGATATAAAGAGAGCAACTAAGATCAGAACAGGGAAGAAGAGCATGAGGAAAAGATTAACATTAAACAGAGACGAGTGGGGGGAGAGAAAGGGAGAGAGAAGGGAAACTATGGAAATGGAAGGAGACCCTCATTGTTACACAAAATTACATATAAGAGGTTGTGAGGGAAATGGGAAAATAAATAAGGAGAGAAATGAATTACAGTAGATGGGGTAGAGAGAGAAGATGGGAGGGGANAGAGAGGGAAGATGAGAGGGAAGGGGAGGGGGGATAGTAGGGGATAGGAAAGGTAGCAGAATACAACAGTCACTAATATGGTATTATGTAAAAATGTGGATGTGTAACCGATGTGATTCTGCAACTTGTATTTGGGGTAAAAAATGGGAGTTCATAACCCACTTGAATCAAATGTATGGAAGATGATATGTCATGAGCTTTGTAATGTTTTGAACAACCAATAAAAAAAAAATATATATATATATATATATATATTTTTTTTTTTTCTGATTGCTCTGAATAGGAAATGAGAAAATGCATGTAAAGAATTCTGGAAAGGCTATACACCCTGGCCTATAAAATAAGCTCTTGGCAAATGTCAGGTTTTATTACTGTTTGTAAGATGAAGGATAATAGAGCAATGTTTGTAAAAGCTCTTGACTATGCAGATTGTAGTGATAACCCAGGTGGTAAAGGGAGTAGGTGAGCAAGAGGAAGTGTTTATTTTGAGAGCAGCACATTACCAACCATGCTCGTGTTTGAAGTAAGGAGTAATTAGAGTGGGTGAGCTGAAATGGGTAAGAAAAAGTCAAGAGCTCTTTCCTGCTCCCTTTATTTCTTCATTGTTGTAGCTGCATCCACATTAAGGTGTCATGATACATGAGGTATTGCCTTGCAAATTCACTCTTGAGTACCGGCTGATGCTGTATTGAAAATGATTTGGGAACTGGAATAAATGCTCAGAAGAAGAAAGTTTTTAAACAAAAATCTGAGTAGAGAATGCTTTATAGATCCACAACATGCCTATTAGGAGTTCTGAGGGACTGGCTAAAGTAGGAAAAAAATAAAATGCTCCTTGAAAGAGAACCCCCACCCTGGCATCTTGCTATGATGGAACTCTGGGTCCAACCATGGGGAAACTTATAGTTGAATTTCAGTATAACCCAGTTCT
Source organism: Marmota marmota marmota (assembly GCF_001458135.2). Taxonomy (NCBI): domain Eukaryota; kingdom Metazoa; phylum Chordata; class Mammalia; order Rodentia; family Sciuridae; genus Marmota; species Marmota marmota. The sequence goes on from NW_025999949.1 coordinate 27,121,311, forward strand.
ACCATGAGGTCTTAGAACTGCACACAAGGTTCTTCACGTGCAGAGTTCTTCTTCTGCTCATACTTCTCTGTCCTAGGGGGAGACTTTCTCACCAGAAAAAGTCAGCCATCCTAGTCCAATCGTGAGTACTACTACCTCCTCCAGGGTACAGTGACCCACCTTCTCAGCCTTCCTGGCCAGAAGTGTCTCCTTTTATGTCTATGTCACCAGTCACTGTTTAGAATCACTGCTATTACTGATGTGCATGACCTAATTCCTGTACCAGACAATTAAGTCCCAAGAAGAGAACCCTTATTTAATTTCTGCCCCAGAACCCAGCAAAGTAGCTGGACTTTGGTAGGAGATTAATAAATATTTCTGAGCAGGGAGAAGCAAAGAATAAAAGAGTAAAGGGAGCTAATACAAGTTAGGGCTGCTCTTCTCATCTTTGCTAACAAGGCTACAATGCGTGTATTTTACAAAGCCTCTTATATTTGGAAAACTCATGTTTGTGTAGCTCAAACTCTCATTCAGACTTAGAAAATCTGAGATCAAAAAAGATTTCTAAAATCAGGTTAAATCAGATTTGCTACCAAAGTGTTGCTATTCAGAAGATCGAGATATTCGCTTATTTTGGCAAAAGTTTCAAAGCAATAAAATGTTTCTTAATAAAATTGAAATTGATGAAAGATGAAAAATTCCACCCAAAACTAAAACCAGGGATCACCACAATATCCTTCCAAGTTTCATAATTGTCCTACTCTACTACTAAGTCAAAAGGAAGTTCCTAGTCTTCAGTACGAGCCTTCATCGGTCAAGTCAAACACTATCCTATAAATGTGGAAGCTATTTCCACTTAAATATATGCTTTTTATTTTTGATACACATTTATACGAGGGTAGAATTTTTTGAAAAGAGAAAAAAAGTTACCAAGTTAAATTTATGTAAATAACAATGTGATCATTAAAAAGCTTTTCCTAAAGAGAGACATCCCAACAACAAAATATATCGCACATCCTCAAAAGAACCCTAAGTGGTACTACAAACCTTACCCCAACTTGACAGATGAGGACACTGAGGTTTGGTGAAGAACCTGATAGTGAAGGACCTGATCACGTGTCCCCGGCTCCAGGGTCAGAACTTGATCTAATCTACTACATGACTTAAGCCTTATGCTGTTATCATAAGATTAATGCTGACCTCCCTAAATGTTTCAATTGTATATAAAGATCTGTCTAGATAATGCTACTATTAAAAGGAATAAGAGATCAAAGGGAATTATGTATTTAATGTTTTGGAGAGTAGGCATTGTAACCTAGTCCAAATGACCTTGACATTAATTATTCTACTCATAAATTTATATCAGAGCCATCTGGACCACTTTGGAAAGGTCCTTGCCCTATCTTCTCTATAATTTTTACCAATTAATACCAGACTTTAATAGTAACTGGCACATTTTCACATAACACTCTTCCTGAAAACTCATGCAAGTTAACCCAACAAGTAAAGAGGACGTAAACAGATGCGCTGCCAGAGAATCATGAGAAGAATAAAAAGGCAGCCCCGCAATGCAGACAAACAAAAGTAGAGCCAGCATACAACAGTGGATGTCTCTCAGAACGTAATACCATTTCATAGAAATCCATGTTCAAATGAAAAGTATTCTTCATGCCCAAAGCACTCGATTTCACTTATTTAGATGATGAGAAAACACCCAAAACAAATCCAGGTGGGAATACATGGTGTAAATGACCCACTGACAGTAAAACGGCAAGTACGGGAGGAAAAGGGGCCAGCGAAAGGCCCCCATTGGGACAGGACTCGTGTGTCTCTGACACAGGCTGCAAAGGCTGGCCTGCAAGTTCAGCATGTCAACGGAAGACAGCGTGTCAAGTGACCAGTCAGTTGTTCCATTTTGAGCTATTAATTTATATAAAACTCTGAAGATAGAACACAACACCATTTCTTGTCCACTGAGCTGTGGAATATCATTATATAGTTATATACAGCCCTAAATGAAGGAAAAAAAAAAAGCCAAGAAAACCAATGAAGCAAAGGGGCCTTCCCTGGGCTACGGGCTAAGGCTATGACTGCAATGATCTACTTACTTGCACTGTGCGTGATAATACTTTATAAGGTTCTGCAGCAGATCCACACCCTTTTTGGTCTTGATTTCATTGACTTTAATGAGATACTGTGGAGATAAAACAGAATTTTATGTTGCTAATTTCAGGCAGGGTTCTTAAATCATGGGTTCAGGTGGCAAACCACCATACTGGGCTACACAAGTCAAAGAGCCTCAGTGGCTTCAGACAAGGTGAGCTTGATTTAGGGAATGCGGATTTGGCACAGTCACAGAGAGTGTAAAACAAACAGATTAGAGCATTAGCATTTTATAAATTTTCACAATTAGTTTACTAGACAAGCGGAAATAAAACACAGCAAAACATTCTAGAACAGCTGAGCATTCCCCCTTGGTGCAATGCATTTCAGACTTATAGTTCACGTGCTGAAAGACAGCTCTGTGCAGAAAACGGGAGTCCCTTCAAGAAAAGTGACACTGGGTGCAGTGGCGCACACCTGTAATCCTAGCTACCTGGGAGGTTGAGGCAGGAGGATCACAAGTTCAAGGCCAGACTGGGAAACTTAGTGAGATCCTGTCTCAAAATAAATAATAAAAATTTTAAAAAGCTGGGGAGTCTTGTTCAGTGCTAGAGTACTTGCCCAGGATGTGCGAGGCCCTGGTTCAATCCCTAATATTACCCCTGACACCTGCTTAAAAAAGAGAGAGAAAAGAAACATGCCATAAGATACCAAAACTTATAATCCAAAGACGTGAATCAAAAAGAATTCTTGTAACTTAAAAATGAAAAAAATAAAAATAATAATAATCTGTTATTAATTCATGTAGTTAACTAAACAGCACTGGTTCTGATTTTCATTACCAGCCAAGATTTTTCTATTGACATTGTTTCTTGCTCACTTTATTTTATTATAGAAAAGATTTCATGATCAAACAAGTTTAAGGAGTCAAATGTTTACAAGGAAGAAAACACAAGAAAATTCAGGAGAGAAAAACTTGAAATGAGAAATTTTTCCATTTTAAATATTTTCCCAAAACTGCAAAAGCATCTCCATTACCCCGAAGCAGCCAGCATTAGAACAGGTTAGAACAGGCTAAGGTCAAGCGGAGCTAGTGTCTGGTGGGGACTCAGTTGGAGAATCACTGCTCTAAGCTTAGGCAGCATGCTCTTGACTGCATGTTTTTCATAAACTCAGACTTCCTCAATGACTCCTTCATTTCAGTCTTTCCTTCATTCCAACTGAATTCATGGTTAAGAAAAGCATGCTCTAAATTTTTAATGTCATCAGTGTTACCTCTCACCAAAATTTATCCCCCCAATCACTCACTCCCAAGCAACATTAAGGTTCTCACCAAAGAATCCTGTTTTGGCTTAAAGAGCCCCATAGGACCAAGGCTCAAAATATGAGACAACAGGGCAATGATGGATCCCAAAAGGCTTGGAGAAAAACGGAGATTAGAATCCTTAGGAAAGAGTCCCCTCCTCTAACGCCCCAACTGCCTGCTGACTGTCAGGACGCTAGTTACCAAGCTCCAGGCCAGAGACGGAAAAGTCCGTTCCTACCTCACACATTTGGAGCTGAAACAGGCGCCTTTCCTTCTCCATTTCTTCGGCAATCTCGGCTCCTGTTATCTCGGTGCGGATCATCCCGTGCTGTTTTGCATGTTCTCTTTTTTCCTTTTCAATTTTTGTACTATAATAAAAGCAGATATAATTTTTTTCCAAACACATTCATGCACAAAACCAAGAGTGAATCCTTCTGGTTTATTAATTCTATCAAATGTACCAGTCTGATGGGAGTTGGCGATAACAGGGGAGGCTGTGTGTGTGGGGTGGGGCAGAGAATATATTGGAACTCTTGGTACTATCTGCTCAGAAAGGAAGCCTTTTGGGCTGAGGATATAACTCAGTGGTAGAATGGTCCATCCTGAGGCCTCATGCATGCTGGGCAAGCACTCTACCACGGAGCACCCTATTACCAGCCACACTCCCCTCCCCCAAAGAAACTCTTAAAAAGCCAACACACTGATGGTCTCCCCTTTAAGGAGAGCCCCTATTATTTCTTAATGACTAAACATCAGGAGGCAAGAACTTTTAAATCAACAGAATCAACCCTTGGTAAAAATCTGAATTTAAAAAGCACTGACACCTTATGTGGGTTTTCATCTAGGAAACTTTATATTTTAAATTTAACTTTACACGTGATGGATCCATAAAAATTCTCTTATATTTTGGCTGGCAGGGGGAATTTCAGATATTTTACCTTTTCTTGTGGGTAAAGCACTTCATGATTGAAATAGCAGCAGAAAGCTGGAAGAACTGAGGCTTTTCCGAGTTATTGATAGATTATGAGACTTAGAATTATTTCAAGACAATTAAAGTATATAATGAGTCTTTGTGGGTATGCATAAAAATTAGACAAAAGTTATTTTAAACTTGTGCTATTTTTACATCCCAACAGCATATTTTAATCATTTAGCCACTTATCATTAGGTTGTACAAAATAAGGATTGGGAAAAATCCTTATGTATAATTTGGGATTCTATGGAAAAATCTTTCAGTGAGGAGGGAAGGGTGAGGGGGTACGAGGGAAAAAAGAAGCAGGTCACATTAAATCTACAGTACATGAAGCCAGCACTTGGTTGACAGATGACATTTTGCTGGTCACAGCAATGATCATAACTCTGTCCAAAAATCCACTTAAATTTGAAAATGAGCTTCTAATTTCAGAAGAATCATGGATGTAAAGATTAATTCACTTCATCCTCTAGTCTTCTTTAAGTTGTAGTGGTAGCAGAGTGGGGAACCAGACACCACAGAAAGCCAGTATGCTCGTCTATATACAGATGCAGGGAAAACTCACTCTCAACAATGGAAAGTCTACTGCAGATCTGGCTGATTCATTCTAATTTACTAATGCTGTATTTAAGCAACTTTCTGATCATGACCCTGTGGCTGTCAAGAGGTGTGATGGTGAGAATTTTAGCACAAAGAGAATAAATCTCAGTTCCCTGTGCACTGACGCAGGTGCAGAGTGTTGCAGAAGTTTGAGAAGAAATGGGGAGCGGGGGAGGCAGGCATGAGTTAATAATAATGCTAGTGCTCGGTGCACCGAAGTGACTTGATCACGTGTGGCTATTTCTTTTTCCTTTATGGGTCCCTTCACATGTTAGTAAAGGCCTCAAAAAATCATGCTCTCCCTGAAGACAAGAACTGATGACAACAGGGAGGAGAGAATTCGCAGTGTTTGGAAGAGTAGGGCTGAAGAGGAGAGAAAAGTCTGGGCCTTGAGCCATGGGTGCTCTGCCTCTCTTGCTCAGCCACTTCCAGGATGTCACCACACTTGATCTCTAGGCAGGGCGCTAAGGGCCCCTGAAGACACCTCTGATGCTGACATCTGCAATATTCCTAGCCAGAGGGCCACCTTGGCGCCCTACACCTCACACCCAGAGGCTCTGTGCTTTCTCAATGATTCCTGTGGGTGAACCTGAGCATTTCATCAGGCCCTGGGTGGCTTGCTCTGAAATACGGACAAGCAGCCAAGGACTAGAAGACAATTGAGGACAGCTTCTAAAATCAGAGTGAGAATGTCCAAAACAATTGGAGAGGAAGGGAGAGAAGGAACCAAATGTCAAATCCTCAGCTAAAACAAAACATTCAAAAACCCGGTTGAGCAAAAGATCTTTTAGATATTAAAAACAAAACAAAACAAAACAACAACAACAACACTGTAATGTAATAACAGAAAAGAGAAGAAAAGTGTAAGAACAACCTAGGAAGCTCAACATTGAAGGATGAGTTGTTTGAGAAAGAGGTAAAAAGAAGAGCCAAGAGGAATTACAAAAAAATATTTCCAAAGCCGAGGAAATAAAAATTCCACGTGAATGCACACACCATAGCACACGAAGATTTCATACTGTCTTTTATAAAAAGAAGGCTGATGTTTTCTAATAGATAAATCAATAAGTAAAAAAAAATACATTTCACATAGGTATAAATGGGAGTCTGAAAACAGGAGTTTTTCTTAAATTAGCAACACTGGCAATTAAAAAACAAGGGAACTGCCTTCAATATTCGGACAGAATGGTTACACTATCAGGGCTTTTTATTCAGCTGAATTCCCTTTTTGTGTGATGGCAGGAGGAAGATAATCTGGACATGTGAGCCTGAAAATCCGACCTCTGTTAAAGCTGTTTGGTGGAAACTACTGGAGGTGTTGGGCCAGAGACACATGGGGTGCACCAGGAAAGAGGAAGCAGATTTAAGACTAGAGAGGCCAAAGGCAGCCTACAACGACAGCTTACTGCGGATCAGAAGAGCTCTGGGCATGGGGGTCTACAGACAGAAAGGAAGGAACTGACAGATAATTTAATACAAGAGATACAGACATTATTTTAATATGTGCAAGGTACTTTCTAAGCAGAAATACTACTGCAGGAGTCTGACATCTACTGGGATGCCACTACTGTTGCCCTTTGGAATGTCAAAAGCAAAGACCTCACTTTTTAAAAAATTTCTGGTATTGTTAACTTAAGGAAAAACCCCAATGTCTTTCTGATTCCCACTTATTTGTATATGATATGTGATCATTTTTTAAAAATTCACAAAATATTTTAAGCAAATAAAAAAGCAAAAAAATCATACTATAAGAATGGAAATTCAGGCTGTAGGCCCAGATACTTGAGTCGAGATGGGCAAGTTCATGAAACAGGAAGGTGGTGCTGGTCCCGGCTGGACGCCACTCAGGGCAAGGCTGTCATCATGAAGAACAATAACGATGGCAGATCACACTGCCCCTGCAGCTACACTCTGGTGGCTGGAACTGACGGCTGTCACCACAAAATTACAGCTGCCTTGGGCAAGAAAATCGCCAAGAGGTCAAAGATCAATTCTTTTGTGAAAGTTTATAACTACGATCATCTCATGCCTACAAGGTACTGTGGATATTCCCTTGGACAAAACTGTTGTCAGCGGATGTCTTCACAGACCCAACCCTTAAGCACAAGGCCCGATGGGAGGCCAAGGCTAACTGGGAAGAGAGGTATGAGACTGGAGAGAACAAATGGTTCTTACAGAAGTTTCAGTTTTGAATTTGTTTGTTTCCACTATTAAAAAAGAAGAATGAAAATTCAATCAAAATACACCATTCAGATATTCATGAAAATATAAACACTGACGAATGGTTTAACCAAGAATTGCATGAACCACACTAGATGAACAGGGTTGGGAAGGTGATGGTGGCTGTGGAAGGAGCTAAATCCTCAGCTGCCACAGCAGCACGTCATACATGAACCAAGGAATGACAGCAAGAGAACACTGAGGGACAGGGACTAAAACAGCAAACAGGTCAAAGGGTTGGAAACGAGAGAGGCCCAGCAGGCTGGGAGGGTGGCGAGAACTACCGCATCTTCTTTGGAAGCACACTCACTGCCCCCTCGCCCTCCCTGCTGCTTGTGTCACTTGTGAGCCTTGTGCCTTTAAGTGCAACACAGATGCACCAAGCTTGCACTCTGCAAGACAACACAGGTGAGAACTGCTATGTGGGCCTCGGGTCCTTCCTAGAACACTTTCCACTCTGATGAACTTCTATAATGTTGAAACCATTGCTATTTGGGGTCTCTACAATATGCTGTGACAATAAGTCCTAACTGAAATGAGCACTGATATTTTATGTACATGTATTATTTTGACCAAATAAAATATTTATTATTAAAAGGTTTAATAGAAAGCTGGACACAGTGGCACATGCCTGTAATCTCAGCTACTAGGGAGGCTGAGTCAGGAGGACTGCAAATTTGAGGCCAGCCTTGGCAACATGGCAAGACTCTGCCTCAAAATAAAAATAAATAAGATTGGGAACATAACTTAGTAGTACAGTGCCCCTGGGTTCAATTCCAGTAGAAACTATTTACTGAGAGACTATCCTATTGAAAACTGTCAATACATTATCTTATCCTTAGAAAAAACCTAAGAAGTAAGTAATTTTCATATTATTTAACAAGCGAGGATCATTAAAACATACTTTACTATTCTGGCTCAAGATCACAACCTAAAAATAATACTGAAGTCTGTGGTCCTAACCATTGTGTTTCACTGCCTCCTGGGTGCTAAATGGAAGACTGTGAACTGGGAATAGTGGCACACACCTACAGTCCCAGTGACTCAGGAGGCTGAGGCACTAGGAAGGCAAGCTTGAGGCCAGCCTCAGCAACTCAGGGAGACACCGACTCAAAAAAAAAAAAAATAGAACACAAATAACAACAAAAAAGGACTGGGGATGTAGCTCAGCGGTAAAGCACCCTGGTTTCAATCCCTAGTGAGGATGGCAAGGGGAGACAATAGAAAATGTCCAGCCTTTTTTGGTTATTTGGAAGGTAATAATAGATTCTCTGTGTGTACGTAAAAGTCATTTTGTTTTCTGTGATGTAAACAAATGAGACCTATTACACAAAAGAGAGAATTTTTGTTTTCCTTCCTGCACCACAAGAAAGAAATTGACCTATTTAGGAAAGTAATTATTTGAAAAGAATTTATTTAGCTGGGTGTGGTGGTGCACACCTATAATCCTGGTGAAGGTGGAGGCAGAGGATTTCAAGTTCAAGGCCAGCCTCAGCAATTTAGCAAGAGCTTCTCTCAAAACAAAAAGGACTGGAGATGGAGCTCAGGAGTAAGTGTCCACGTTCAATCACCAGTGCAAAATAAATAAGTTAAAAAAATAAATAGAAAGAAAGAAAATAATTTATTTAAATTATAAAAGCAAAAACCTTCCTCAAGGTCGTATAACTGAAACCCACTGAACTCACTATTTGAATATTTTGTGAGTGCCCATGACCCACTTTTCATACAGAAAGAAATGGCCCATAGCATTGGTCAACCATTGTCAGAGCCTTTTGGTTCCCAGCTGCATTTTTAGCTGTTCATGCACAGAAGCATCCCTAGGATGGCAAGTGCCCAACAACGCACTCGTTACATAAGCAATTACAAAAGTAGCTTGGGAAACAAGCTTAGTCCTGAACTTGTTCTTCTTTTGCTTCTCTTTTCATTCCGCTGCTATTGCTGCCTTCCAGAAATGTCTTTATTCTCTTATGTTTACAGTTTCCCAACTTTACAGCCAAGAATTTTATTAAAAGCTTTAAAATACACACATCTCCCACCCTACTCTATTGCCTGATATTACAAATTTCCCAGAGTAGTAACAAAGGGCCATGGTGCAATACCTATGGTATGAACACCAGCCAGGCAGCATGCAAAGTGCTCACTTCCCTAATCCCTCCGTCTGGTCTCACCCCAATGCCCATGTTCTGCTGCTCAGGCTCTGGGGTAGACAGACCTGGAGTGAATGCCAGCTTGATGGCTACCACATTGTGTTTTTTTCTTTCTTTTTTTTTTTTTGGTGGTGCTAGGGATTGAACATGGGTACTTTAACACTGAGCTGTATCTCCAGACCTTTGGTAAATTTTTTATTTTGAGGCAGGATCTTGCTAAGTTGTTGAGGCTGGTTTCAAACTTGCAATCCTCCTGCCTCAGCCTCTGGAGTTGCTGGGATTACAGGGGTGCACCACTGGGCCTGGCCATAACTACTTTTAAACTAGGTCAGCACCCCCAATTTAGGTCTTCCAAGGGCATACTAAGTGTTTTATTAAGAAGATATTACGGGCTTTATCCTTTTCCCAGTTACTTTCTTATGAAACTCAGGACAAAAACAAAACAAACAAACAGCACCAATACCTAAAACAAAAACAAAAAACACTTACAACTTTGTCTCATAATCTTTCCAGGCTTTGTCAAATGGCTTCTTGAGATCCTTAGAAAAGAGAAAAAGAGAAAACAAAAACAAAAACAAAAACAAAACTGAATTCTATTTATTTCTGCTTAAAAAGGACAAATAATTTTGAAATAACATTTTAGCAAAAATGACCTCCTTTATGGACCATTTGAAACTTTTCCCAAGAGGCTTGGTGCACATTATACCACTTACTACACACAGAAGCCTGACAGGGAGGCAAGGTGGGTGCTCCTGGTCATGCTGCCCCAGAGCGGGACCCAGAGATTCCAAGAGGCTGGTCAGTGGTGGTCACACTGGAGGAGCCAACACAGGCCCACCGACTGAGGTGCTCACAGATCTCCTGAAAGTGCCTACTCTCGTTCCTCTCTCTCTACCCTGTATCAAGCAGCACATCTTTTCCAACGATCGTTTTTTGAAGAACATTATTTTAACGCTAAAAATGTTCAGAGTACCTCTCAAGTACAAGTACTATTATGATCTTAACAGGAAAAAAAATATCAATCCTTCCAGTTAAAGTGAAAATCAAAAGTTCTGAATTTTGGACACTTACTCCTTTGACTCCCTTTAGGTCTCCTTTTAACAAGGAATCCAAGGTGAAGATCACATTGTGGCTCAGACCCTGGAGCTGAAAAATCAAAACAAAGGAAAGATGGAAGACAGTTAAAAAAAAAAAAAAGGCAGCAGTAAGACAATAAAACCAGCTCTTGCTGACCGAGCATTTCTCACACACAAACTCTGGAAGGCTCTGGAAGGCCTGGGGCCCCTTCCTTTAAAGGTACAGGGAGAGACTGAAAGGAGACGGAGCTGCTGCTCAGCTGAAGAGAAGAGCAACAGAATAACCAACCTGGGGAGGGACAGTGAAAGCAGCAGCAGTACAAGGACAGAGAAGAGCTTGTGACCTGGTCTCTTTAAGGAGCCTCCTAGTACCTTGACGACATCAGTTTTAGTGACCTAGAAATGAGGCTGCAGGGATCGGCAGGACCAGATTACTGATGGAAAGGCCCATGGATCTCCTCACTCAAGAAACATTCCCACTCAATCTGTGCTCATCAGTCTGTCTACCTGTCTGTTCACCTGCCTGTCCATCATTCACTGGGCTCTGGGCCACACACTACACTAGAAACTAGGTGGTCCTGGGGATTGAGCCCAGGCACTTTGCTGGGCCCAAGTGCTTGATGAGTAAGATGATCAGCTGGATGTTGTTCCTGCCTTTAAGGGGTCTGTGCTCCAAGGGCAGGGAGTGGGCGGAGCCAAGGCCGCCACACACTGCCATGCACGTGGCAAGACGTGGGGAATGTGGTGGGAGAAGGACTAACTCTGACCCGAAGGGGCTCTGTGCTGACCCTCTGAACCACATCCACTGCGTGGGGTGTGAGATCCGACTGAGCAGATGTGTCAACCGAGGCAGTGAGAAGTGCTGTTCACACCCTGGTAACCCAGGAAATGCTGAATGTGTTTATTTTTTAAATGTCATGGGGATGCTAAATGAGTAAGGCAACGTGGGAACACAGCAGGGCTGGGAACGAGAAGACCTTTCCTTTGGCTCTGAACTTCTCCTCGATGCTTTCCTGTTGTTCTCAGCCCAGGCTTCCTGCAGCTCCTAAGTCACTCTAACCCTTCACTCTCCCTGAACCCCAACTAGTTTTACACACAAGTGCAAACGGTGGAAACGACCACTTTTCCTTCTCTTAGTGCAAAGACAAAGAGTCCTACCAAGACAATTCTGTCCAAGTGCTTCTGCCACCACGCCTGCAGAGAACAGCCTGAGGGCCACAGGCTAAGCTGAGTCCATGTGTTCTGTGAAGGTTCAGGGCATTGGTTTTGGGGAAGTAGGGCAAAAAGCCCACTTAGATTTTATAATCGTTTGTGGCCCTCCAAATGGCCACAGTATATAAATGGTATTACATGTGGGGAACAATGAGGGGGGAAACTTCCAAAAAGGCTTTTTGGGGAAAAAGACGAAGGGTACAGGTAATGATGTTAAAAAATAAATAAAGTTGAAAAACATTGCCTTCGGTGTGAGAGGGAAGAAATAAAGATTAACAGGACTTGTCTTCTGCCCGAGATGGGCAACTTGTTCTGAGTTCTCAATTCCATTCTTGGGGTATAAGTCCCCAGCCCACCATCCACAGACTGTAGAAGTTTGTGTGGATGGTGGGTCAGTGAGGCTGAGGCTTGCCCTGCCCTCCACTACTCAAGCCAGAATCTACCTTTTCCCCATTCAAGAAGATCCCCATGTGATTTTTCTTCAAAGTACTCTTCCTTAAACACTTGTGTATGTATGCTTCATCTGTTGGCTATCGCCCCAGTTTTCAGGAGAGCTCCTTGACAGCAGGGTCTGTGTGTTCACAAAACTGTTCCCAGATTTCACAACACTGCCTAGCACTGAGGGGTCGGATGAGAAGGACTTGCAGAAGGGAGGTAACACATATCATGTGGGCACCAGGTTCTTTTCGACAGGGCTGTTTATTCTGATAGAAAGTGAAGGGCCCACCAATGAGTGCTGGCTAACACATTATGGAACTTTTAAACAGCCATAAAAATAAGAGAGTTATTTATGATTAACTTTGGAAATCTGTCCATTATTACTAAAAGGAAGGTATAAAACAGTTCTTAAGGTGCATACAGATTTAAAAAAATTTTTTTAGTTATAGATGGATACAATATCTTTATTTTGTTTATTCATTTTTATGTGGTGCTGAGGATCGAACCCAGTGCCTCACATGTGTGAGGCAAGTACTCTGCCACTGAGCCACAACCTCAGCCCCAAGGATTTTTATAAGAGATGGAATGTCTGTGCTTAACTTATTTTTGAATCATGCACAGAATTTTATTTTATTTTTATTTTTTGGTACCAGGGATGAAACTCAGGGGCACTTGACCACCGAGCCATATACCTGGCCCTATTTTGTATTTTTATTTAGAGACAGGGCCTGAGTTGCTTAGCACCTCACTTTTGCTGAGAATGGCTTTGAACTCGTGATCCTCCTGCCTCAGCTTCCCAAGCAGAACTTGTTACTACAACTTTATCATTACAGGAAAGGAACTAGTTTGGAAGTTGAATAAATGAGAATAGTAGAATTTTAGTAAAATGAAATCAGTTATCTGCTGATATAAGTTCCTCCCAGGAATTAAAACTGAGCAAAGGTATAGAGTGGGAGAGGGGACTTTTGCATTAAAAAAACCCCCCAAAAAACCTGTTTGCAATGTAACATATTGTTAGTTTAAAAAAAAAGGTAAAAATTTAAAAATATGAAAAGAATACAACTATAAATGTTTTTAAACTTATTATCCTAAATTATGGTTTTCATCCATGCCTCAAATACCTTGTGAAATGAAGGAAAAAAATACATTGCTATTGCTATCTTGAAATGAAAGCTCTATTACAAACCAACAAAGGAATTAGTGCTGAATGTGATAGTTGTTCTAAAGAAAAAGTCCCTTCAAAGTCCTGTACTGACTACAATAGCAACCTTTTATGTCACCACTGTGGTCAGGCATGGGGTGTGGACGTAGTTGCACTGATTGAAAAGCTCAAGAATTAAGAATTCTTGGTGGAATTCTTGGTATTCTTTTGTTGGCATATATACACATATTCTTGGGGACTAATTAAAAAACCCACTTTTTAATGTATTATAAGTCATTATGTATTATATGTCAGAATATTCTCAGTGATTGACTAGCCAATTAAAAGGCCACAGGAAAATATTTAAAAACTTACAAACTCTTTCTACCTTACATCTCAGGAAAAAATAAGTTTATTTTAAAAAACTGACAAAGAAGGTTGTCTTCTATGACAAGTACTAGCAACCCCCTGCGTGCCATTATAAAAACACAAAGTCAAAGAGGAAGCAGACCAATCTCAACAGACTTTAAAAGCCTTTCAAATCCACTGTGGAATTATTCACCATTCATGGTAATAAAATTCTACTGATTCTTCTATTCCCATTCACTCAACTTCCAAACCAACTCCTTTCCTATAACAATAACGCTGAAGTAACAAGTTCTGTGCATGATTCAAGTCTGAAAGAAGTCTTAAAGGAGTACCACTTTTCCCAGTTTATTAATCAAACAACATTTTAAAAACAATTTCAGGAATGATGTTTAGGTATGGTAAATATGTTTCCTTTCCCCAAAAAATTACTATTTAAATTTCTTTCCTCTGCCAATACAGCCAGCCCAACTAGAAAACTGGAATAAATCAGACAAAGAGAGGCTGAGGTCTATTCTTCATTATGCAAGAAGGAACCTGTTTAAGCAAATAATTGTAATTAAAATTAGTGGTAATAAAAATAACCATTTTCTTCTCAGAACTGCTCAATGCTGACAGACATTATACAAACAGCCCCCACAATCCCAGCCACTGAAAAAGACTTCATGAAAGTTTTCCTCTAAGTACACAAACTTAAAATATATTCTGCCTTGATTTTGTTCTTTACCCTCTCATTCAGCTTTACCACAGTCGGAACAATCCTGTTGGCTTACTGATACACTGCCTTTCTCCTCAGAGGGCAGGGAGGGCCCTGGTCTTTTTGTTCCATGAGTGCCCATCCTTTGCAGGAGTCCCAGAGCAGTGGCAGGCCACGGCCAGGCTCCAAGCCCCTCCGTGGGCCACCTGGTTGACGCCTGAGTGGCCCTGCTGCAGTTGCGGGAAAGCCAGGAGCCAGCAATGCCTCCATCTCTTGCCTCTGAGAAGAGGCGAGAGCCGCACAGCCCCACAAAGGGAACTTCCACCACACCTACGTGCATGGAAGACTTTATTAATTAGCGAGGACGCAATCTGCCTGCTTTGTCACCCTGCGCTAATTGACAGTCTCTCTCTGCTGCTCACTGGTTCTCCCTCTTCTTCCGGTGGACACATAGAAACAGTTTCTCTGCAAGTAAAGCTAATGCAAATCTGCTGACTTGCTTAACACGCTGGAAAATCCAATTAAAATAATGAGCCATTTCTCAGTGCCTAAGCCTGCAATTCCCTGGTATAAATTAGGTATTCTGTCTATGTGTTAACTCTTTCATGCCCTGGACAGCTATGTACTTCCTACCTTAAAGCTATCTAAAACTGTGCCTTGTCGGTATGCCACTTTCTAGGATATTGTGATATAGAACAAAGAAACCCAGCGGTACCTGGCCACTCAACACTCCTGGAGTGGGTGACTCTGGCAAACTGTTTGACCTTGCTGGTGTCTGAGCACTTTCTTCAACTGGCCCACACCAGTGGATTGGACCAAGGCAGAACTGACACCAGGGAAGCACCACTTCACTCCTATCCACACTGATAAAAATTCTGTCGACTATTCTATTTCCATTTACTCAACTTCCAAATCATTTGTCTTCAGTAATAAAGTTAACGTGAGTTCTTTACATGAAGCCCCAGAGCGGGATGCTTTTATTAGCACCCTCTCCTTATTTGCTCCTGATGACCCCACAAGGTATCATTAAGAAACTTGCTCAAACACACACATCCAGTTAAGTGGAAGGATCAATCAATAAACCAGGTGTAGCTCCATAGTCAATAAACTGTTCATAACACTATCTTCTTAGAGATATCAGAATATTCTAAAGACAAATATATACCATATACATGGAATGGACAATTATTACCAGTCATTACTGACCTATTAAACTAAGACTGATTTTATTTGGTTGCACAGGCATTGAGGGAAAATAGGGATATTTGCTAACAGATTGAGGGCACTTCCACATCCAAGAGTGGGTTACTGCTACCACCTGATCCGCTGCTCAGGGATTTGAAGAGTATATTGCTCAGCTGCCAGAGTGACGGTTCACACAGTTCCCAGGTGCTAGGTGTGCACCTGGGAAAATTACTCAACCTTTTGGGAACTGACCTCCTGGAATGTGAAGTGGGAATGATAAAACCCACTCCATATGCTACCAAAGGGATGTGAGAGAGAGTCCATAGATATAAATGAATGCAAAATGTCAGAAACAAGACACACTCAATAAAATGTAACTAGGCTATTTTCATAGATTTCTTTACACCTTAAAGGCTAAGTAAAACGGCAAACTATAATAATATTTCAGGTACTTTTAAGGCTATAAAACACTCTTTATACTTATCACACCATATTCTCTCCATTTCTGTCTCCTAGTTCTTGTTTCCTGGCCTCATTCTGTAAGACAGTCGCTATAAAATGAAAGATCCCATTATACCCTGTTTCATTTAAGCAGAGCAGCCTGAATTACATTGTTTTTTTAAAACGACAGACAGTAGGTACTGTGTTTAACATATTATCTAAAGTTACTATTCAAAATAATTCTATTGAATGGGTCTTAGTCTCACTAAACAAATGAGGAAAACAGGTTCAGAGAGATTAGGAACTTGCCTAAAATCAAACAGTGAGCAGAATAGATGGTCAAGTTAATAATAAAGATCTGTTCTCCAAAGTTGAGTCTCTTTTCCTACTATAATCTTTTTGAAAATGTTTTTTATTAGTGCATTATAGCTATATAGAATAGTGAGGTTCATTTTGACATAATCACACCTGTGTAGAATATAATTTGCTCTATTTCAGTCCCCAGTACTTACTTCCTCCCTTCCCTTCTCCCCTCTGCATGATCCCTCTACTCCCCTGGCCTTCACCCATCTATTTTCTGGTTTTACAAATTGGTACTTTACAGGTATACACAAAGGTGAAATTCACTGTGGTACATGCACACAGCATAATTTGGTCAACCTCATTCCCCGGTTCCTTCCCTTTCTCCCACCACCCTTAACCTCCCCTCCTCCACTCATCTCCCTTCCATTTTCATGGGGTCCCCACCACCCCTTTTCCTCCTTATTTTTCTGAGTCAGGCTTATTTTACTTAGGATGATGTTCTCCAGTTTCATCCATTTTTCAGCAAAGGCCATAATTTCATTCTTCTTTATAAATGAGTAAAACTTCACTGGGTACATAAACCACATTTTCTTTATCCAGTCATCTGTTGATGGGTACCTGGGCTGGTCCCATAACTCAGCTATTGTGAGCTGTGTTGCTAGAAACACTGATGTGCCTTTATCACTGTGGTGTGCTGACTTTAGTTCTTTTGGATAAGTACCAAGGAGAGGGATGCCTGGGGCAGACGGTGGTTCTATTCTAGTCTTTTTGAGGAATCTTCATACTACTTTCCAGAGTGGCTGTACTAATTCGCAGTCCCACCAACAAAGTGATTGTACCCTTTTCCCCACATCCTCACCAGCATTTATTATTTGTATTCCCGATGACTGCCATTTGACTGGAGTGAGATGAAATCTCAATATAGTTTTGATTTGTACTTTCTTGATTGCTAGGAGTGTTGGACACTTGGGTTGGCCATATACATATTTCTTCTTTCAAGAAATGACTGTTTAGTTCTTTTGCCCATTTATTGATTGGGTTGTTTTTTAGTGTTAAGTTTTTTGAATTCTTTATATACTGTGAATATTAATCCCTGTCAGAGGAATAGCTGGCAAAGAACTTCTCCCATTCTGTACGTTTATACTTGTTTCTTTTGCTGTGCAGCTTTTAAATTTGATGTTATCTCTCTTACTGATTCTTGGTTTTATTTCTTGAGCTATTTGGGTGTCTTGTTAAGGAGGTTGGTGCCTGTAGCAACATGTAGGAGTGTGAATCCTGTTTGTTTATTTATTTTGGGGCAGCAGTTGGAAAGTTTCTGATCTAATTCTTAAGTCCTGATCTACTTTGAGTTGACTTTTGTGCAGGGTGAAAGATAGGGATCTACTTTCAGTCTTTTACATACAGATATCCAGTTTTCCCAGCATCATTTTGTTAGAAAAGGCATCTTTTCTCCAACATGTCTTTTTTAGTAACTTTGAGAAGTATCAGATGACTTTAAGTATATGGGTTGACTCTGTGTCTTCTATTTCATTCCATTGGTCATTAAGTCTGTTTTTTTCTTATACCAGGGACTGAACCAAGGGGTGCTCAACCCCTAAGCCACATTCCCAGCAGCACTGAGACAGGGTCTTGCCAAGTTGCTTAAGGCCTTGCCAAGCTGTTGAGGATGGCTTTGAACTTTTGATCCTCCAGCCTCAGCCTCCTGAGTTGCTGGGATTACAGGCGTGTGACACCACACCCAGCTTCAAGACTGCTTTGATGCCAATACCATGCTGGTTTTATTCCTATAGCTCTGTAGTATAACTTAAAATCAGGTGTTGTGATTCCTCTAACATTTTTTTTTTTTTAATTTTGCTCAGAATTGCTTTGTATATTCTGGGTCTTTTTCTCTTCCAAATGAATTCCTAGGTCTGAAGAACACTGTTGGTATTTTGATGGGGATTGCATTGAAAGTGTATGTTTTTGGTAGTGCAGGCATTTTGACAATATTTATTCTGTCTATCCAAGAACATGGGAGGTGTTTCCATTTTCTTTCTTTTTTAATATTTATTTTTTTTTAGTTGTAGTTGGACACAATATCTTTATATATTTTTATGTGGTGCTGAGGATGGAACCCAGGGCCTCGCACATGCTAGGCAAGCGCTCTACTGCTGAGCCACAACCCCCGCCTCAGTCTTTCCATTTTCTAAGGTTGATTTCAATATTTCATTCAGTGTTCCAGAGTTTTCATTTTAGAGGTATTTTACTGCCTTGATTAGGGTTATTCCTCATTTCTTTTTCTTTTTTTTTTTTTAAAGGTTATTATGAGTGGAATAGTTTTTCTGATTTCTCTCAGCAGGTTCATTATTGGAGTATAAGAAAGCTATTGGTTTTTGTATGTTGATCTCATATCCTGGTACTTCACTGAATTTGTTTATCAGCTCTGGAAGTCTTCTGGTGAAGTTGTTTGGGTCTTCTAGATAAAAGATCATGTCATCGGCAAACAGATAATTTGAGCTCTTCTTTTCCTATTTGCACTCCTTTAATTTCCTTCTTTGCCTAATTGCTCTGGCTAGAGTTCCAGGAACTATAGTGAATATGAGTGGTTAGAGGGGACATCTTTGTCCTGTTCCTGATTTTAGAGGTAATGCCTTATTTTTCTCCATTCAGTATGACATTTGCCTTTAGTTTGTCAAATATATCCTTTGTAATGCTGAGGGAGGGAGGGAGGGAGGAAGGAAGGAAGGAAGGAAGGAAGGAAGGAAAAAAGCTCTTTCTATAACTAGTTTCTTCAGGATTTTAAAAAAGGTGCTGGATTTTTATCAAAGGCTTTTTCTGCATCTACTGAGATGATCATTTGATTCTTGTCCTTAATTCTGTGGTAAATTACATTTACTGTCCTGGTATCATCTTTTTTTAAAGTGATTATCAGATTACATCACTCTCCTGCTTCACACTCATCACTGCTTCCCAGAGAACTGGATTCAAACGCAAACTTCCAGTTTAGATCTGGCACTGCCAACCTGTCCCCGTCCCCATTTCCACTATGACGTAACCCTTTGTCAGCTTCTTGACCTGGTGACCTCTCTCCTTCTTTGCACATACTCTGCCAGTCTGTCTGGAACACCTGTTTGTTTCCCATCTAGAGCAATGCTCCTGGAAGGCAGAGACTAGGCAAGACTTGCCCAACCAAGCTCCTGGCACAGAGGACATGTTATATATACTAAAGAAAAGGCTTGTTGATTGAGTAAATGGCTGAATAGATGAATTCTCCAAACCAGGAGAGCTATGCCAAGACCTGAAGTGTTACAGAATCTTCCCTGGGTGCTCAGCACCAAAATTGGAGGAGAGTCAGGACTCAGGAGGAACTGGAGGGTTGAGTCCTCCTAGGATATGATCAGGGGTGATAGACCAAGGGTACCCTCCATCCAAGAGGTGTCAGGCTTTGTCTCACAATGTGGGGTGGGAGGTATCAGAGGTTAGAGGTCTGTCTATGCCAAACCACAAGCTGCCTGCACCTGGCTGTGGAAGGTGAGGCAGGCCAGTTCTCTTCTCTACTACTTAAAAAGTCAGAGGTCTTTATTTTTCAGTTATAATACTCCTACAGTCTAAAACGAGCTCTGGAGGAACAACTGAACACAGAAGACAAAAACTCAGGCCCAGTGGGTCAAACAATGCCAGGGGTGCTCACCCTGCACAAGAGCAGGCAGCACTTGTCCTCACCAGTGAACCACCCACAAAAACAGCAGAGTTCAATAGTAAAGCTAGAGAGTCAGAAGGGCCAACTCATAACTCCCAGTAAAATTCTGAATTTTTTGGTATGGTCTACAATGTCCAGTATGAAACCTTGGGCACAGTATAAACATACTTTTCTGAAAAATTCCCATCCATCTCAAGAACACGAGCTTCTTAATTTGATCAGAGAAACGGACTGATCACTGTTGGGGCCCAGGCAGCTTTCGCCATTTCCTGACTCTCTAGTGCCAGTGACGAGGGAACTGAAAGTACTGAACTGAATCCTAGGGTACTGAAGACAGGATCTAAACGACATAGACTCCAAGTGAGGCCCTCAACTATTCTATTTTAGTCAGTGAAAAATGGAAATGTTTAAAATACATCAGAAAATTTAAAGTACAAATAAAAGATGGGTATGAAGCAGTGCCTCTGGATTCTGCAGGTCCCTTTTTGGGGACTTCAAGTGATAATGAGGGAAGAGGAACCCGGCTCCCTTCCTGGCCTCAAGCACGGCAGCTTTGCTTCAGGGGGCTGCATGTTTCTTCCTGAGCAAAGAATCTTTGGCTGTAGTAGTTTACAATAAAGGAAGACATTTTTCAAAATAGATAAACAGGTGGTAAACCCCTGTAGTATGGACCCAATGTTAAAAAACCACATGACTTCAAAAATACACGATAAAAATGTATAAATAAAAAGGTTACAAAGATATATGTAATATATATTTATGTGTATTTATATAAATATAATCAACCCCTAACAGTGAACAGTATTTTTTCAAGTTTCTAGTAAGCAAATGGTGCTATTTTTTGATTCTCTTACCAAGTAGACATATGACACAAACACAAGCAGTTGATACAGTTGACCGGAGGCCCACTTCTCATTCAACTCGTTCTTTGACCATTTAACACAAGATACACATCAGATTGCACACATAGAAAAAATAATAAGGTAGTGAATCTGAAGGAAAGAAGTTGCAGCTCTTCTATAACACGAGAATTTGTCTCTGTCCAGGATGGCATGTTTCCTAGTGTTTCTCAAAGCATGGTCCCGGGACCAGTGTTCCAGGACCACCTGGAAACTCGCTAGTAATGAATGTAATGCCAAGCCTAATTAAGTGCCACTCTGAAGGTGGCACTCAATGACCTAAGTTTTAACAAACTCTCCAAGTGAAATGAATCAAGGCCAAGTCTGAGAAGCACTAGCCTTAGACTAAGGGTTGTCCAAAGTAGAAGAAAGTTCAAAATTCCTGTACAGAAGGAAGGACTGACAGCCAGAGAAAGGAAATCACTTGCCCAAAGTCTGAGACATAACTATCAAGAAGTGCAGAGGTGAGTGAATGCTCGGGAGGACCTGGGAAAGCCCCAAGTAAGAACGAAATCACACCATGCGCTACAGCACTGGGGACTGAAAAGGTGAACTTATCAGAAAGTACAGCCTTACTGAGTGCTACAGAGAAAACCGGGGAGGTGTAGGAGTACAGGGGAATGTAAGAATTCCTTAACTTAAAATCATACAATCATATTTTGTCTAATTCAATTTAGGTAAATGGTGGGTTAGATTTAACATCATCTCCTACACGGAATGAAAATGAAAGCACTATTTTCCTTCGCACTATGTGCAGCATCTGATTTCATTTGAGGATAATTATACAGAAAGGGGGAGCAGCTAAGATCTGCAAGACCAAGATAAATGAGAAAGCAGAAGGAAAGAGCTTATGTACCAAGGCCCTGGTTTGAAAAAGTGGTACCAACCCTAAGGATTTCTGCAGTGTGATTGAAATGATAATCAGTTCATGATCAAGTTTCAGACCTTTAATTTCATTTTCATGCATGTCATCTATAATTTGCTATGTTTAAAGTAGAACAAATCCATACTGTAAGTGATATCAAGGCATATTCTCCTTGTCTTCAATGAATGTCTCTATCATACATTGTTACATAAGTTTTGCAACAACTGACTTTTATGCAGAAAGCATGTTAACACAACTGAAGAATCCTTAATAAAATAAATATACAAGCCCACAAGGGGTTACCATGTCCTGGGAGGACACAGTGATGTGCCAGTGGGCATCACTTAGCTGCTAAGACAGCAGCCTGAACTGCCCTGCCCTATCTGCTTGGTCTTCATGTTTTGAGACTCATTTCATTTGATTTTCACTGAAATCTTCAGAATTCAAAGAAGCCATCTAAATGGTGACTGTGATGGTCATCATCAGTTGGCTGATGTATCTCAAGGCCACCTTGCAGAAAAGGAAGAATCTTCTTAGATTTATGCCTGCGATACCAATTGCTGCCAGGAAAGCAAATAAAAGTTTCCCCTACTTGTGAGCACTCAAAGCAGGAAGTTTCAAAAGTCTAGTGCTATACCCATGCCCACCTTTCCCTGCAAAAGCAGACTATTAAAATATTCTCCACAAGCAATCTCTTACTCAGAAGTGGCATTCATTCTTAGCAGAGCCTTGGATGGAGAGGGCACTTGTTTAATGCCAGTTGAGTCAAAGGTACCCTTTAAAGTCTTCTTTTAAAATGATGACCTTAATTTCCACTCTTCTCCATAAAGTGTATCAACCATTGCTTAGTGCTAGTTAGTATTTCTATTTAAGGAAAACAGCCTGTTAGCTTAAGAAAATAAAGTTTCCTAAATATGGCTAGGATTAAGGTCCCTCTTCTTTGAAGACATGGATACCCTGCTCTCTGGATGAAGGGGCAAGTGAGTGAACAAACCAACCTGCCTGCTACCCAGCTTGCTAAGCAGTGGAGCAGAGATCTGAACTCAGCCGTATCTGGCTTCAAAGTGGCCTTCCTTCTGCCAACTCTCTGAACTTTCAATCTTTTCAACTACTTAACACAGTTGGAGTCGTAAGTCAGTAAAAAGTTCCATTCATTTTTAATGAATGATGTAGTGAGATACAAGTTCAAAGCTGAATTAGGCAGCCACTTCCTCATGTTTTAATCTATAGGTACCAAAGAAACCAAAAGTCTCAATCTAAATAAAAAGAAGAGGCAAAGTGTAAAAATCCACCAGCTGAAAAAAACCATCAGAAATTACATACTGAAATATAAACAAATAAATTTTAGAAGAAGAGTAAAATGAAATAAAATTAAAAAACAAGGAACAAATAAAATGGATTTGTTGATCCAGGGAAATATCTAAATCAGCATTTCTCAGTGTAGTTCAATGGGATGTTAATGTTTCTTACACAATGGGAAAGATTTTGCTCAAATTAGGAAGCACTGTATTGGACAGGTTTATTATATGATGTCCAAGCCTTAAACATACAATATGCACTGTAAATCTCCATAGAAAACATGTACAGCTGCTCAATGTAAAACTCTTATCAAAGGACAAGGCAGGGGATTAGTATCACTGTTTCAGTCTCACACTCTGATACTCTTGTTTCCAGGCAAGGAGGAGTCAGGGGCACTGGACGTAGCCTCTGTGCACACCTGTGCAGGTTGTATACAGCTCAAAGCACCCACCTGGTGTGTTCGAGTAGAGTATGAAACTCGGCCACGCTACCCTTGCTTATCTGTTTCCAATGCTGACAGCAGCCCAGAAGAAGGTGCCACAGCTGGGCTGGAGTACCTCCCAACAGTCAGTTATGGAGCAAGTGGCCCTGTCTGAGGGCAATGGTCAGTGGAAGTGAGGAGAAACTCAGAGGCAACATTTTGCAGAGGAATCCAAAACCAGTTCAGGACAAGACCTTTAATCTGAAGCAGTGAGGAAGAGTGACAGAATCTAGATAAGACTTCCTAGAGATGGAAAATAGGAAATCGGGGAAGAGCACGGGGTCCAAGAGTGAATGTGGGGCAGTTTGACAGAATTCTGAGTCAAAGAGAGTATCGACATTTGCTTTTCACAATGCACCTCCTGACTCAGGCCTGGAAAGAGCTCTGGAGGCTCCTGGACAGAAATCATGCAGACAGAAAGCTAATCATCTCAAACAGTGCTGGCCTTGTCCTCCCACCAACTGTGCCATTGCTTTAATTGTTGTTCTTTAAATCAATGTGAGAGTATGTGTGAGTGAGAGAGTGTGTGTGTGCACGTCTCACTGGGGATTATGCTAGGCAAGCACTTTTCCCTGGGCATCTCCAGCCCTCTGAGTCAGGGTCTTACTACATTGCCCAGGCTGGCCTTGAACTTATGATCAACCTGCCTCAGACTCCTGAGTAGCTGGGTATACAGGTGTGCCCCAGGGCATCCAGCCAAAGCAACACAACTTTAAATAGTAAACCGATTCCAGAAGAGGATGTCCATATCTTTTGAGGGGCAGTCCAGTGTTCTCTGAAGTAGACACCCCGGTTTGAATGCTGGATCTTCTACCTATTTAACATCCCATGACTCGGTTCTTTTGGCTGTCAAACAAGGATAACTACGGTTACTACCTGGAAGTGTTGGTTTGAGAGACAGGCAGCAGACAGTAATGATCACTAAAGACTCCATGTTTTCCTTTCCAATTCCAGGTCCCTAAATAGGGAGGTGGAACCACACCTAAAACATCTGGGAAAACTTGTGATTTTTTTTTTTAATGTCTGCCTACTCTCTTCTCCTGCCATTGCAAATCCTGTTGAGGAGGAGCTTCCATCTGCCTTTCTGAGCATTACCATGAGAAACAGACCCCTCAGTAGACCTGGGACAGGAAAACTGGGGGTTAATTGACTACTGCAGCACATCCTAACCAATACAGCATGTAAAGTGCTTGAAATGGTGCTTGGCATACAGACAGCACTCTATAAATACATGCTATTGTTATTATTTGTGTAAGTAAAAGTTACACATAAAAAACTGCTAATCTGGGCTGGGGTTGTAGCTCAGTGGTAGAGTGCTCACCTCGAATGTGGAAGGTACTGACTGGGTTTGATCCTCAGCACCACATAAAAATAAAATAAAGGTATTGTGTCCATCATCTGCAACTAAAAAAAATATTAACAACAATAACAACAACTGCTAACCTTACTTGCCTGCAGGCTTTGAGGGTATGACAGCCTCTTTTACATTCATTCATTCATTTATTTAGTGGAGACATGGTCTTGCCATGCTGCCCCCACCTTTTCTTCCAAATAGCTTGGACTAGAGCCTATCTTTCTGTAAAGAACATATGGATTAGCAAATGTTAGGGGCACCATAAAGCATCCAGGACCATTCCTGTTGAAATTCAGCCCTCTCTTGAGGTTAATGAAACTCTCCATCAGAAAGTGACTGATTTCTCCCTCCCTTCTTCCTTTCCTCCTTTTCTTGCCTTCCTCTTTCAGACCTCAGAGTCTAAAACAGGAGTCTCCTAGTACTAAAATGGTGTTTTGTGAGTCTGTCTCAGGTTGAATAACACTTGGCAATCACATACACATTCCACAAACACAAACTTTAGGTGAAAAAGTCTTATTCACTGCATGCAAAATCCACAGCCTGAGAATTTAATCCTGTTTAAAATGCATGATCTGAATGTCTATCTGAAACACTTCTAATGTAAATCTTAACAGAAAACCAAGGTTACAAAAAAAAAAAAAAAAAAAAAAGACCCAGAAAACCCAAGTAACCCGGCAAGGCCACAAAGTAAGAAGATGCTCAGTAATTACTTTTACATGGGTCTCTAGGAATTTAAAGTCCATGTACTTAAAATCACACCACAGATGTATTAAAAGAACAACAGAGTGTGCCCACATTTCTCTGGCTTCTCACCACTGGGAGGCAGCATTTCCTTGACATAATCACACATGAGAAATATTCACTTGTGGGAATGAACAGCTAATCGCTCTATCTTTTCAGAACAGTGACCACATACAGGACTTTAACCAAAGGAAGAAATTCATCAGGAGGAGAAATACTGGTTTACAAAAATCTGAAGCACAAAGGAAGTGGCTGAAGGTTGCAGATAGTTGTCTCAAGGAATATCAAAGAAGTGAGTCTCTTATTTTTGCTCAGAATATTTGTTTTATATGAAAATCTTTACGTAACTATGTATTATTAAACCCTTTCCCCTAAATCCCCACAAACTAAAATTCAATGGCTAATACTTTTCATTTTGAAGTCAGAGACTCACAAAATGTTGGAAAAAATTGCAGAGTTCCCACGTACCCATCAACTTGCTTTCCCCACCGCAGAATCTTATACAGCAAGTTATGAAAACCAAGAAATTGATACTGGTGCAAGATAATACCCTGGACAATCCCTACTGACTTTACTTGATTCCACCAGTCTTTCCAAATGCTCTTTCTTTTAAAATATTTCTTTGTACACAGTTCAAAGGCGGATATGGTTATTAGCACCTACAAAAAGCCAAGTGCTTTGCACAGGCACAGTAGAAAACAAGCCTTGGGGTATCTCAGATGTCAGCAAAGTCTTAACACCTACCACAGGCTCAAAGGTGTAGAAATGCAAATTGCATCCAAGACTTTCATTTGAGAAAAGAGCCAGATGATTGTATACCACCTTCTGAGAAGTATCTGTTCAGTTCCTTGGCCCATTTTTTGATTGGCTTATTTGGTTTTTTTGGTGTTTAGCTTTATATATCCTAGAGATTAATGCTCTATCTGATGTGCAAGTGGTAAAAATTTGCTCCCAAGCTGTAGGCTCTCTATTCACTTCACTGATTGTGTCTTTTGCTGAGAAGCTTTTTAGTTTGAACCCATCCCATTTATTCTTTTTTAAAAAAATTTTTAATATTTATTTATTTAGTTAGTTTTTGGCGGACACAACATCTTTGTATGTGGTGCTGAGGATCAAATTCGGGCCGCATGCATGCCAGGAGCGCGCGCTACTGCTTGAGCCACATCCCCAGCCCCCATTTATTAATTCTTGATTTTAATTCTTGCGCTATAGGAGTCTCATTAAGAAAGTAGGAGCCTAATCCGATATGATGGAGATTTGGGCCTACTTTTTCTTCTATTAGGTTCAGGGTCTCTGGTTTAATTCCTAGGTCCTTGATCCACTTTGAGTTGAGTTTTGTGTATGGTGAGACATAGGGGTTTAATTTCATTTTGTTGAATATGGATTTCCAGTTTTCCCAGCACCATTTGTTGAAGAGTATCTTTTCTCCAATATATGTTTTCAGTACCTTTGTCTAATATAAGGTATCTGTAATTATGTGGGTTAGTCTCTGTGTCCTCTATTCTGTACCGTTGGTCCACCAGTCTATTTTGGTGTCAATACCATGCTGTTTTTGTTCCTATTGCTCTGTAGTATAGTTTAAATTCTGGAATAGTGAGTGATGCCACCTGCTTCACTCTTGCTAAGGATTGCTTTAGCTATTCTGGGAGTCTGAGTGAAGTGAGCCAATCACAAACAAATGCCAAATGTTTTCTGTGATTTAAGGAGGCTGATTCATAGTGGAGTTGCGAGGGGGAACATGGGAGGATTAGATGAACTCTAGATTGGGCAAAGGGGTGGGAGGGGAAGGGAGGAGACATACGGGTAGAAAAGACGGTGGAATGAGATGGACATCATTACCCTAAGTATATGTATGAAGACATGAATTGGTGTGACTCTACTTTGTATAAAACTTTCATACTTTGTATGAAAACTTGTGCTCCATATGTGTAATATGAATTGTAATGTGTTCTGCTGTCGTATGTAACAAATTAGAATAAAAAAATTTTAAAAAAGAGCCAGATGATACTGCCTAGGGAATCACTTTCCTATGCTCATCCAGCAAGGCACCCAAAGGCTGCTACAATCCATCAGGGTTCCCATGGGCCTAAGTACAGCTTGTGCTGGTGGTAGACCTTGGCATCATCCACATGATGCAAGTTATTATGGTCTTGGTATGAGTTGTCCCCCAAAAGCCCTTGTGTGAGACAATGCTAGAGGGTGTAGAGATGAAATGACTGGGTTTTAAGAGGTTTACTCTAATCAGTACATCAATCACCAGATAGGAATTAACTTGGTGGTAGCTGTGGGCAAGTAGGGTGTGGCTGGAGGAGGTGGGCCACTGGGGGGAATGCCTTTGGGGTAATATATTGGATAAGCTGACCTTAGTTTCTGCTTTCTGATCATCATATGACCTGCTTTCCTCAACCACACCCTTCCACCATAATGTTCTGCCTCACCTTGAACCCCAAGGAATGGAGCCAGAGGTCTATGGACTGAAACCTCTGAAACTGTGAACCCTCAATTAAACTCTCCCTCTTCTATATTGTTCTTGCTGGGTCTTTCAGTGATAGCAGAGAAAAAAGCTGTTTAAAACACAGGTATATAGACTACCAGAGTTCTGGGGTCAGGGCAGCTTCCACCAAAATTTCAGAAAAACCCAGGAATCCGGGCAGGATCAGAGTAGCCCCCGACAGGACAAAGGGTAGGGAAGCTGTGGGAGTCAAGCCAAACCTACAAGGGAGAACCAAGGAAGTAGAGGTGCCAGCAACATGCCACACTTGTCAGGCGAAGCTACAGGCACCATGCAAAGCCAGCCTAGGAGAGTGCCCATGTGCACTGCTGCCAACGAGACCATAGGGGCAGGGCTGCCCAACCCTTTAGGAGCCCACATTACACAGTGTGCCCTGGACACCAGACATGGAGCTTTAGTATTTCATGTCTGCCCTGCTGGGTATCCATCTGCCTTGGGCTGAACCCTCCTATTTCCTATTCCTCCTTCTGGAATAGAAATGTTTACCCTATGCCTGCATGTTTTATCCACCACTGTATCTTAGAAGCACATCAATTTTTTTATTTTTACAGGGGTTCACAGCTGCATTTGAGTCCTGGAGGAAACTTTGGATTAGGAGTTTTGAACATCAGTGGAACAGTTAATACTTTGAGACTCCTGGGGATGGGTTCACTGTCTTTGTGCTGTGAGGTGGACATGAGTGTCTGGAGGCCAGGAGTGGAGTGTTAAAACCTGGATCTTAAATGTCTTTCAAAGGCCCATGTGTTAAGGCTTAGTCCCCATGTCACTGGGTGGGGGAGGGGGAAAGCAAGAAGGTCCCAGAGAGGAAGAGCTAAACTAAGGATGACAGGGTCCTTGACATACGTGATGGAAAAGAATTTCAGCATGTGTCAGATACTGAGGCACAGAGATGTACTTAGGAAAGCAGACGATGCAGGCTCTCTAGACATGGGAAGGACCGCCTTGGTCTGAGGTTTTAATAAATATCGATAGATAGCAGGGGCTGCACTAGAGGTGGGGGTGGTCACAGTTTGCACAGTGTTCTTGGTGTTTGCACACTGCCCTCACACCTTGGTACTTCCTGCTTCCAAGGACAGGAGGGCAAGCATGCAGGTTGGACTGCTCCTGAGCTGCATTCCAACAGTTCATAGGTGATTCTATTGAGATTCAGGATGTTTTTCCCTGTATCCCCAAATTTCTCTCTCCCCAGGGTAGTGTTATCCAGAGGTGGGAAAATCTTTGTGAGGAGGGCCTTGGGTCACTGTGGATACACCCTTGAAGGGGATTAGGGGACCCAGGATCCAAAGTGCTTCTTATCCCCACACTTTTGGCTTCCTGGCTTTGAGGTGAACAATTTTGCACTGCCACTCACTCTTGCCACAGGCCAGAGCAACAGGCCAACCAACTGACTGCAGACTAAGAGCTCCAATACCGTGAGCCAAAATAAATCCTTTTAAAGTTAATTATCTGTAGTGCTTTGTCACAGAGGCAAAAAGTTGGCAAAATAAACACCATTTTTTTTTCCTTGAAAGAAAAACTGGCAAACTGTGGTTGTTCAGATCTGGGTATCATATGTTAAACTTATCTCTAAAATCAGTGAGGGGAGGCTGTCACTTCAAGGTAAACAACTGACAGAATCTATTGGTAATGATAAAACGAGAGCTTTCAGAGAAAGCCAAAAATTTGAAACACTTGTATTTGTCACCACGGGCTTGACAGCATCTGAAGAGTTAAAGCTCCATTATATGGTTTGGTTTACATGGGTAACTTCTTCTATTTTTGTTTTCTTTTTTAATTTCCATGGCTAACTTAAGATATCACTTGTCAAATTCTGATGTAGTATCAAAAACAATAATTACCATAATTACCTTGAATACTTTCTTTGCCCATACAGACCTGTGTGTGGCCACACTTTACCCGCTTCATCTCAATACCACCCAACACGGAGGTGCATGTGAGAAGCCAGCGGCCTTCTACCAAGTCAGGTTGAAAGCATGTGCAAAAATGTAAAACCACCACCATGCTTTTTTTTTTTTTGGGGGGGGGGTGGGGTACTCATAAAAAAATAGGCTTCTAAGGGAACACAAGTTTATTATCTTAAGAAATTAATACATAAAATTTTCTTGGTTTTCATTTCTAAGACAGTAAATGTGGACAGAAATAATATACACAAAAAGTCTTTCATATCCTAAATCAATTTTGAGATTGGGGCCCCAAGACCCAAGAGTTTGAGAACTACCATCTAATACTTTCACTATTTCCAATGTGCTAAAACTGATGAAGGAAATCAAAAGACAGAAATAGACCCCTCCCCTCCAAACAGTTTTCAAGCTAACCCAACACAAACTATTTTAGTTCAGCTCTCAGTGGCCACAGCGTCAGGTAGCTCCTCAGCCATGAGCAATGAGGGAAGGAAAATGTAGGGTGGTAGTTTAAAGGGAGGACCAATGTCCTATCCATCAGAGTCCACAGGTCATAGGACTGGAAATCACAGGAGCCTTACCCAAACAGACACACATCTGGAAAATGGGAATTGGTATGCCAAACCTCTCCTAGTCACAGTTATTCCTAACCTATCAGGGGACTACTGCTTCAAGACCTGTTCACACTCACCCCTTGTGAGCAGGTGATCATGACCCTCACAAAGAAAATTTGCTGGGGGGCTAAAAAAGGGGGGGGGACAAACTGCATAAGGGGGTATGAGAGAACAGAATAAGAAAGAGGTCCAAAATACTTAGTACCCCCCAAATGTGTGAGGGCCATACCCCCCTAGATTTCTGCTTGTCATCCTGTGTGATTAGCCTTAAATCCTTCCTATGGGATCTCAAGAGCTAGTGAGTGTGGAGTCCTGTGGGATTCCCACAGCCGTGGTTGCTTTGGTACTGCTGAAGCAGCATCACCTGTAGCAGAGAACTTATGCTCACAGCCCTAATTCTGTCACTTTCTAGGTATAGTGTTTTTTGGGAAATTGGTGTACTTATCTATAAAACAATGATGCCTGCTTTGACACTGGAGTTACCACAACGATCAAAGGGGAAGACGTGAATAATAATGAAAGCTTCCATTTTTTAAGCACGTCCCATGGGTCAGGTGTTACGTTCAGTGATTTACTTCCCTGACCACATTGGGAAGAAACAGCACTGTTAGTTCTTTCACAGGTAGGAAGTTGCTTTAGAGAAACTAAGAGATTTGCCT
Organism: Marmota marmota marmota; assembly: GCF_001458135.2. NCBI lineage: Eukaryota > Metazoa > Chordata > Mammalia > Rodentia > Sciuridae > Marmota > Marmota marmota. The sequence continues at coordinate 27,152,502 of NW_025999949.1, forward strand.
AAGGCTACTGGGCTGGTTGTAGGAGACTGGATTTCAGGTGTGATTAAGACCAAACTCTGATTCCTCTCTCCACCTGCAATTCAGACTCTCGGATCCTACATTACAAGGTAGGGTAACTTTTTAAAAGAAGCATTTTAAATAACTTGGGGGAAAGTGGGAGTAAGAAAAGCAAGTTACTTTAAAACCAACTTCATGTGTTAACTCCAGGATGAGTTCACAGGACTCATTGAAAATTGCAATCCTCTGCCCATCCTCAGACGTCAGTTAAAACTTAGAAGCTGGTTAACTAAAAGCAGTCTCAGCCGTATGTAACATAATATCAACAACTTTGTAGCTCTTGTGAGTTTTCAACAACATTCCACTTGATTGTCATGCCTTTTGCAATCATTCAAAGTTCAGAAAAAGGAAAAACAAAACAAAACATCTGCATGGCAGGTAAGAAAGCCATTGTTGCTTAGTGTGCTCGTCTTTCTCAGAACCACTCTTGCAAGAACGCCTGGACACAATGCACTCGAAATTCCAACTGCTCAGAATTAACACACGTGTTGAAAGGCTTTCCCCACCTAGGGTTAGTCAAAAGCAGAAAGCTATTATGAGACCTAGCCCAAAAGCTATCCTTTCCTTTTCTTCCATAAAAACAAGTAATGTTTTAGTATGAACTATTAAAATACCCTTTATAAGCAATATCTTAATTAGAAAATGAGGCTTTTCAGTATTTAGCACTTAGACTTGGAACAAGAGACACTGGTGTCTTTGAAGATATAATTTTGAAAGTCTAAGTAATATCCAAGTATTTTCTTTTACCTTTTTCTGTTTTGACTCATTAATTTTTGCTTCTTGCTTCCAGTCTTCACTAGTCTAAGGAAATGGGATGATCGAGACTCCACTGAGGAACACTCCCATCGGACAGTGTCCGATGGGAGTGTTCCTCAGTGTGGACTGCAGGTACTGCAAGCAGACCAGGAAACCCCTCTCTGGTTCCCCCGAGCCCTGAGCTTCAAGGTGTGCCCCACCAATCTAGGCAGATCAGGTTCTCCTGGTCAAGCACAGGAAGGGAAGTGACAAGCCACTGCTGCTCTCAGGCTGCAGCACCTCTGGGACTGTCTCAATAACCAACCCAGAGCGCAAACCCATTCTACCTGCCCCATCACCAGGTCCGCCACTGCCACCTTCAAAGGGAAAATGTTTGCTTTCATTTTGTATACTATTTATGTTTTGTGGAACTGGAGGTTGAACCTAGGGATGCTCTACCACTGAGCTACATACCCTGCCCTTTTTATTTTAAGACAGTCTTGCTAAGTTGCTTAAGCTGGCCTAGAGCTTGTGATCTTCCTGCCTCAGGCTCCCAAGTATGCCTTTATTTTCTTTTTGAAACGAAGTAGGTCTTCCAGCCATTTCTTTAAGGTTTTCCTAGACTTTTATTCTACAGGGAGTGGCTGCGGAAACAGGCCTGCAGCTTAGAGTGTATCTGATCTGAGGGCATAGCTAGATCAGCACTTCTAGCTAGGAAGGCAGGACAACCAGAGAGCATAAGGTGACAGGCAGCATCTATAGCGAGGTTCAGACTGTAGCCTCAGAGACAGAAAGCTGGGTTCGCATCTACTAACAGCATGAATGAGCCAAGTACACAATCTCAGTGTGCTCTGGGTCCTCATCTGGCCTGCAGGGATAATAAACACTGGCCTGCTGGAACATGTTAAATGGAGATCATCCACAAAAAAGCACCCACCACACGGCCAGGTTCAAAGGTATTCAATGAAGATCTGTTGTTTTTACATGGAGATAAGCAGTGTTATTAGATACGCAAACACCAACAATGGACACTTGCTCAACTGGCTGGTGCATACACACGTATACACACGCACAAAGTTTAGAAGCAATCTACGTGGTAGCTAAGTAGCAGGGACTACTGGTGCAGGAACCTTGAAGGGAATGACTCTTAGGCCAAATACATTTGCTCTCCTAGAAACAAAGGGAGCAAGATATCAGGGAAAACAACTTCCTCCCTGAGTCCTTCTCTGTCAAAGTGAACTCTGTCAGTCTTGTTTACCGCCTTTCTTCCCACCACACCACCTTTTGTGCAACATGACCAGCAAAAAGGCAGGCAACACCCAGAAGGAAGGACAGGAGTGGGCCCTCTTTTGAATAAAAGAAATTCTGCCAGTCTAAGATTTGCAACAATACTGTGGTCTTGTTAGTTCCTGTGCTCAAAATTATCCTTCTCAAGTTTTTGAAAAGAATAAACATTTTTATATTTGGCATTTATTTTCCTTTAGTTTAGCTGATTGTCAGTGTAAGGCTAATTCGACAGTATAAACCACCAATTAGAATGGCAGGAAGTCAGACACATACACACGTATTTAAAAAGACTATTCTGACTGGTCCAATATGCAGGGCAACAGGCTGAAGAAGGGCAGTTGACGTTTTTCAAACAGGTTGTCTTCATGTGTCAGCTCTTTTGTATCAGGTGGCTTTATGACAAGATTATCACTGAAGGCACAGAAGCCTAGGTGGTGTATGAGCCACTGACCCAGCATGAGGACATCTTGAGCTCAGACCTGGATCCCTAACTGGGCAAAAGTGAATGCTAGGGATTGGGGGCAGGAGAAGGGTGGAACAGCTACTCTTCAGCCAGCTAACAACAGAAATCCTCTTCCTCCGGCATCTGTGACCTCCTTGTACTCAGGCACAAAAGAGACTTGATTAAATTAATTCATGAGGAAGTGTGATGGCTCTCCAAGAATATTTCACCAAAACAATCAATCAATCCACAAGGAGAGCCAACATAATGAGCACTGGCCTTTCCATGTGTGAATCGTGCGCAGGTCGAGGGGGGTTAGAGCAAAACCTGTGACACTACTGCCTGGCACTCCATCCCATCTGTGTCCACCTCCTCGGTCACTGACTCTAGTATCCCTGATTTGCAGGTATTCTTCCTGTCATCAAAGTCTGAAACTTTCTCTTGTAGGGGAGACAGGGTCAAGGATGTGGGGGAGTTGAGGGAGGTTTGTTATTTGTAAATCAGGAACAAAATGCAAGACCGTCTTCACACAAGTGAGGTACAATACTTGCAATTCATATCAGATAAAGAAATCTTATCACTCTTAACTAGTTAAAAAGCAAAAGTTGCTAAAGATTATCTTCAAAAATCGGTAGAATAGGGAAGAGTTCAAATTAAGTAGTTTCTCTTGGCTTTGACAAATGGACCCTGCTATCATCTGGGCCTCAGGTTCAAATCCTAGTAATGTCACAATGGAATTAAAAAAAAAAATGACCTCCATATCTAGGAGAAAACAGCTTTTAATTTTTATTCTTTTTCATCCCTAGGCCCAAGGGTTGGGGAAAAGAATAGGGAACTGTTCTCTATATATGATCTTATGCTTTGATTAGACTACAATTCTTTTTAATCACACAAGAAATGACTTACCAGATTTTTCAGCAGTGTGGACAGTTCCTTTGTAAGAGTAGAAAACTTGACAAAAGCGGTGCCAAGATCGGGGTTGTCTCGACTTAAAAAATTACTCCCAAACTTATCAAGAACTTGTGCATAGTTTTCTTCATTTTGTACATGGTCTAAAAAAGAAAAGGAACCGAGTTATCATTTGCTACAGTGAAGAGTTGTTCTGTACACCGATCACTGCAAACTCTAGAAACAGAAGCAGAGCAACAGCATCAGTTACTTATTGAACAGAAGGTGGGTCGCAGGACACTGAATGTTCTCACTCTCCTAAAGGAAGCTTCCCCTTTTTCTTTTACATTATTTAGCTCATTTATATCCTGATTGATCCACTAGTTCCTGTATAGTCAGACAGTCACATAGGTCTCATATTTTCAAGTGATTAAGAAATCATGCATAAAATTTTTAGAAAACCAATCTTGGAATGCAAAAGGAAAATGAATTTGTTGTGTCACATTTCTTTTCCTGCAGCTAATCTTAGTTTCCTTTAATCTTGTCACACCCCAAGTAGGAGGAGCAATACTGTATGAGGCTTTGCATACAGTAGTGGAACGTGCAGTGTGGAACGTGCAGGCCTGGACTAGGTGCACCCATGCTTGAAGTCTGGTTTCGCCACCTATGAGCCTGCTACTTCATTGGTCCGTTTTAACTTCCACGCTTACTACCCTAGCTGGCACACAATAGGCATAAGTCTTATGAATCCCTGAGCTCTTGCTTTCCAATCTATAAAGTGGGGCTGATGTCTCCCTCGTGGTACTGCAGTGCTGTGGAGTAGACACCAGGTGTATAAATATTTCTCTACTAGGACGAATGCTCCATAACTAACTCCCACCTGCACAACTCTTCCTCTGGGTGGCTTCTGGGATGTCACTCATTTGACTCTCCTCACCTTATGGCACTCCTTTGTCTTCACTGTCTTTGTCGGTTCCTCATCTGTCTAACCTCGCCATGTTAGACAGTCCCAGATTTGTCTTTGGGACTTTATTCTTCTCCACCTATGCCTATTCCCTTCGAGATCTCAGACTGAAGGGTTGAAATACTTTTTATTAGCTGAAAACTACCAAATTTATATTCCTGCCCTAAAATACAGACTTGTACATTCAACCATCTCTTTACTATCACCACTTAGAGGTCCAATAACTGTATTCAATGTTAACATGTCTAAAACAAACACTTCATCTCCCCCAACCTCCTTTTCCATACTTCCTTATCTCAATCAGTCAATGGCAAACAACTGACTTAAGTTCTTTGTTCTTTTTCAATATTTTTTGAGTTGTCAATGAACCTTTATTTTATTTATTTATATGTGGTGCTGAGAACAGAACACAGTGCCTTACACATGCTAGGCAAGTGTTCTACCACTGAGCCACAACCCCGTCCCACTGACTTCTTAATGGCATAATGACAAAATCCACCAAGACATACTTGTTTTTTCTCTTTCTCACACCTGAGATGCAGTCCATGGGCAAACCCTGCTCCATCTACCTTTAAAGTTCATCCTAAAAAACTGACAATTTCTTATCCCCATGCCAACAGCCTTACGTTATCTCATCTCTTGGCTTTGGTCTCTCTATTGCTGTTCTCGCTATGTTATCAACACAGCACCCTGTGTGACTCTGTCAAATTGTGCAGATCTTTTAACTCTGGTGGCAGACATTACCATTCATCGTGGATGTACAGGTTCCCAATCCTGGTAGGCTTGTGGAAAAGAAAGGAGTACTGCGTTTCCCCACACCCCTGAAGTAAAGGCATGGAAGATGGCTTGCACTGCAATCTGAGTGGAGGCAACTCAACTGCCTTTACATGGAAGCACTTCAGATGTCCCACGTTCAGTTCCCTCTCTCCTCTTCCCTCCAGTGGTGCAGAGAATCGTGCATTTGCACAGAAGCCCTCGGTGGATGCACAGTACTTAATGAATGAACAAATGAGCAGATAGGTGTCTGTCAAAGTCAGAAGTTTAAAGGCTTAATCCAAAACACTACTTCCTCTCTGTAAAGCCTCCTTTAAGCTTGGAATGCTTGTCCCTTACCCACCATTCTCTGTACTTCTACTGCACTACTTTCCACGGCCTACCACTTTTTTACACATAAAATCTTTCCCTGGCACCAGCCACAAGAGGCAGTTCACCTCTGCATCCCCACCCAACAGGCACTGTGATCTGGATCTTCCAGTGAGCTGGACTTACAAAGCTAGGGCTCAGTAAGTCCTTCTTGACTTGGATTCACCAAACTCATTTTCACAAAGTTAAGAGCATTCTGTTCTGAATTTCCTAGGCTGTTCCACAACTGAGATGAATTATTTTAAATTTTTACTTTCAAACACCCTCCATAACAGCACAGGAGCAATGGACACTTAGGAAAAAGCACATGAGTCTGGATGGGGAATAACTTGGGAAGGAAGTGTCAGAGTAGGCCAAAGAAATCAAACGAGGCCCCAGTAGCCTTCTAATCATCAGCACATTAAAACTTCACAATGCCTGCAGCAGATATCAGCGTTTCTGGCTGAGATATTAAGAAAAAAGAAAGAAATGCAGTTCTGGTTACTGCCTAAGTTAATACAGAAAAGTGACTCAGAAAAACACCCATGGAAGGGCACAGCAGCAGCTCAACAGACAGTGCACACACGTCTGATCACCCTCCCTACTACAGCTGTCCCCGATACCTTCTTTCTGGGCCTGAGAGGCCTCACTTACCATTGAGAAGCTCACCACACACACACACACACACACACACTCTTTTTCTGCTTTAGGAGGACAGTGAAAAAATATGTGCATTTCAACTATTTCCAAGGGAAGCATCTCAGTGGTGAACACTCGTACACAGGTTGTCTATTTGCTTAAAATTATAAAATATTCCAAATAAAGTAACAGTAAATGTTTAGATTAACACTACATCCATGTACTCACCATGAAGTTTAAGAAATAATATATGACAGAATGGTTCCCCAGTCCCCTACCCTATTCCAATCTCTCTCCATCCCCCAGCCCCAGCCGCAGACACTGTCCTGAACTGGAGTCTCAGTCAGAGGTTAGGAGGAACTGCAAGCAGCACAGTCTACCCGTGATGACGGATTCATCGAAAACCAAGATGGACTCAGTTAAGAAGAGAGGGGTCATGGTAAGGGAGCCAGCACATGTTGAGGATTTCCTCTGACCCAAATGCCTCCCATAATCTCCTATTTCACCAGCACCAGGACTCTGTAAGGGAAGAATTATGCTTATTAAATAGCTGAAACAAAATCTGATGTGAGAGAGGCTGAAGGTAAGACCAGATGAGTAAGTGCAGGCTAGATCCTGTATGTTTTGTTAACTGTACAACTGAATAACCAGGTAGTCTATATGTGTGTATCTGTGTCCCCATATAGTAATGTATATGTTACGGGTACATACACATAATTTTCTTATGTACGTACACATTTTAAGATATAGCAGTTTAGAAAAATATATCTTGGGAATAATAACAACAATCCTACAAGAATAAAAATTATGAAAATTAAATATCAAGTGCTTAAAATAGTGCCTGGCTTGTAGCACAGACCCCCAAAATGTCAGCCATTGTTACTTACCTGTGACTGTTATAACACCAAGGCATATGCAATATCAAATAGCATAGGTGTGCAGGCCTCACGTTTTAATGTATTTTTTAACATACACATTATAAATCTAACAGTGACAATTTACTAAAAAGGTCTTACATGCATGCGCGCACACACACACACACACACATCTTTGTACAAAACTAAGAGTTTATCAAGCAGATCTTCAACAGGGTTGCAGAGTGAGAGGCAAGACATGATTCTGGAGGAGGAAACAGCTGGGGGGAGGGGGACGGAGTGTGGAGGAATACAGCTATCTGAGGGGATGCCAGCTCCGGGTCCAGAAAGAGGAGGAAGTAGCAGGCTCTGGGGACGCACAACAGGGATGAGTGTGACTGAAGAGGGACTAGTGGAACAGGAAATGGATGGATCCTTCAAGAGGTCCAAGACAATGGGAGAAAGCTGTTGTAAGATCTTCACTAGAAAACCTTCAGGAGTGTGGGGCAGCATGGGATGGGTAACCAGGAGACGGGAGAGACTGGATGGAAGAACAGGGAAAGGGAGCAATCTGGTCCATCCAGTAAGAGGACCCACTCTTTCTCAACATTTGTGAGATTTCTGGCATTCAGGACACTTACTGTAAGAAAGACAGAGAGGTAAATTCTTTCACTTCAAAAAAAATCCCAAATACAGTTTTACCAAGTAAATCAGAAAGGGTCACTCTATCAGGATGTCAACTGCCAGCATATCTTTGGGGAGGTAGTTAGCGTTTACTGACCACCTGACATGCTCTGTGTTGTAACAGGGTCTTCGAATACACTCCAGCATGTGACCCCTACGCCCATACCAGGCAATCAGCAGGGACTCATTAGTCAAGTCAGAACAGAGACAGCAGCTGGTTTCTGGGTCATTCAGTGGCTGCTAGTCACACATTCGGCCTTTATGTATACGACTGCATTCCCTCTTACTACCAAGTCTGCTGAGATGGAAATAACCACCACCACCTTATGTGCAGAGAATGCCCAAGATCACAGAACTCATAAATCAGGGAATTTAAACCGAGGCCCTTTCTGATCCCAGAGCTGGGCACTTTCCCCAGATGGGGATCAGAATATGCCACCACTAAATACTGAATGGAGCTGAAGGTAATTAGCAGCGGACAGGCAGGAATCTGCCCACCCTCTGCTGTCCAAAGACAGCACAGGCCTCCTTCTTTGTGAAGGTGTTTTCCTTCTCCCCTCTTAGGAGCTGAAAAACCCTTGTGGGGGAACAGGGAGGGGGTGCTGGGGGACATCTGCATAAACAAACATCACTAGAACCATCCTCACCTTCCATTTGTGTCCCTATCTATTTAACTTCCTACAATCCACTGCCCTAGAAACCCAAGCCTCCTTTTCCCTTTCTTCTTAATTCTCCAGTCTATGGCCCTTTATTAAAATGGTATATAAGCTCCCAGGCTGGGAGGTTTTCACTTCTTTTCTGTGAGGCTCCCATTGATATACTATAAACCTTTCTCCCGGCTTTTGATAGCTTAATCTACAGGCCCCTCTCACTGAATATAAGAGGTGAGAGGTGTTTCCCCCTCCCTGCACTCCCTAGTACAAAGTGGGACACACCTAATTTCAAATTCCCATTCTATCACTTGCTGTCTGTGTGGTACTTGGTCAAATAACTGATCTTTCTAAGCCTCACCTTCCCACCTGCAAAACAAATATCCACAGTACTTACCTCCCAGAAGTGTCATAAAGATTAAGTGAGAAACCACATGCCAAGTGCTAACAGCATATTTACAATGACAACATCAGCTGCCCATCCTTGGCCTCCGCAGTGAAGCCAGGCGTTTACCTCTGACCAGCTGGCAGTAGTGGCGGACAATACTCTGAAATCAGTAAAATTCTGAGCTTACCTTTCCTAGAGGTTGGCAAGTGCCTCAAGAATACACTAAAATCCAACACTTTTTAAGCATACCTGGTACAGTCATCCAGTGAGAACTTGCAAATATTTACAAACCACAGCACATGCTCAGCAGGCCTTTCTCTGAGGACTCGCTGCCTACCTGTCATCCTGTGTCACACTTCACCAAATTGGGCCTTTTTCATAAAACCTCCTTACTCAACTGCTGACTCAAGCTTTGCTTCTTAGGTCCTGTAATAATGGCTTCCACTGATGAAGCACTGACTGCATAGGACCCATCACAGGGAACAGCCTAAAGCTCATGCAAAGGTCCCCAAGGGAAGCACCTTACAGATGAATAAAACTTGGGGTAAAGGAGGACTAGAACCCAGCGTCACTTGATTCTGTAGCACATTTTTTCCACTGGCAAACGAGACTGAGACTCTCATGGAAGCGAGAGTCTCCTATGCCACGGCACCTGCTTGGAATCCACAGTTAAGGGCTGGAACAAAGTGCAGAGGACAGTCCTGTCATGACACGCCAGCCACAACGCTAACAGTTCACAAACAGGTAGCACTAAAAATTTTGAATCTTTTATATGCCAGGAATTGTGCTAAATATTTTCCCTTCATTATCTTGTTCAAAGCTCAAGTTTTATGAAGTTGAAATGGTTTAGAGGGGCTAAACAGGTTGCCCAAAGTCATACAGCTAACAAGCAGTGGTGACAGGCACAGATTCCTGACCCTGCGCTCTTAACCCATACTTTTGGTTAAGTTCTGGGACCATGAGAAGACTTCCAATTTGAACCAGAGACTGGGTGATTGGGGGGACTTGAAAAATCTAGGTCTCAGCTCCAGCTTCTACTATGTAACACTGGTCAAGTGACTAAACTTCTCAGGGACCTCAATTTCCTCATCTACAAAACAAGCTTAATACATGTTCGGCTCACTGACTGCCAAGAGGTGAAAATGTCACAATGAATATGAAAGCTCCTTTGGAAAACAACAAAAGACACTATAAAACCTCATGGCTGCTCTCTATTCAGGAAGTATAATAAGGCCTCCAGATCAACCATCATAAATCTATCTCCAAGCACAACCAAATGTCTGCAGGCATCCTTCGGTGGAGGAACACAAGAGCATAGGCCTGAGGGGCAAAGGGACCTGGGTCTGAATCCCTACTTGGGTCCTAACTGGCCATGTGTGACCTTGGAAATGTACTTAACCTTCCTGAGCCTCCATTTCATAGGTAAATGAGGTGCTGGCTATAAAATACATGGCAAGCCCTTAAAAAATATCTTTACTTTTGTTAAATTGAGATCTGATTCTAATGCTAATGGACATCAGGTATAAATTTAAATATGGTATTTTGGGGAGGATTCAGATAAGTATGGATCAAATCCCAGGTCTTACATTAACCAGATGTGGGTCTAGGGCAATTTATCACCGATTCTGCTTCCATAACTGTAATAATACCTACTTGACAGGTTATTATTATGGGAAATGGATGAGAAGAGCCTACAATTTGCCTCCTCCATCTCTGGCACATGGCAGGTATTTATGAAATGCCAAGTACCATCCCTCACTCCAAAGTAGTTTTACTTTTTGAGTTCCCTTCTCTTTCCTGGGAACCTAGCTGCTCTTCCAGGATCTGGACTCAAGTTGTCTTCTGTGCCAAGAGCCCTGGGCAACATGTGCTCATCATCTTCTCTTCATGAGCACAGCCAGGATACGCTTGCTCATATGCACCAGTCACACAACCAATCCAAAGTACTCTTGTTTGTGACCTCCAGGCCTTGGCCTTCTTCTTTCAAGGGCATGGCAAACCTCTTGCCATGCTGGGAGTCTCAGCCCTACCTAATTGCATATAGCCCACTTCCAGGCAAGGGCCTGGCACACAGGAAGGACTCAATAAAGCACAAACTGCAGGTAGTGGAGTCTCCTGGAACAAGCCATTCTCCTTCTCTCAAAAAACACGCATGGGCTACATGACAGGCATGCAAAATGACAGGCACTGTGAGCTACCCCTGCAGTAATAAAGCCGTGCAGTATGTGAAAAATTACAGGGTTGGCATAAAGAGAAAAGTGATAAATTTTCTTATACCATTCTATATGCTCTTTGTAGCACCAATCACACTTATAAAATGTAAATTCTATTTGTTTTTAAAATTACCAAAGATAATTCATATATGATCACAGAGATACAAAGATAAAAATTACAATTTTCCCTTTTCCAATTCTGCTTCTTTAAAATAAACCGAGATAGTAACCTGGAGTACGTCTCAGCAAAACTTTGTCCATAATTAAAACACACAAATATAGGAGTTTTCACTCCATTCCTCTCAGTTTTTAAAAAATCAAATGAGACATTATTAAATATGAGATTGCATGGCTTGTTTTTTTTTCCTGAATAAGAATCACGAAATTCAATATAAATAAATCTAATTATTTTAACTGTAATTATTTTCCACAATAAGCGCTACAACGATTTATGTAACAAGCCTCCTAGTAAGAAACTTTCAGCTTTTCCCACCAAAAAAATGCTGCAATAGATATTCTTATATACACACTCTTACATGCTGTTACTTTATCTCTGAAAAGATATTCACAAAATCAGGACTGTTGGGAATTATTCATTATATCCAACAGCAATGTACATAAGGACACAGATGTTATTGTGCTTTTTACTATTATTTTTAAGTCTAATTTGTTATGTATGATAGCAGAATACATTTCAATTCATAGTACACATAAAGAGCATAATTTTTCATATCTGGTTTTACACAAAGTAGAGTCACACCATTCGTGTCTTCATACATGTACTTAGGGTAATGATGGACATCTCATTCCACTGTGTTTCCCACCCCACTCCCCCTTTCCCACCCCACTCTCCCTCCCCTTTGCTCTATCTAGAGTTCATCTAATCCTCCCATGCTCTGCCCCCTAACCCCATTATGAATCAGCATCCTTATATCAGAGAAAACATTTGACATTTGAGTTTTTGGGTTTGGCTAATTTTACTTAGCATTATATTCTCTAACTCCACCCATTTACCTACAAATGCCATGATTTTATTGTAATTGTGTTTTTTAATGAAAAACTTAAGAAAATCAGACTTTTTGTATTTTATAAAATATTAACATTTGCTTTTCTGTTTATACACTTAACCTAGCTTTCCACTGGTTGTCCTTTTCTTATCTTGTAAGAATGCCTTGTGTAAGACAGAGCAATGTTTTTAAACATGTAACCATGATATAGTGAGATATGTATTTTGGTTTTTGTCCAGGATTCCTGGCTTAAAACTCTCTTCAGTAAGGATCATAAAAAGTACAATTTTTCTTCCTTGGCACAGGTTAAAAAAACAACAAAAAAAAAACTTGAATCTTTCCCTTTCTGTCACAGGTGGCCATAGAGAACTTCTCTGAGCTAGACTTGATAGGACCATAAGATCCTCCTTACTCCAGAGGGGGTGAGAAGAATCTGAATAGATAAGGTGGGGAACCCCAGTACTGTCTGTTAACATTGCATCATACCCTTTTTATCCAATCACATTTTAACACAGTTGCCCATGCTTCAATCACACCTAAGCAATAAAAGTCTCCATAAAAACTGAAAGGACAGGGTTTGGAGAGCTTCTGGGTTGCTGAACACATAGAAGTTCCTGAAAACTGGCACAGCAGGAGAGAAATAGATGCTCTGTGCCTTCCCTCATACCACAATTCTATACAGTTCTCCATTATTCTTTGTAATATCCTTTATAACAAAGTGGTAAATGTGTTGAGTTCTGTGAGTTGCTTGAGCAAATTAATCGAGTCCAAGGAAGGGGTTGTGGGAACCCCAATTTATAGCTGGCAGGTCAGAGGCACAGATAAAACAAGTTGGGTCTTGTGACTAGCATCAGAGGGAGGAAGACTGTGTGTGCTTGGAATCTGACAGTATCTTCAGGTAGACAGTATCAGAACTGAATGGAATTAAACATCACTCAGCTAGTGTCTGCTGCAGAATTAGCTGCTTGCTTGTTGGTGATAAAACCCCCCTTTTTTACCTAGTATTCAGGATTGAATCCAGGGACACTCTACCACCAAGGTATGTCCCCAGCCCCTCTATTATTTAAGACAGGATCTTGCTAAGTTGCTGAGGCTGGCCTCCAATTTTTGATCCTCCTGTCAGTTTCCTGAATTGCTGGGATTATAGCCCACCACACTGGGCTCCCCACACCTTTTAAAGTCATAGAAATGTGTGTTGGAAGTATACAATACAAAAACTGAGTTTGAATTGGTTTTTCCTTGTTTAACATCAGACAAATATTTTTTTAATTTGCCTTTTAATTTATTTACAGTGGGTTTCGCCATACAAAAACTGTTAAATTTCATTAGCTAAATATATATTATTCCCAAAGATTTTTGGGTTCTTTTGCCTTATGTTCCTAAACCTTTTAATCTTTACTGTTTTTTTTTTTAAATTTAACCTTCAAATGCAAAGCAATGTATTTGTTTGCAAGATAGGTTCTAAAGTTATTTATTTTTTTTGCTGCTGGGGATCAAACTCAGGGTCTCTTGCATGCTAGTCAAGCCCTGTACCACTAGGCTGTTTCCCCAGCTGGGTAATATTATTTAAAGCATGTTCTTAATCTTTATAATAATTAGTTTTATTCTATTTTCAATACTGAAATAGTTAATCCATCTGCAATGGATTTATTTATGACATGAGAAATAGTTCTAGCCTTATTCTCTTTCTTCTACATAAATATATATTGCTATTTAACATGGTTTATAGAAATCATCCATTTAGTTTTGACTGAAAATGAACATGTGACAAAACCCGGAGGGAGCAGGTCAGGTTTCACAAGAGAAGGTGATGGAATAAAAACCTGAACCATAAACAGCTGTCTAAAAAGAACTCCTGGGGTAGAACATTCAAGGTAAAAGCTAACGGTGTAACATACATGCATGCAAAGCACCCAGGAGTAAAAGAGCTAGCGTTTGCCTGAGCAACAGAGACACAGACAAACTGACATGGGATCTTGGTTTCTCGAGCTCACCATGCATGATCTAGAACTAGGTAGGTTGAGGTATTAAAAAGTGCTGTGCTCCTTTCTTTTCATGAGACTGAGGCTCAGATCCTTTTTGACCTAACATCCAAAAAACCAGCACCACTCATCCATGACCCTGAAAATGCTTTGTTTCAATTTTTACGCAGTCACTCCATAATAACTATAAACATGTAACTGGGGAGTGAGGGCTGGATTTATTTACTTGGATACGACATTGACTAGTTTGAAAACAAGAGTTACTTGATGAGTGAGTTATTGCACTTCCCTAAGCCTCAGTTTCCTCATCTCTTCCCACCACTGCTCACTGTACAGGTCTCCCGGTAAGATTAAAGGAAGGCCTTGGAGGCAGAAAGCCCTGAGGATATTTTTTTTAAAAGGCCTCTTTTCATGCCATTCTGGATGATTCATTCCTTTAATTTCTCAAGGCCATTCTAAAATTGGGTTGTTCTTTCACAGTTCCAGCCAAGGCTCAGCAAGAACTTGCCCCAGACCATGGTGTGTTATCTAGAAGCTCAGCATGTACACTCCCAATTTTGCGGCCCTGTCAAATCCATCAGCTAACAGAGTGCCAAGAAAGATACCTGCAGAGTCCCACAGGGCTGTTACTCAGCTTTCAAACAGCACCTGGACATTGCTTCCCTCAAGCAGTGGCAGAGATGTGTTCTCTTGGGATTTTGTCACTCAGGCTTCTTAGTTGCCAGGAAAAACACATCACGTTGTTTTGCTGATTGCTGTGCAGGTAATGGCAGTTCTTGGACATCTGGCCCCCAAGACAAGCTAGCAAGGCGACAACCAATTCCTCCCCTGCGGCAGCCTCTGCAGTGTGACTATGCAACTTAGGCAAGTCTTCTTATAGACAGGGTTGTTAAAAAAAAAAACTGTGGCCCCCCATTTTATTAGCAATAAATGAACTTCCATCAAGCACCTACACTGTGATCCAAAGGCAATTTAGGTTATTAGCTCTGTGGTCTTGGATATGTCTTCAAATTCTTTTGAGCATTGGCGTCTTGATTTGTAAATTATGTATAAAAGACTTAGAGATAAAATAAAACCTCACTGGGGTCTTGTCCTGATAAGTGAGGTACCTAGCCTGAGCACATACCCTCCAGCCCAGTGTTCCTCAAACTGTTTTGATCATCCACTCCTGTCAGTTAAATATTTTACAGCATATATTTCCAATCAAGACTTACTTAAGTCATGTATGTATTAATATTTTATGCTACATGCATATGCTGTAATATATTATCTAATGAACTGCTAATATAAATCAGTGGCTCTGACCTCAATTCCAGCCATTCCAAAAACCTTGAAGTCTGCTTCGCATTTTTTTTTAAATTCAGTGAAAGTCTAAATCTGTACTGTTTTGAAAATATCAAGGGATCTATGACCACAAAACCATTTAAAATCACAGAGGAAACATCAGCTGAATCTAAAGATCCTGAGAGGACAAGAAGCTTGTCTTCTCAGGGTGTGCAGCCTGGTGAGTCTCAAGGAATGAAACAAATCAAAAGGAGGCAGTTCTGTCTGGTTTCGGCTGCTGGGGAAATGCAGTATTTCTGAGGCACTGTGAACCCCTCCTTAGGGTACCTAGAGTATATTCTGGAGGTTATAAAAGTATCTTTATCTCATTTTATAACGGGACAGGATAGAGATCATCCTCTGTTTCATAAGTAGAAAAATTGAGGTCTGAGAAGCCAGACAGCTGTTACGGTGTTCCTGTCAGAGGAGGGATGGTGTGCCAGCCTCTCCCTGGGCACCTCCAACTGCTCACTCCAAAGGTGGCATGAATCCCACAAACGTGACCTCAGCATAGGTCTCCACTTGAGACCTCCTGTAAAAGGAGGTGTGGACGAGGCCACAGGGTGCTCCGCAGCGTGCGTGTTGTGATTCAGAATGCACACAACAGTTTGAAAAGAAATGTGGCTGATTATATTCTCCTCTTCTAGTTCATCTGAATCTTCTACAGAAAACATGTTAATAACATTTTTTATGATCTGCTTCTGTAACTTATGATGTGTTAATAACACATCATACTTACCCATGGGGGTGGGGGGACTTAAAAAAATGCCAGCAAGAAAAACTAGCCCCAGGGAGGTATTCTAGACTGCCCCCGGCCCCCATATACACACAACTCTCCATAAAGAAAAAGAATAGGTCTCATCAACTGTCTGGGACACAGCAGATCTGAAAATGTCCTGTTGTCTGTGCATACAGTGGCAAAGTGGCTGAGCAAAGTCACCCTCTGCCAACACCTAAGTGCTCTGTTCTACGGCACTGATCACCAGTGATAAACACTTCAGAATCAATAACTTATTTGCTTCCATATCCAAAGAGGGCATCAAAATCAATAAATACTCATCTTTCAGTCTAATGTCTCAACTGGTGAGGTCTCTCTGGTCCTGGAAACAAACACTTTCAAGATCTGAGTCCACAAAGCAAACTACAGAGGGGAGTCAAACACATATGACTGCCTGCTACAGGCCACCAGGCAGACTGCCTTCAGATGATGTCTCGGGTGAAGAACTCAATACTCCACCTGGCCAGTGGTGTATATGAAGGAGGCAGGATTTCTGCAAAACTTGAGGGCACCACACACAGAAATAAAAACCAAGACCTGCATTGCTCCACAGACTTCATACAGGGAAATTAAGCTTTACAACTTAATACAGGAAAATGGAATCCTAGTTGAATGAAGCATAAGTCATCCAACAGTGGTCAAAATGCAATTTGCAATGTGAGGCAAGGTATAGGTAGGACACAGAATCTTGCCTGTAATGTCAAGGAGGGTCTGTGTAAGGCTGAGAGCAGGTCCTTCGAGAAAACTACAGGTGGTCATGGATCTGAATTTTCGTGTAAACCATAAAGAGGATTAGCTGACAAGGACTGAAAACCACAATCGATTTCACCTGGTGAATGACAAATGAGGCTATTATTATTTCTACCAAGACAGGACCATTAGGGCACAGAAGCACGTTCTTATATTCACCAAGAAGTTTTCTTGTTGAATTGAGGCTTTAAAAAATCCCAAACTACCGGTCCTGGAATGAGTGCTCACAATTTATTTAAAATAATTTCCTGTCATGTCTACTCCGTAAGTTTCAGAAGCATATCATAAAAAATAACTCATTTTCAATAAAAATGAGAGCACTCATTCTCTGACCAGAATGGAGGACATGTGTGTACACACACACACCCCACACATACACATACACACACACACAGCTTCTGACTTCAAGTAACAGGATATTTGAGCCAATAGCTAGAATACAAAATTGAAACTTCTTTAAAAAAGGAGTTTTAAGATTATTTTAAAAAGAGATTCCAGTTTTCTAAAGGCATTCTTTCAGTCCCTCCCATTTCATCCCCTATAATTTGAGGAGCAATGTTCTTCTGGGTAAGTATACTCATTTGGTGGCGGGGGCTGGGGGGACCCTTTCCTGAACCATTCAAGGAACTCATTATTTCAGTTTGTTTTCAGCTCTGAAGTGCAATAATGGACCCACAAGAATGCAAAGGGCCTTGAAGGCCCAAAGAAATTTGTTCCGACTTGGCTCAAAAATCACCACTGCAGTATTTCTATTGAAATCCTCTACTTCTAGGGGCCTACAATTTATTAATTTTTACTAATAAGCTTATTTTAATTCAAAAAGATTTTTTAAAAAATCCAGTTATCATTCACAAACAGAATATAGCAAAAAGATAAAGTTCCTAAACCATTAGATTTTGTATGCCTTGACATTTCTTTCTTATCTTTTTAATGAAATGCTATTTTGTCTTTTTATCTATTTTCTGTCAAGAAAATTTCTCTCTCCACTGAAAACCACAGTACTAAAATTAACATTATATGGCATCATGGTAAAACATCGAGTTTAATTACCAACTCTAGTTGCAACAGATTTCATATTGCACCTTCAAATTTGAAAAAAAAATGTTTAAAAAATTACTGAAATGAATTTCCCTGCTTTCTATCCACTGATAAATTTAGTACTTTACCTTTAAAAATCTAAGATTTCATTTTGCATTATGAGCTATTTCTTAAAATAAATTAATTTTACAGAAGGAAAACCTGTAGGGAACACCACACATTATTTTTTCTTTAAAAACAGCATAAATCCTCTCTTATAAAACTACTTATTACATAATTCTAACTGAAAGAAAACGGGAGGGAGAAAACAGAAGGCAATGAGAAAACCAACTGTTTTCTTTCCTGCAGTGAGAAAGCTATGAAATTGCTCATAACAATCAAGCTGTAGTAGACTCTCATCAAATTACATACCACTGTCATCCCCCACCCCAAAATTAAAGGGTTTAAGTCCCTTAACTTTCAGATTAACAATGTTATAGATTTCTAGGGGGCACCATGTGTTACTAATAAGCTAACATTTATTCTAAATATATCTTGGCATAAATTTTAAGGAAGCCATCATACAATAATACAATACACATTTTGGTTTGAGATACATATGGGAAGCATGCACACACACACACACACATACACACAAAAAAAATATAGAAAAAGATCTAGAACAAGCAGATTGGGGGAGGGAGGAGAGGGAAAGGAAAGATATGAGGGAATAAGATTGATCAAATTATGTACATCCACAAATGTGGCATAAGGAATCCCACTGTCATGTATAATTACAATGCACCAGTAAAGAAATAAATTTTGTTTACAAATAAAGATGACGACAATGACCTAGAAGTAGGTTTATCCTGAATCTTTATTCCCAGAGAAAAACATATGTGTGTGTGTGTGTGTGTGTATTCACTTAAGATTAATGCTTTAAACTCATTTGTTAAAATAACATTCAATCTACCCATGCTTACTAGGAACCAAAGGACTCTCACTTTATAAACATACAGTATTAGCCTTGATTTAAATGGCACTGAAGTGGTAAGCTCTTCTTTTTCAAAAGCCATACCTGACTTACGAGCCATATGCATAAACCCCTGGTGGCATGGGCAGACATCCCATGAAGGACAAAGACTGAAATCAAGGTGCCAAGCAGGGATATATCCCCTTGCGGGTCTGAGTGGGGCAGCAGATTTGCTTGCAGGCCCCTCACTCACAAGGTTGGCAACCCAGTGCTGGCTTTTGATGAGATCTTTCTCCACAGGGTTGCTTGAGTATCCTCAGGACATGGCGGTCAACCTCCTCCAAGAAAACGACCAGAAAGAGGGCCACAGGGAGGGTACTCTCTCTTTTAAGAACTGGCCTTGGAAACCATATGATATACATTTGATTATATTTCATTCATTGGAAGGCAGTTACTAAATCTGGCGTGCATTCAAGGGGAAGGGGAATTAGGTTCCATCTCTGGTCTGGAAAGAAATGTCAAAGAATTATATTTTAAAGCCTTCACAGTGCTCAACAAACTATTAGCTATTTTAAACATACATTAGCAAAAAAGAAAAGGGGGAGAGAACAAATGAAGCTTTGCAGGTACTACTAAGGTACACTTTCTAAACTACCATGTTTCCTAGATGGGTAATATTAAGACTTCAAAACTTAGGAACAACACAGGAAAACTCCATGGCTTGGAGAATTCTCCTGTGCCCCCCAAGAAGTTGACAGTTTTATTTTTAAAAAAGATGTCCTCATACCCAGCAGGGACAGTGAGAGACAAATTCCCAAAGCAATTTCAAACTAAAGGGCTTACACAGAGATATGACAATGTGCATCTGAAAAATAATTTCTCTTAAAATATAACACTACTTACTAATTAATACTGATAAAGCTAATGTGTAAAAATAATATATTCTAGAGTAAGACCCTTCACAATTTTCAACCATCTTTCAAATCACTTTGGGAAGCTAAGTTGCTGGTAATTTCCAGTTAGAATTATAAAAGAAAACATTTCTTAAATCTTTAAAGACTATCACGAGGCTTCTCTGTCACTTAAGCACTGTGAGAAAACAAGAAAATTATGAAAACATATTGGGAAACAGACACAAGGGTTCAGCCTCTTGTGGCTTCCTTGGATGAGGCCAAAACCTTTGGACGGGAACAACTTGGATTCCACTGAGCATGTATCATGGAAAGATATGCAACACCACCGTTTTACTCATCTAGCTATTCTTAAGAATTAAATGTCACAGTGCTGCCCACGCAAGCTGACCAAAACTCTGAATATGCCACACTGGTTTGTGATTGCAGAAACCCATCAGGCCCTAGAAGTCTGTGAGAGCTTGTAAGGATCTGGGTTCATCCCACATTTCCAAGTCATGGGCACAATTACTACTGGGGCCCCTATCTGGGAACCTCTGAAGTCACCCCACAGATTATATCTGAACAACTCATTCATGAATATTCATGATTAGTGAATATTTAACAACTGTAATCAGAAAGCTTCAGAAGGAGAACCCTTCCAGCCTATAATAGCAATTAACTGCACATTTGCTGAGCCCCTTCCACACTTCAGAAGACGAGTAGAGTGGCTGTTGAGGGCAGAGCTGGGCAGCTGGGCTCTCCTTGCATGACCCTGGACATGTTCATCTGGTTCTTCAAGCTTTATTCCATCATCTATTAAATGGGTATAATGGCACATACTTCACAGGTTTCTTTGGGCTAGATCAGTACACCATGAACACCCAATGAATGCCATTTCCTGCTCTCAGCCCCCTCCCTCACACTGTCACTCCCCTCACTGTACCCTTGAGCTTCCCTTTACAACACTTTCTAGTTTCTAATTATAGTTACTTTCCAGTTTGATGAGCCGACTAACATTTCTCTCCCTCACTGACCAAAACATTCACGGAGATAGAGACTGTCTGACCCCATGTACCCAACATCTAAAACAGTAACATATGACAGGTGCTCAATAAGTAGTTGCTGAATAAGCAATGTTGACAAAAGCACAAAACAGACATGGAAGTCACAGTACCAGCCCTCACCAAGGAGTTCATAGGTCAGTGCAGCAGTTTTCCATTGTAGCTACAAGTTAGACTCACTTGGTAAGTAATACATATCATTTACACTTTAATATCTGCAACAACTTTAGAGTCTGGGCCTAAGGGACATCTGTCCCTATTTTTGTTTTTTAAGAGTACTTCAGAGGATTCTAATGAACATCCAGGGGGCAGAATCACTGGTCTAATTCAACAGAGTTGGTCAGCAAACACAACACACTGGGACATGTGTTCTCCTACAGAAGCACTGAATGGAAGGACCTCCTGTGATGAGGGAGATATACTACACCTACACCAACCAATATGTTAGCCATTAGTCATGTGTGGCCCTTGAGTCTTTGAAACATGGCTACTGCAACATCGAGGAACAGCCTTTAAATCTTACTTGACTATTAATTAATTTAAATTTAAAAAGCTATGTGCAACTAGAGGGTGCTCTAATGGATAATGCAGACCCAGGGGGCAATCATATAGAAGGCCGAGGGACCCAAACTCATCAGTGGCCCCATCCACAAAGAAAGTGCAGTGTAGTAGAGGAGATGACACCCAACTCTGCAGAGACCCTTGAATTCTCCCCTTTACAGAGGGGTCATACATCATTTCAGGGCAGCTGTGACCTAAAGAAACCCTTTAAACAACAAAATGAAGCATGTCCTCAAGTAAAAAAGCCTTTGCGTGAGCCGTTGCATGACAAGGTCATTGTGGCAAAGGAAGCACATTTGGAAAAGGGTAGAGATGGCAGCACCTCCTAGCTTGGAGCAAGGGTCTCCCTTCTGTGGCTCACAAGCTTGGAGCCTCCAGCATGAGCCATAATGATGTGGAGAACTGACAGTTGTTCCTCAGGCAGAAAATGGCTCATTAAGCTCTTTATAAAATCACACTGCTCCAATGTTATCTGTAGATTCATGAAATAAAATAGAGATGGCACTCATGCTGTGTGTTGTGGTTTAGATCTTAAATGTCCCTCAGAGGGCAGTGTGTGGGAGGCTTGGTGACCCACTCCTGGCACTCCTGAAGAGGAAGGGTCCTTCAGGAAGTGGAGCCTAGTTGGAGGAAGGGCCACACAGGTACTTGGGGATCCTGGCACCTTTCTCTCTCTCTGCGCCCTGGCCACTGTAGAGTGAACAGCTTTGTTCCACCACATTCCCTCCACCCTGATATTGTGCCTTGCCATAGGCCCAAAGCAACAGCGCCAAACAATCACACACTGAAACTTCTGAAATTGTGAGCCAAAATAAATCTTTCCTCCTTTAAGCTGATTTTCTCAAGTATTTTATTATAGTGGTAAAAAGCTGACTAATGACTGGATCTGCCATGCTTCCTACCTACAATTTATTAAGCATCCACCACGTGGTAGATAGTATATTAGGGGCCCTAAGCGTTCTCATTTTGTCTATACAATACACTGCAAATTAGATAATATCTTCTTATTTTATGGGAGGAAATTCAAGACTCAAAGTCAAGAAGTTAAACAATTTACTTAACTTTAACAAGTAGGGCAAAGCTAGGACTTAAACTTGGACCTTGAGTTTCTTTTTAAAAAGGGTGTACTGTGTTCTACACATATACACACTCTCTTTCAAATACCATTTATTTTATGTTTCTTCAAATCCCAACAAAGGCTCCAATGAATCTCCTTGTATATATTTCAAATATATATATTTTTGGTGCATAACATGCATAACTCAGAAAGCGCATAAATACTAAGAGTAGCATTTGATGAATTATCACAAAGTCAACTTTACCATGTAACACCAATCAATTCAAGAAAAACAAGAGTACCAGCCCCTCAAAAGACCCCTGTGACACCTTCTAGTTATTTACTCCACATACCACCCTAAAGAGCCGAGATTGATTCAGGGCCTACCACACTGTGCAAATTCATTAAGATGAAGCAAAGGACAGAAGTTATGAATTAGGCAGGTAATTTAGACCAAAACTTAAAACAAGATTTGGCCACAACACAACAAGACCACCATTATTTATCTACCTTAATTAGACATTAATATTTTATTGATGTTGGGCACTGTGGCGCATGCCTGTAATCCCAGTGGCTTGAGAGACTGAAGCAGGAGGATCACGAGTTCAAAGCCAGCCTCGGCAACTCAGCAAGACCTAAAGCAAATTAGTGAGACCCTATCTCTAATAAAATACCAAAAGGGGCTGGGAATGTGGCTCAGTGGTTAAGTGCCCCTGGGTTCAATTCCCAATATCAAAAAACAAAACAACCCCCCCCCCAAAAAAAAAAGAAAAAAGAAAAATCGATATTTTATTGAATATAAAGATTTAGGGAGTAGTATCAAAAAAATGGGGTGCAAAAGGTGTTAACGATTACTTTTAGAGACTGTCTTGAGGTCTGGGGGACTGAAAGAAGATAAGAAACTATTAGGTTTCCATTTACATAGGCCAGTGATTCCCAGCTCCAATGAGTGGGGTCAGAGCCATAAAGGGGATCCTTTCAGCTCTGTAAATGTACAATGATAAAATTAAGAGGAAACATCATTTACTATACTCCCATAACATTAGGCCCCTTAGTGAGCTGGAGATGTGGCTCAGTGGTAAAGTGCTTGCCTGGCATGCACAAGGTCCCAGGTTCAATACCCAACACCACAAAAACAAATAAAGAACATTAGGCTCCTTATGGATATTAGTGCATTTAAGTATCTGCAACAACTCAGTACTACCCCATTCCCATTTTACAGATGAGAAAAAAGGAGGTTCAGGAAAGTGAACATTATAACCATCTCAAGGTCACTTTGTTAATAAGAAGGCTAGAAGGAAACCCGCATCTGTGCCTCTGTGAAGCCTATGCTTTTTGTGTTACAGTCTCTTGTCACCCTGGAAGGGTTTTCTGAGGAGATATACCAGCCAACTGATTTCTCAGAAGAGTGGCCTCCAGGCAGGTGAGTTGGTACTGCAATAATGATACCAAGATGTGTGTCAGAGCTGGAAATGTATTTTATGTTTCCAAGTCTCTCCTTCCTGCAGTACTGTAGCCTGTTTCTTGTCGGTACCCACTGTTTTCCTTACTTTGGTGTGTTTCTTCTTATTCACTAACCCTTTTGTTTCTAAGTTGACAAAGTTACTAGATCAAAGCTAAAACATTTAGTTTCATGGGTTATTTGGCATCCCACTGACCAACAATAAGATTGCTGGCATATCTATAAAAATCTGAACTCACACCTGCTCTGATATTCACATCATCCCCTGGTCAATGCTGATTTCAAATGTGCACAGATGCTATGAAGAAGGAAAAGATTCCCACATGTTTAACTGAGGCCACTATCACAGACTGATCCAACCACACATTTTAAATATCTCCCATATCCTTTGTGACAGAAAACCACTATCACTCTTAAGTTCTTAAATACATAATAAAATCCATGGCAACTAACCTTTTTTCTTCCTAATAAGAAGGAATTTTTTTTCTTCCTAATGCTGGGAAAACAGAATAATAGAAAACTCTGTGGACATTACTTATGATTCGTGCTTACCTTGACCAGAATTATATATTGCTTTTACAGATTTCTTCACTTTCTGCAAGGCTGTTCTATCTTGGTCTAGAGCCTAAAAGAGAAAAATATGAAAAAAATAAGGTGTTAGAAATTTGGTACATAAAAGAAAAAAAAAAAAAGAAATTCATTCAAAACTATGAGCACCAAAGCAGCAACAAACTGATATGACCTGATTCCTTCTCTTTTGAGTTTCCACCTGGAGAGGGAGGAAGGTGAGCACAAGATGATTGCACAGTACCCAGGAACAGAACACATCTTAGCAATGGAAATTCCAGCCACACACACACAAAAAAACAAAAAAACAAAAACAAACAAACAAAAAAAAAACAACAACATTTGGAAGAGTGTAATAAGTAGGAATGACCTTCTCGTAAGTGCCTTTAAATTTGAGGATTTTAGTGTTAAAAAAATTAAGTATGACATATGGCAGTTGTATTTTAAAAATCTGTCTACTAAGAAAGCACAGTATGGAAATGCCACCATGATGCTAGTGATGCTCTTAAATGATTCAAGGATGATGTAACAACACATGTGCCACAGTCTACTTGTGTTCTAAGTGGGATGTCGTGGGTTAACTCTGGTGCTGGCTATATGATTATGGATGGTTGGTTAAAATTTAGCAAACTATACACTTAGTATATGAACTCTTTTCTGTAATACTAACTTCAGGTCCTTTCTACTTTCCCAGGGTCTGTGGTTCACAGGCTGGGAACCCCTAGATGGTGTGTCAAGTTTTGGAAGGCTGAAGCAAAGAGCAGAACAATAAGCTCAAGTAGACGCACAGTTTAAAACATTACGTGCACCCGGACATCCATCATAGTACTTATGCCTCAGAACTTCAGATGACAGAATGGAAGCCCACAGAGGGGTAAGCCTTCCCTGAGGGTCGTGGAGAGTTGAAAGGGACAATGCAATGGCAGCGGGCACCTGTTGTTCCCTTTCTTCTTTCCTGCCTTTCTAAACATATAGTTCAGTCGTGGTTCATGAGCCATTTCCCTTCAGCTCTCCAGACACCTGTAACTGGTCAGGTGGGAACCTGACCCATGCTGGGCTCTAAGTCCTTCTCAGGATTTCTGGGCTTGAGAACAGGGATCCAATGCCCAGTCTCTTTTTGATAAGGTTAGCCTGGGACCACCAGTGGTTTTGTTTCTAGATGTGTAAAGAATCTGGCCAGATCCGACGTTAACAGTAACAAAGCAACAGAGATGAGGTAGAGAAAGTCCTGGCTGCATCAGAGTCGCAGCTAACCTTACTGCAGTTTGAGTATATGAGATAAATTCTTTCTGTTTCAGTCAGTTGAGGTTGGGATCCTGTCACTTGCAACAAGTCCTAAATAATGCAAGAAAAGTTTACTGAGCACTGACTGCAGGTCAGGCAGAATACTTGTTACATAAGATACATATGCTTTCAATTATCTTCTTGCAATGAATCTTTAAAAAACAACTCTGTGAAGTATCAGCTCCATTTTTGGAAAAGAAACTGTGATGGGCCTTTATTAAATATTTGTAGGAATGGAGGGAGGGAAATTTAACTCATTTGCCCAAGGTCAGAGCCAGAAACTGTTGTAGTCACATTTCACTTTAATGTCTATCAAATCCAAAGGTGCTTGCTTTTCCTACTGGGATGCTCGTATGGAGACCAGGGTTAGCAGACAGTGTCCATGCTAATTCCATCATGCCTGTCACATTATACCTCTGCAATTTTTTTTTTTTTTGCCACAGTCATAGCCCATTAGTCCTTCTATTTAATTAATATTTTTCTTTAAATCTATGTAGACCTTTTTATTTAAACTTAAATAACTGCATCATAAACCGATACAATTAATGGAAAACCAGGATCACTTTCATTAATAGAAGACACCCTGGAGATTGGCATGCCCTACACAAAATGCTCATCTGCTTGGTATCTCAAGTCATCTGACACGAACAAAATGCATACCACATGTAAGGAGTCAGTTTCAGGGAAAAGATATACTTTGAGTTAAAGATTTAAGATACTTTAGAGAAAGGGGAAGGCTGGCTAATATTTAATTAATACTTAGTGTGAAGCAGAAATCATATTGAGAGATCTACATAGATTATCTCAATTCTGTGGTAAATCCTAGGAAATAAGTACTATTGTTATATCCATTTAACAGATGAGAAAAAAGAGACATGGAAAGGTTAACTTGTCCTGGGTGGCAGAGCTGGAATTTGAACCAAGGACTTAACAACAGAGCCTTGTCTGATCACATGGGAAGGGGTATTCACCAGTTCTTAGAACAGAATTCCGAGTTAAGAAATAAGACATTTAGGTTTCTAAGAAAGCACAAAGAAAAGAATGCAGATAAGCACTCCTTTACAAGATTGAATCCAACAGGTTTGTCCTTGGTGGCTATTTTTTTGTGGCAAAAATGTTAATAAAAATAGCCACCATTTTTTGTAATAAACACATTACCACCAACTTCTTTCCTGAAGAAACCCCTGGTTTTTAGAGAGGTGAAAGAGCTTGCTAAGTGCCCCATGACAGAAACAGCCTGTGCCTTCTCAGCACGACAGCTCGGTACTGGAGAAGCACTTCCCCATTTCCCCTGCACCTTGCTCGCTTCTCAAGAAAGGAGAAAAGATCTGCTCCTGGAAGAAAACGACCTGTCAGTTCGGCCCTGGGAGTAATGACCATATTATGATGGGCCTACTCAAAGAGAAATGAGTGTGTGGGCTCTGAGGCCTGGGTCTTTTCAGAGTTAACCACCCTCCAGGAGCAAAAGTATGCGGAAGATTCCAGCAGTAACATTTTATGAGACCCTACATCTACTTTCCCTTTTGGGAGACCTGGGGTGGGGTGGGAGGAAGACCGTCTCAGAATTTAAGTTGAATAAGACTTATGTTTCCCCAACTCATCCATGAGCTGACAGGATGTAATGTTCACATACTGATTTTTAGAGGTAATTGACAGCATTTCCTCTTGACAGCTGCAGTCAAGTTAAGTCTGGGTGACACTTCTTTTTTTGAGCTCTAGTGTTTGGCCACTGGGCAAAAAGAAGCCAAGTACAATGCACTTTTAAGAGCTTTTTTTTTTTTTAAAGAGAGCTGGAGGATGCTGTCCTTGCTTCAAACAAGGTTCCCTCCAGCAATAACATGTCTAAATGTGCTGGAAAGTTCTACTCCCTCAGATGCTGAACTGCAATGACATCCTATGAAATGTCATATACATAAAATTAGACAAGGGCTTAGCGAAAACTGCAGATAATATTGGCTTATAAATTCTCTCTTCCAAACCATTAAAAGTATGATAAAATATGTGCCTGCAATTCTAAGGGTGTTTCTGAAGTTTACCATCTCAAAAGGGTAGGGGGTAGGAAGAGGATGAAATAATAACTAAAAGCATACAGGAGACTATGCTCATCTTAAGTAACAGAAAATAGCATTTGACCTGTTAAAATTGGGCAGTACTGCACTTCACATTCTCTACGTAACTACAGAGGAGGATGCTCATCTAGGAGAGCCTTTCTGACCTTGGCATGGAGGCCGTCTACTTTTATTTCATACATAGCCTTAAGTTTCGGTACTTGAATTCTAGACACAGAGAAGACAATGCGGAGAAAACAGCACGTGAGAACAGATAGCCAGAGGGAGTCAGAAACAGCATGCAAACTGGACACCAGAAAGAAAAATTTCTTGAGTCTGAGGTCACTTAAGGCAGGACTTAGGACCCTTCCTACCTCTCCAGGCCAAGTGGTATCTCTCGGTTACAGTTCAGTGCAACAACAGCTGTTCTCAGTTACGTACACAGACCCAGCTTCCCCAGCTCCTGGCTTGGCAACTGCCCAGGCTCATTCCTCTGCCTGGAACACCTTCCTCGGGCTCTTCAGTGACTGGTTCCTTCCTATTACACAGGCCTCAGATTAAAAGCCCCTCCAGAGAGCCTTCTGTGGATACTAAAGCCATGAACCCTTGGGCCACCCAAGGGCTCCTTTCAAATACACTTCATGCTGTTTTCCAGAGCACTACCATACCCTGAAACTATCCTGTTCACGACTGATGTATTTTTATGGTATTTAACAACCTCCACTAGAAGACTGAAAGTTCTATGCAGGCAGGGACCTGTGTAAACTCAAAGCAAAACGACTTTATACATGAACAAATGAACTCAGTAGCACAGTTCCACAAAATGTGAGGTTCTGCAGTATTAAGAATTGCCTTAAAAATGGTTGAACAGAATGAAGCTTTGAGTTCAGAAAACATGGGCCTCTGTAATTCTTCTCGGAAGTTTATGTACACATTATATGTCTATGTCAAATGTGCATGAGATATGACCACAAGTGCTAAGAGTAATGGTGTAACAAGAAAGACAGACCTTACACATTCTAAGTGAGTTCTGTACTTAAAATAGTTATTCTGGCAATGTCTTTAAAAACATTTTACTGAAATATAATACACTTACATTGAATGAGCAATGGTAATACTACTGCCATTATTCATTAGGTTTTTATTTTAGATTTATTTTCAATTATACTCAAGTAGGAAAAGTTGCTCTTATTTTGGGTAGATTTGGTTTCAAAAATAAACACAAGTCTTTAGAGCTCAATCTTATGAATATACTCACAGAGCCAGAAAATAGTGCATGACAGTAAGACAATAGCACAGAATTTCCTAGAGATTTGTGGAGGTAGACAGAAATCACAGCTGCCTTCCAGGGACACTCTAAGCATTTACTGTATTAATGTGCCTATAGAAGTGGCTAGCATATGCCTTGTACGGGCAGGTGCTGCAAAACATCTCTGAAAGAAGTACTCCTATACCAAAGTGAAGTCTTTAATGAAAGGAATTTTCACTCATTTTTATTGCTTTTAGCTGTATTCAGAGAGGTCATTTCAAAAATACTTCTTTTCCCTGGTGGTACTGGGATTGCACTCAGGGTCTTGCACATGCTAAGTCTACTTTCTACTGCTAGGCTACAACTTCAAATACCAAATTCATTTAAACAGATATATTTGACCTATATTCAACACAAAACAAATGTTTTCCTTATATTATTCTTTTAGTAGGGAAGACCACCCTGGCCTAGTTTGGGTTCAGACTTTCATTACTTCAGCCTTCTACTTGTTGGGCACTCATGCTACCCCATGAGGAGAAGGCAGGCCTGAGGAGCGAGGTGTTTGGGCTGCAGGTGGGATGTCTGGTTACACTCACAGGACGTCCCTGAGGATGAAACAACAACCCAGCTCTCATGCAGGCCAAGTCAACTCAGTCATTACTCCCCCACTGTAAGGCCCGTATGCTGGGATGTGCACACATGTAATCTCAACATGAAAGGATCCAGTGTGATCCTCAGGAGAGCTGCAGCAGAGGCTGGAGGAAGGAGAGGCAATGCACACTGCTTCCTACCTCAGGTGGGAGTGGCGAGCAGGTGGGCCAAGCAAGAATTTGTTCTGAGGATTTTCACACTTGGGTTTTTGCACCATTCACTCATGTACTCAGCCAGTAAGAAAACCGGGCACCTCAACAGGCACCAGCAAGGTGTGAAAACCAACCAATGCACCCGCCTCTACTTAAGCAGCTATACGCCCCCTTCACATCCTTCTTGCCACAGCAAAGCGCAAAAAAAAAAAAAACCAAAAAAAAAAAAAAAACTTTTGACATTAAATGGGGTGCCTGGTACTACTTTGGATACAGTTGATGATGTAAGTTATCCATAAAATATTATTCCTATGCCAGCCTAGGGCTTTATTCACACTTCTCATATAATTTCATTTTTATTTTAGACGTTTAGGTACCTATGTCTCTTCTGCTACTTAATCAATTTAAAATTATTTAAGGAAAATATCAGGTTAATACCCATTTTTCTTTCTTTCTTCACATGAAAAATGCTTTGTAAGAATACTGACTTGAATAAAAGGATCTCTCTCTCTCTCTCTCTCTCTCTCTAGTAATGAAGGATGACTTAATTCAGTGCCTTTAAGTAATATCCAGGTTAGTCCTCACTACTGCCTTCAAGGCCCACATGACCCAGCCCTCTCCTCTGACTTCTGCTCCCACTCTCCCCAGTACTCAGGATGTCCCAGCAGTCTTTCTGACCCACCAAGCTATCTCATCTCAGAGCTTCTGCAATTGTTGATCTCTCTCCTAAAACCCTTTCTTCAAAACTCTCTTCCCCCAAATCTTAAGGGGCTTGATCTGCACCTCTTCTCTTTGCATTCAGCTCAAAGTCCTCCCCTTGAAAGGCCTCCCTGACCACCCTATTCCCAGGCAATCCCCTTGACCACCCTCTCTTACATCCTATAGAGCACTGAGATTCTCTGAAATCATCCCAATGATTCATGCTCCTCTGTTTAATAAATTAATTTTAAAGGTGTGATAATCAATGATCTAGCTGGAGGGCTGAATCAAGGGTGTGTTCTCTAATAACCTTTGACCCAGGCTGAAGTCTGTAACATGTAGCATGGCATCAGACTTACTGTGGCACTCAATCAAGGTGAAGGAGTGAAAGAGCAAATAAGTGCACAATGTAAGGACAAACACTTCTCTTGTGCCTGTGACATCTGAGGACCTAAGGGAGGTTCCAGGAGAACAGTGGCCTGAGCACATTCTATGGGCAATGTGCCTCTTCCCACCTGGTCCTGTTCTAGTGAAGAGAGGGTCCCAGAACCTCCTAACTACCTGAAAGTGAAACAGCACCTTTTCCTGGAGGCTGTGACAACATCCAAAAGGACTGTGAGGGCACAGTGAATCCTGCCAAAGGCAGATCTATCCCTTGGCCCGAGAAGATAAAGGCAGGGGCCACAAATGCAATTAAAAAGCAACCAGTCCGAAAACCGCTTCTCATCATTTCTATCAACTAGAATTACCTTTCTATGCATTCACACAGCAAACTCTACTTAGCGTGGCTATGGGTTAGGCGATAAAGATACAGAGGTGAACAAAATGAGGCCTATAGGTGTGGAATACCTTTGGAAAAGCAGAGCAAGTTCCACGGGTCTAGGGGTGAGAAAAGGAAGGGGAAAGGGAGAGGGAAGGGCTCCGTCCTGCGGTGCCTGCTGCCTGAGAGGTACCACTCTAGATGATCTGGGGCTTGACCCCTGCAGTCAGGGTGATGATGTTCATGGCACCGACAAGCACAGAGGAAGCAGGCACAGGAGACAACTGGAGGCAGAAGGATGTGGAGCAGAAACAGGGAGCTGGAAGCACAGCCTGCTACATCTGAGTGAGAACTGCAGCCCGAGTGCAGCCATGCCAGCAGTTACAAAGGGGTCGGTCAGGAAGCGGTGGCCACCAGGCCTGCTGGTGGAGGAAGAGCAGCGGGGCAACAGCAGCTCATGGGAAAGGAAGAGGTAAAGATGTTATCATATGTTAGTTTCAAGATCAGTAAGAGTTGAATGAGGCTGCTGCCCAAGGGGAAATGATCCACATAAAATAAAGTTTGATTTGCATAATGCCACCCAAAAATGGAAAGTTGACACATCATACAGAAATAATGGTTTTAGGTTATTCATCTGTGTTGTTGTGGACATGAAAAAGTGTCCCAGAGATTCAGATCTCCTGCACCCCACAGACTTTACGAGAGGCATTGCACATGCCCACAGACAGCAGGATCTGTAGGTGCTGAACTTCTAAGGGCCTGAGCCCCACTTGGCAGGTTATTCTACGGTTCAGACCTTCAACAAAGAGTCAGTGCAACACTTGGAGCGATACCTCGTGAATGACTCCAAGAATCTATTCCCTGTAAACAAACACCACAAAACTGTTAACTCTCTAAGGCAAAAAGATTCTGCATAAAACTAACTCACAAAAGTCTACTTTCCTGTGTAGATGCAAACTTTCAGGGGCACAGTGAGAAGGCAGGACTGTGCTGGGCCCAGAGCAGGGTGCCATTCACTTCATTCAAGTGAATCTGCTTCTGTATGAAAAGGACATAGCCAGAAGGCCATATGCTGCTTTATTTCTCATGTGCCATATTTTAAAACCTTAGTGTTTATTCTAACCATGTGAAAAATAACCATCATAATTGAGGCAAATAGAGCAACACTTTTTTTTTTGGCTTGGGTGATGTATGTAGAGATATTCTTTTTCTAATCTCTCCAGAGCTCACTGTGACTATAATGGTCCCCAAGACTCATCCTGTCTTTCAAGTCAGTCACAGCTACGATGCATCATGATGAAATTAGTCTGTTTTCCCTAGTGAATGCCTAGGGCCTGGATGAACAACATCCCCCTCCATGCACTACCCTAAGTTCAAAGAAAGCCTCAGGAGGCTCTACACTTAACAGAGAAAACTGCCCGGGGGTGAAGGGCCCGACTTCTTCCCTCCCTGGCCTCCCCTTCCTCAGATGAGAAAAGCAGCCCAGAGAGGAGCAAGGGGCAGGCCTGGGTCAGCTGTCACAGCCAACATTCTTCTCACTAAACCACCCTGCCTTTTGTACCAACGGCAGATGCCAGTAATGCAGCAGAGAAAGTGTAAGAACAGATCCCTGTCAAAGCTAGGCTTGGTGGCACAGGCCTGCAATCCCAGAGATTTGGGGAGTTGAGGCAGGACGACTGCAAGTTGGAGGCCCACCTGGTCAACTTGGTAAGAGCCTGTCTCAAAATAAAAAATAGTAAGGGCTGGTGGTGTAGCTCAGTGGTAGAGCAAACCTGGGTTTCACCCCAGTATTACCAAAACAAAACAAAATATAACAAACAAGAACACCAGATGCTCATCAAGACCCTTAAAGCCAAATCTCTCGCCACAAAGCTTGGGGGTTCCACACATCCAGAGGCTAAGCCCAGTCTTGCTTTTCACCAGGAAGCTCATTATCTGTGGCTAATCACCAGAACCCCTGGGGGCCCATACCATCTGCACATATCACCAGCAGGGCTGCCCAGTGGGATCATCAGTGTTCTAACAATCAACAATCACTGGTTAACCTTTCCAGCCTTTGCCTCTTAGAAGAGGCAGAGCCTAGTTGTGGAATGAGGCTCCATCCTAAGAAGTGTGACACCGAACACAGGCTTTGAGGCCCAGGAGACCCATGTGCTTCCTCCTTGGCTATGTGACTGTGGTCAAGCTGGTCACTCTGTGACACTAACAGTTCTGGTAATGCCTTCCTCATGCCACACCACATCAGAGAGTGTTGCTTCTCCTTTCCCCGATAGTCCTCAAAAAAGTTTTGCCTTCTTTCTCTCTCATATTGATGATGATACAAATGGCAATGAGTATTTTTATATATTACCTCATTTAATCCTCTTAGTAACTAATATGTTTTTTCTTCGGATAAGGGAACGGAAGCTCTGATGACCCTAGATCACACAGCTTTTCCAAGCAATAAAGCCAAGACTGGAAACCAGATCCTCCTGACCCTAAAGCCTATCTAAAACCATGTTGCTATCTAATCTTCTGACCTGACAGCGGGGTCCAGAGTAATAGAGAATCCTTACAAAAATCAGCAAGGATTCAGTAATCAGGACGCTAGACAAAGGTCTCCACAAACCTTCTCCTTCCTCTTCTGGGAGCTCTCTGTGAAGGAGTCAGAGGAATTGCAGTTGGAAAACACCAACCAAGCAGCTCAGCAAGGTGGGGGCTGGCGTGGGGCACCACAGCAGAGTAGGAAGGAGTCACCCTGCAGCTTGCTGGCCTGTGCCACCTCAGCAGTCGGTCCCGTGCGGCCGCTAGCCACCTCACACAGGCCACTGCTCCATACTGTGCTCCACAGAGTGAGTGTGGTTCAGAACCTCAGCAGTGTTTGCCACGGAGCTTCCTGCAGCCTTCCTGGTTCTCACCACTTGCACTAGAGGTGATCGCTGGACACAAAAGATAGGTTTAACGTTGAAAACCAGCCACAACAGTACCTGGAGATGAGGAGGCTTACAGAAGCTTCTGGGCGCCCTTTAAAATATCAGTGGCTTACTGAAGAACACCACTGAGAATGGCTGGTAGAAAAATTCTTTAAAAAAAATTGGTGGGCTTACCTTTGGGATAAGCAAAAAAAACAGGAACTTGTTTGTAAAGGAGGAATAGCTTCTCTAACTGGCATTTCTAAGCCACCTGTGGCCCAGACAGGCACTCAAGTGCTGAAGAATGCTGGGGGCATGGACGGTAACATCGGGAGTTCAGGCTCCTCCACCAGGAGGGTCTGCGCCTGTCGACACCGGGGCCCATCCACGTGGGGATACCTGCTGAGGACTAGACAGTCCGCTTCCTCAAGTCCTCAAGGTGGGGAGCAGTAAAGGAGCGAGTGCCCACATTTCTAAGAAGAGATAGGCTTAGTGTTAAGAGGCACCGAGATCAGGCAGCTGAAGCAAGTGATGTGCAGAGGACAGAGAGCTGCAAACCAGAGGCTGTGGGAGGAAAAGGCCTCGGCAAGGCATCTGGATTTTAACCTGACGGCACGGGTTTGTCAAGGATGGAGTCAGTGGGGTTACAGAAGAACAAGGCGATTAGTTTTGTCCTCAGAAAAATGACTCTGTTGTGGCTGTTGTGTTGAGAATGGAGGAAGAACAAGAGGAAGACTAAGGGGAAGAAGAGCAACGACCCAGGTTATTACTTAATACACCCCTCGGAAGTATTTCTGCTGTGGTTCGATCTACTTCCTCAGCAACCAAAGCCTCTTCCAAATCTTCTCGTCCCTCCTGCTCCTCCAGCAGTACTTTAGTGGATGCTCAAGATGCTCACCTGGAACCAGAGTCACATTCCTCCTGTATCGCCCTCTGTGCCCGACAGACGGAATGCTGCCAAGTCCCCCTGTAGCACTTCTTTAACCACTCCAGCAACGCCTGCCTTACTGTACAACCAGGTCCTGCAACAGGTGCCCAGGGTCCCCTCCTCCATCCCCTGACCATCCCTCTTCTATACCAAAGCCGGGTGTTTCTAAAATATAAACCTGACCATATCAATTCCCCAGCTTGAAAGCCCAGGACAGTGAAGTGGAAACCCTGACGGTGGCTTTCAGAGCCCTTTTCCAGCTCACCTCAAACTACACGCAGACCCCTGTGCCACTCTGGATTCTCACTTTGTATTTAATGGCACTACAAACAAATGGCGTCCAAACACACAGCACCCTTTTTGGATTCTGTGACTCTGGAGACAGGAGATACATTTCTCTTCTTTCTGAATAATACTTCTTCCTCTGTACCATGTTACTAACAATCTTACAAACCAATGCTCAACCTCTACAAAGGGGTTTTATTTGGCACTTTCTTTGAAACGTCCCCATCCCCCCACTAAGAAATGATCTCTCCACTCCCTAGTGCCAGGAGAGCACTAAGTAGGTTACAATGACTTGTCCTTACATTTCTCTCTCCAACAAACAGCAGCTATGTGTAACGGGGAGATCTGATATTTACATCAGTGCACAGAAAGAACCGGCTCCAGGATCGGCAATGGCAGGCACCTAAATCCGATTGCCCTCAGATCTCTTTGATTCTCTGCTTCCTGATCTGGAAATTTATAGGGTTAGTCCAACCTGCAATCTCTTCTGGCTTTGATTTTCTGAAAATCAAATATTTTCAAGTCCTGGGAATGTTATCCTTCTGTTTTAAATCAAAGCAATTTTAATTTTAAAAAGTGACTTGATTAGCATCGAAGCCCTGGGGAAGGGTTTTACATAAGATTTACATGCGATTCAAAGAATAAACAGAGCTTTAATCTCGGGCACTAATTCGTTTCTGTGTCCTGTTTTTGCACCTGTTATTCTAAGAAATTTTCTGGAAGGTCCACCTTGAATTTCACAAAGACCTTATTAATGTAATAAAACTGGCCTTACTAAGACCTTTTTATAGCTACAGATACCGAGTCTGAAATTAGGGGTGTAAGGCCAAAAAAAAAAAAAAACCTAGTAAACAACAAAACCAATGCTTTAACTCTTGCGTGTTTAACTCCAAAGCCTGCTCCTTCTGCCATGTTGCAATTACCTCTCCAATTAATAACACGTCTTACTTCCCTTGCTGTCACACCCCAGTATGCCACCATAGAACTTCCCAAAGCTGGCTCATCTTCCTCTCCAGCTTCTGGGATTCAGAAGGAAACAGAGCTATAAGCTGTGTGGCTTCTCCCGATTAGGAGTTCAGACCCATCATTTTTTCACCAAAAAGCCTCTGAGCTGCTTATGTGGTCGACATTGAGTAATGTCTTTTATAGACACACAGAACTAATTTGGCACAGGAGACCAAGAAACTCCATCCACACATTTGCATGAAGATGATCACTAAAAATGAAGAAGTTTCTCTGGGGGGTGGGGTAGAAATGATGGGATTAAAAACCAAGCAAATGGAATGAAGCAGCAGCTTCCATACTGTGATCTGGAAAACAGAGATGCTGGAAGTATTCAGGGAAAAGAGTTTGGAAAACACTACATTCAACCTGTTTCCCTGCTGGAGATACTCAATGCACAGAGGAACATCAGAGAATGGGGTGCTTCACATAAACATGTTGGAGGTGGAGATGCAGCTTTGCTCAGTGATAGAGTGCTTGCTTAACAAACAAAGCCCTAGGTTCAATCCCCAGTATCACCACAAAAACAATATGATATGCTTATATCTATAATCCAGCAATTTCCAATAAAACAATTACAGTTAGAATACCTTTTGTTTTTATTTTTGCATACCCAGGGAACAATATTTGTTGGAACATCAATGTAGAAAACTCATTTTTTTTTTTTTTAAAAAGCTCTAACAAAGTTAGGTTTCAAAAACTATACTAAAAGCCAGGAATAGTGGCACAGGCCTGCCTGTAATCCCAGTGACTTGGGAGGCTGAGGCAGGGGAATTGCAAGGTTGAGGCCAGTCTCAGTAACTTAGTGAGACCCTAAACAACTTAGTGAGCCTCTGTCTCAAAATAAAAAATAAACTTAAAATGGACTGGGGATGGAACTCAGTGATAAAGTGCCTGAGTTTAATCCCCAGTGCAAAACAAAAATCAAAAAACAAGAAAACCCTGC
The DNA here is from genome assembly GCF_001458135.2 of Marmota marmota marmota. Lineage (NCBI taxonomy): Eukaryota > Metazoa > Chordata > Mammalia > Rodentia > Sciuridae > Marmota > Marmota marmota. The sequence goes on from NW_025999949.1 coordinate 27,189,751, forward strand.
AAAAAACCACCAAACTATACTAGATACAACTAGAGAAGTCTTGAGATTTCTGAGGTCAACAACAGATAATATCAGGAAAAAGATAAACGACTGCAATCAACTCTTACAGAACAAATAAAACCAAGATAAGAAAACTAAAAGGCAAAAATAAAGGCAACAAGAATTATGGAAGATGTTGACACCTCTAATATGTAATTACTGCTTGGAATTCTGTTGCTGCTATAGATACTCAGTAGAGGAATAATACATTAATACAAGAAACTGAAAATAGCGAACAAATGCAAATAATTTCAATAACCCTAATAACTGGAAAATTCTAAGTAAAATAATAACAAAATGCCTTTTTACATTTATAAAGCAGAAAAAATAGGGAAAATGACAAAACAATATAGAATATTCAGAAAAAATGGGCCAGAATTCATACAGAGGACAAATGAACTGTATTTTAAGTTATGAAATTTGCTTACATTTGACACAGAAATCCTACTGAAAATTCCTAACACTTCTTGGTAACAGAGGAGAGAAAAATGACTTATTGCACGCCATATATGTAGTTGGTAGTGTTTTACATGAAAACCAGAAATAAACTAATCCAGTTATGGTTTAGATGGGAGGTGTCCCTCACAAGCTAACCTGTGAGACAATGCAAGAACATTCAGAGGTTTATGAGAGCCATAACCCAATCAGTGAATTAATCCCCTGATGGAATTAACTGAATGGTAACTGAAGGCAGATAGGGTGTGGCTGGAGGACGTGGGCATTGCAGGGCATGGCTTTGGGGGTATATTTTGTATCTGGTGAGTGTAGTCTCTCTACTTCCTGATCATCGTGGCTTGAGCCTCTTTCCTCCACCACGCTCTTCCACCATGATGTTCTGCTCTGAGGAATGGCGTTGGCTATCTATGGACTGAGACCTCTGAAACAAGAGTCCACAAATAAACTTTTCCCCCTTTGCTTGTTCTTGTCAGGTCTACTAGTCATAGTGGCAAAAAAGCTAACTAAAACATCCAGCAACAGTGAAATGGTAAAATATAACACAAACATAAGAGAGCTTACTTCAAAATTATGTATACGACAATTAGAATAAAAGATACAGCTGAGCATGGTGATGCATACCTGTAATTCTAGCTACTTGGGAGGCTGAGGCAGGAGTATTGCAAATTTGAGGTCAGCCTCAGCAACTAAGCCAGATTCAGTCTTAAGATAAAATAAAAAATGGGTGGGGATGTAGCTCAGCATAAATGGGTCCTTGGTTCAATCCCCAGCACAGGGGAAAAAAATCTACTGAATATCTACTATGTGGTACATGCACACCTTATGAAACACCATCATTCAGAATATATATTACATGTATTATGATAGTGTGAATTATCTAGAAATGAAAAATTCATAAGCATAGATGTTTCAAAGCTGTTGCTATGTTGTGACTAGGGAAAAAAAAACTTCCTTTTAAAATACAAAGTTAACTTAGTATCCAAAATTTTGAAGGCTTTGAAGTGTCTTATAATTCACACAATGCCTACTTTTCCCTCAGCAATTTCAAAAGATCCAATGAGATATTTTAACTTTCATAGATAGTAGGGAAGAAATAGTACATACCCTCAGTAATTTCTGTGCCGCCTTGCAAATTGTACATTTAAAAAATTAGTAGAATATTGTGTTTCAAGAGTTCCTGTCTGGGGCCAAGAAGAAAACTGTAATCACAGCAATTACCTTGTGAACCTCTAATTTCTGTTGTAATTCTAAAGTTTGAGTAGCACACCCACCCACGAACACCATGGCTCTTTCATCTAGAAGCACTTTCAGCTCCATTCTTGGGAAAATAATAATTATAGGTACAGCAAGGTATTTAAAGACAAAAAAGAAAACAAGTCACGAAAACACCATTTCCATGTTATAATACCCCAAGAGTTCCTTGGAAAATTAAAATCTAGACTGGAAAGAAGTCCCTGAGTTAGATCTTTCTAGGAACATAAGAACTTACCAGGAGCCCAGGCAGAAGAGAACAGGAGTTTTTGCTGGTGTGCTGGTGGACACACTGGAAACCCCCGAGCTAGCTGGACATTCAGCTTCTTCCTGCTGGTTCTAAGGTCCTACAATGACCTAAGTCTGGGTCTTGACCTGATGACTCAAAACATGTGGCTGATGGTTCATACTCAAGTGAGCTTAGTCACACCATTTTATGTAAGACAAAGAATCAGAATTGCCAGAGAGGCTGGGAGCTCACTATGGAGCTGCAGAGCACAGAATCTGGAGCCAGACTGCCTGGGTCAAACTCCAGTGCCACAACTTAGTAACTTACATGACCTGGGCTCAGTTACACAACCCAGCTGTGCCTCAGTTTCCTCATCTGTGAAGCAGGGATATTTACAGCAACCAATCTGAGTTATATGGATTAAGTGAAGAAATCCATTTAAATAAAATGGTTCCAACGGTACTTAGATAAGAGCAAGCCCTCAACAAATGTTAGCTAGACTTTGCAGGTGCAGACTTCCTTTTTTTCAAGCTTTCCAAGAGGTGAATAACTAGCAAGAACAATTTTTATATGGACATGCAGTTATCAGAACATAAAGAAAAGGGAGATACAGGTATAAAACGTTCCATTCTGACTAGCTCTTTAGATTTAGTGATCTTCCTAGAATGCACACAAGGTGTGGGTCCACTGCACTGCAGGGAGAAGACATCATGACTTCTGTTTGTAGTCTTTATGTTATGTAAACAAACAGTATTAGCACAGGGAATGTGTGTGTGTGTGTGTGTGAGAGAGAAGATGAAATGCATGCTCAAAAGGGTTCCAAATGACAAGCAGCACAAAAGTTTGAAAATCACTGTTCTGTTAACAAATATGAAATTTTACTTTAATTTTCCTTTCGGTGCAGATTGAACCTGGAGCCTTGCACCTGCTAGGCAGCTGCTATACCACTGTCCTATAATCCCAGTAACGTAAGTTTTACTTTTTTTCAATATTTATTGTTACATATTTCAGAGAAAATCCTGAAGATAAAACATCTGGCTCCATATATGCGGAATAATTCAAAGAATAGTTTCTGACTGTCCTCCAGCTCAGTGCACTATGAAGGTGGACTAAGACTTTGGCAAAACAGCCCAGAAGCTGTCTGCAGGCCAAGCAGACAAGAGCACTGTTCAGTGTTTAAAAGGATGCCAACAGTTTTTCTTAACAGTAGCAACCAGTCTACTAACCTTAAATTTAGAAAACTGGGTGACATAAATGGCACTAACATTATTCAAAAGTAAAACAATTGTTTATATTTTCTTGTCACCTTTAAAAAAAATTACTTCTGATTTTCCCAGCTGCCCAAATATTACCACCATCTTTGCTTTCCAAGGAAATTAAGGCTCTCTAGAAAGGTGAAGCAACGTTTTTTTTTTAAAGCCCACAAGGGTAATAAATGTTGTCTTGACATTTATCTCCTGAATCAAAATTTGATTTTTTAAAACTGATTTCGTTCACAGGTGTCCTACAACCTTACAGATAATACAATACTAAAAGGAAACAAAAACAATTTGGCACTGGGGTAAGCTCAGTAGTAGAGCACTGCCTAGCATGCTTTAGGCTCTGGAGTGGATCCTTTTGTTGATTTATGTTTGTTCATGTACAGGTCCTTTATGTAATTAGTCAAAGTTTTACATGCAGTTTGTACTCTGCCTTTTTCACTTAATATCAGGCTGCAAATCATCCTTCACATTTTATTCTTTATGAGCACACATCAGCCTCTGCTCAGCATTACATCATTCTGATCTGCTTCTTACACATGCCTGTTGTTGAAAAATCAGCTTAGCAGGCAGTTTTTCTGCTTTTATAACTAAAAGCATTTATTATGAAAACCTAATTTTCAGAATGGATGTCAAGTAACAAAAAGTTGCTTTTAATAAAGATGCTTTCAATTTGCATATATGTGCTTTTAAACATGATTATAAAGTAGTAGTAGCCACCAAAATTTTTTTAGTGTATTAATAATTCATGATGTTCCTAAGTCCTAATACTGACAAAAAGTCTTAAATAAATGTCACAAAGATCTAACTAATTCTCCTGCAAATTACATTTCAGTGCAATTTAGGATAATGGCTAACTCCAAGTATAGGATCTTAAAAGGGGTCAATGGCTGATGTGGACTGCCCCTGCCCTAAGCCAGCCAGCTAGCCAGACATACACACACCAGTTCTTAACATGCACCCCTTCAAATAAAACTCCCTGAGGATGGCCAATTCAGACAGAACACCCGAGCAGAAGGAAATGTCCCCAGACCTCAGGAATACTAGAGAACAGGGAATGAGGTATCTGCCCACAAACACTCACAAACATCATCAATACCCACTGAGTGTTGTCTCCATAAAGGTAAATCTTTGTGGTCTCAAGTTTTTTTTTTTTTTTTACACAAATCCAATCTCTGAAATTACACTCTGGTTCTTCAAGATGCACCTGAGCACTTAAGAGAGGTTTTCTTCCCAAGATTCCAGGTTTTGTGTACAAGTCATTTAGTAAAGGGCAGGGTTCCTCTCCAGGCCCCTGGCTCATGAAATCAGGTTCCTGGTATCCTAAACTAACTTCAAAGGGGTGTGCACTGACAGACCATGTGGAAAACTTCCACCCTAACTCTAAAAATTCACGCTTTTGATAAATATCCTGGGAATACTCTATCCCAGAGCTGAGGAATGCAGAGAGATCCCTGGCCTCAGTGACAGTCACCCTAACCACATTAGGTAGCTGGACACAAAATGCTCTTATACATGAATGCTTCTTCATAGCATGACACTTGGGGAGATCCAGGAGGGCCCAGTGCAGTGGCCACAATGTGCACACTTGGGAAAGTTTCTTCCCCTCTAATGAGCTATTCTGGTACCACCAAGAGCAATGTCAAGTGACATGTCCAAGGGATCCTCCAAATCACTCCACCTTGTACATGAGCAAACAGCCTCCAACTGTCCAATGACCAGGCCCACTAAGAATACCAAGAGGTTCAAGACCAGTCACAGTCCAGCTACAATGAGTGACAGAGAATCTAGCTAAGGTTTCACAAGGTACTACTCCAGAGGATTGGGCATGAGGAGCATTACTTTGTGATCAATATTTCATTCCACAGGCTTTTGTCTGGTAGCTCTCGTAAGGCTAGTGTTAAGCCTTTCATATATTTAGAATATCCTTAATTTTGAGAACAACAGTCATCTTTTGGTAGCCAAGGGTTAACACCCTGAGGATGCTCAAATGGTGGAGTACTTGAATAAAACCTGTGTACATCCTAAGTCATCTCTACATTGCTTATAATACATAACACAATGTACATGCTATGTAAACAGTTGTAATGCTGTACTGTTTAGAGAATAATGATTTAAAAAGTGTACATTTTCAGGATAGGTTTTTACTGTAACATTTTCAATCCATGTATACCGAACCTGAGACTGTAGAGGGCATTGTATTAACTTAGATTAGTATATCCCAAAATCTGAGTGCAACTAGCTGAATGAATGCTGCAAAAATTTCTGTTTCCAATAACTTTGGAAAATGCTCCACACTATATCCCCAATGAAAGACTCATAGGGCATTCAAGTATTAAAAGCCTGAGAGATTCAAAAGCTGGAACCTATGTATCACACTATTTCACAAACTTATTTGATCTCAAAAGCATCAGTTGCTCATCTCTATCCTTTTTAGAAGTGCCTACTAATCTTAAAGCCAGTCCTCTATGTAATACACTTTGGATAATACAAAACTGGATCATGACATTCAAGAAAATCTGTTATTAGCCATGTGTGGTGGCACGTGCCTGTAATCCGAGCGGCTCAGTTGGCTGAGGCAGGAGGATAAAATTCAAGGCCAGTCTCAGCAACTTAGTGTGGTCCTGATAAATTTAGTGAAACCCTGTCTCAAAATAAAAAAAAAAATAAAAAGGGCTGTGGCTCTATTGGTAAGTGCCCTTGGGTTGAATCCCTAGTACCAAAAACAAACAAACAAACAAAAAGGCTGGAAGAAAAAAGAGAATCTGTTATTTCCATTGGAGAATGTGAATGAATGTCCACTGTTCAAATTCTCTTGTTTACATAGTACTTTTATAAATTTTTATTGGCTTACAAACATTTAAGAAGTTGGGAGATTTAAAATAACAATTTAGAAGTCTCGCTTTTCCTATCAAATGCCCTGACTGAACCAAACTCACCTTTCCCCAGTAACAAGGATAGGACCGATCAGCAGGGCCTAAGGGGATACTATTTTAAGTACTCCAGTTGCCGCTGAACCACAAGGTCCATGTTAGTCCCTGATGCCTGGCCCAGTCTCACAAGGTTCCTCTGTCATCTACCTGGGCAGCTGTTCAAGGGCAAGAGTTCCAGGATGGACTATTAGGGCCTGTAATACACTTGGCTGGTGGAGGAAGCCCAGCATTTACCTCCTCTGTGAAGTGTGGGGCCCAGGATGCTGTGCCAAGGACAGTCCCTGACTTTGCCCACTACCCCGGCATATTTAATAACAGCCAGCCATACTCTTGTCTGCTCCACTGAGCTGTACGAACACCCCAGCTGCCAGTTCCTCACCTCCACTGGGCTCAAGTCCCAAAGATGGATCTGAACACGAGAACCCACCCTTCACTCCTTTCCAGTTGTTTCATGTCAGCACTTGGAAACAAGACAGAGACCAGAGCTCCGAGGACTCAGACCATGTTCACATGTTCATATGATTCAATCTGCCTCTGAATGGCTGTGTGAGTAGGTTCACATCTCTTAATCCCTCTAGGGTTAGGAATCTTCAGTCTACTATTTAACAGGGTGAGTGGGAGGATCAGAGATGCAGCAAATACTGGGTACATAGTAGGTGCTCAGTTAAGTAGCACTCACTAGTTCTCAGAATTCATCTCCACACATAACTGTCTGACTTGTAGTTCTTTCATATTTCCAATGCAGTGGTTTGTTTGTATTTACACATGTGTTGCCGACCGACCTGCCGATTTCCACCAAAACATCAAGAAATGTCCTTGCCTCAGTTCCCATGTCTCTCCTCTCCTCCTTCCTGGTCAATTCCAAATATAAATTCCAGAAGGGCATTTGTCCCTCTGCTTAAAATTAATATATATCTTTTAAATATTTTGAGGGCTGGGAATAGGAAGGGAACTCTCTAAAAGTAAGAAAAAAAAATATCCCCAGAGTATGGTTCACAGAATTCATGACCCGAGCTGATTTAAGAAGTAACAATCTGCCTATGATTCAGGGAACTGGAGTGCTGACTCAGTGCTAGATGGGCAGGACTTTCCGTTTCATGCCCTGGGATTACCAAGTATGAGAGAATCTCCCACAGGATTTCCCCCCAAAGTCTTCATTTGCTCCCAACAAGCTTCAAAGATTCGCCTACTTTCCACTCCTTTTAAATCTGTCCCCTTTCATTTCAGCTAATAAACTGAAGTAATTTCTCATGAGTTACTGCTGTGGAAAGAAAACCTCAAAGTAGACACTTAAGTGCTTAAAATTCACTTTAAACCCCTGCCAGTCCTCTCAAGGCTGCAACCCACCCCTGGGGAAGAGACGGACAGCACAAAGCAGAAAGCAGGGCGCCGCTCCACGATGCCCTTGTGGGTGTTATGACTACACAAACCTTCAAACAACATCAATGCCGATTAGAAGTGCCGTTTTTAATATCCAACCCAGCGAACCATCACCACGGAGTCACGCTTGCTGGCTGATTAGCTATGCAGTGTGCGCTCACTGTGATGGCTACAGGTTAGAGTTTCTTACAATGGACGGGGGCCAGGGTCTTTGCATTTCCATGATGTTGTCACTCAGAAAGAAATGATAAAACATTGGATTAGACCTCAGTGCAACCAATCGCACATATATAGGCACACTGTATGATTTCTGGATGCTTCTTGTGAAGATAAAGAAATATTCGGGCTTTCAAATTAACTGCATTTATCCATCCGCAATGGTTACCCTACAGATTACAACAGCTACAAGTGATCCTCTCTCTTCAAAAATAGCTGCGGGGCCTGGGGTTGTGGCTCAGTGGTAGAGCGCTTGCACAGCATGTATGAGGCACTGGGTTCGATCCCCAGTGCCACATAAATAAATAAATAAACACAGAAAATAAAGGTATTGTGTTAAAAAAAAATAGCTGTGGGATAATCGATAGAAGATACTGACCCCCCACCCCCACCGCCTTCTGAAAAGGAAAAAGAATAAAACACTTATACACTGTCCAGTCAGGGAAGTTAAAAAACACTAAGGATCTATTTTCTTCTTTCCCTTCAGTAGGTACTCTGAATGTGTCCCGTTAATTCTGACACCACGAGTAGGGCACCTTTCACCATCACAGTCTGGTGGAGCCCCTCCCTGGGCTGCCAGTCCTCGAGCTTTGTGCTAACAGGAGTGGGCCGTCTCCTCTCACATGCCCTGCAGTTCAACCAACCTCTATGCCAACTACAGATCTCGGCTGAATCTGGCACTTTTCTGCTCTCAATAGCAAAGCTCATCTCATTTCAGTAAATCACAGAGTTGAGGAGACCTTATGGATGATATAATCTAAATGTGTATTATTAAAACAAAAGCAGAGACTAGACTCTAATGAGGGTGAATGACTTCCCTAAGTTCACGCAATCTGGACGGTCTAGCAGAGGACCAAACCCAGGGCTGACTTCCGCTCCTGGGCTTTTCCTGTCAGGATGCAGCTGGAACTGCATGCAGATTCCTCAGCTCAAGAGCCCCATAGGGAGGGGGCAGGTGCTGGGCTGTCCTCTCCAACCTGGGCTCTATGGTGCAAACGGAGGACACCGAGGCCCACACGGCTGCAGGATGAACAGAGTGCCCTTTCCAAGGCTCCAGTCTGGAGGGGAAAATAGTTTTACAGCAACTCAAGGTAAACACAATTGCGGTACAAAGCCAAATTTGCTTTCTTCCTATCAAGACAAAACACAATACTTCCAGGAAATTTCAAGATCTCTTAAGGGTTCCTACTCTGTAAGGAACTTCATGCAGAAATGTAGTCCAGGGGCTGGGTGTGTAGCTCAGTGGTAAAACGCTTGCCTAGCATGTGGGAGGCCCTGGGTTCAAGTCCCAGTACCCAGAAGGAAGGGATGAAGGAAATACAGCCCAGACTGATCCAAATACACTGTTTGAAAGCTCTGAAGAGTAATCACTAGGGGAAAGGTGTGGGCGTCTCTACCTCCAGACCTCCGAGAGGAGGCTGTGCCGGTCAGACTGTGGAAGAGGATGGGGGCATGTGCTCACACCCCAGGTCCTGGCACACCTTCTCGTGTTTCAAGATCTTACCACCTGGAAAGTGATTCTAGTTTCATGTGTGTGTACACATGACTGTGTGTGCGCACATCTGACACCACAGCCCCTAAACACAAGCCAATCACTTTGGTGCTCCAGGAACAAATACTTTTCTGAGAGAAAACATACTACCCTGAGGTGTTAGTCGCCAAAATGGAAGCTTCCTATGCAGTTTTCAAGGGTGTTTCTGCCTATATGCTCTTCCCACCCAACATGATGACCTATCCACGCCATAAAATCCAGCTCCACCTCCAGGGGGGAAGCTTGAGAAGGACTAGAAAGAGGTGTAGCGTGGTGGGAGGCTTGGGGGAACCTGGGCACCCTAACTGTAAGGAAGCATGGCCAGGAAGACCCTAAACATAGGTATCAACTATCCATTTTAATCTAGCTTAATTAGAGGTCGATAATCCCTCAAGTGGAAGTTTCTCCAGGCAATTATTTGGTCTACCTACAGAAAGAATCTGACACAGTATAAAAATCTCAAAAATTCATGCAAATAATGTGTGTGCTCAGATGGAAGGAGGCCAAAGGACCTGGGGTGGGGAGTTCTCTAGGGATCAGGATATGGTCAAGGCATCTCCCTCCTTGTCCTTATTTTGTTCTTTATTAGTTCTATGGCTGAGAGTTGACTCTCCACCCCCAACTCACAATTCTTAATACTGTCTACACAAAATATTTACTCATAGGATGAATGAAACAAATACAGTTAATGTGTAGAAAAGAAAAAATAAATGAACTTTATAATTACGAGAAAAACTTAAGTGAAAGTAACTGCTACACATGGACAATGCAAACTATGCATACATTTTTTTTCCTTTGCTAATACAAGCATGTAAGAAAAAAATTATTTTATAGACAGTCCAGGTTTCTAGCACTGCTTAAAAAATACAACAAAAAAAACCAAACAAACAAAACAAACAAAAAACACAATCAGCACATGTGCCAGGCACGGTGACACACACCTATAATCCCAGTACCTCAGGAGGCTAAGGCAGGAGGATGCCAGCCTCAGTAATTTAGTGGGACCCTGTCTCAAAATTAAAAAGGGGCTGGGATGTAGTTCAGAGATTGAGCACCCCTGAGTTCAATTCCCAGTTCAACAAAAATAAGCAAAACAACACATGTGGGATTCTAGATAAGTTAAACATGGTTCTAAATGCTTGGGATGAAAAATACTTCTTTATTAAGTGCAGAGGAAGTAGTCTTTGAATGCCAGTTTGCATTCCTAGTTCTTTAACTGCCTTTAATAGTTAGTCTGTAGGAACCCCTCACTTTTCACGATCCATATTGGGATAAATGCTATCACAAAACTTTGAAAATATTTATAAAAAGCTACATTCAAAATCCCCCTCCTGCAAAGCTTTAAAGAATAGCCTCAAACACAAGTTTATCTTTAGATGCATTATTAGATGCTTCAAATTTTTTACTTCTGCAGAAGGATAAACAGAGAGGCCTGTTCCATGACCCTGAAGACAGGATTTCCTTGAATGACACGCTAATGAAAAATGCAAACCCGTGGAAGTCTTGACTCACTATACCAGAGTTTGTTGCATTCCAACCAAAGGTCTGCTTTGCATCAAGAGAAGAAACAGCTCCTCAAACCAAAGGCTTCCTTAACCCCTTGTCTTGAGAACAGTGCCGTTGAAGAGTAACATGGAAGCCCAGCTTCACATATCATGTCTGATCCTGTGTGCAGATAATAACATCTACCTTCTAAGGTAACTATGTACACAGAGGACTCTAAAATCCCTGCTTGGGAAGGTCAGGGAGAATGAGCCAGAGAAGGTGGTGCTTTGCCTGGCTTTAAACAGTATATGCTCTTCCAGAATCTGGGAAAAAGTCAAGAAAGGGCTGGAAGAGCACAGGCAAGGTAGGAAAGGAGAAGCCATGCTGGGATCCCTGGTGTGTGAGGGGAGTGCCTTCAGAAAAACAAAGAAGGGGCTTCCAAAGCCCTCTTCCCAAGGCAAACAGAAGCAATGGCATCTTTAAGCACCAACTTACTTAACAAGACCCCTAAAGCTCCAGAAATAAAACCAAGAATCAGTAAGTGGGAAGATGTCAAATTAAAAAGCTCTGCACAGCATAGAAAATGATTAAGAGTACGAAGAGAGCCTACAGAATGGAAAAAGATTTCTGCCAGTTACTCCTCCAACAGGATTTTAATATTCAGAATATATAAAGAAATAAAAAATCGGGCGTGGTGGTGCACGCCTGTAATCCCAGCAGTTCCAGAGGCTGAGGCAGGAGGATCATGAGTTGAAAGCCAGCCTCAGCAAAAGTGAGGCACCAAGCAATTGAGTGAGACCCTCTCTAAATAAAATACAAAACAAACAAACAAAAACCACAGGGCTGGGGATATGGCTCAGTGGTTGAATGCCCCTGAGTTCAATCTCGGGTACCCCTCAAACGAAAGAAAAAAAGAAAAAGAACTAAAGAAACTTCACACATAAACACAAATAACTCAATCAATAAACAGGCAAAGAACAGACATTTCTCAAAAAAAGAAATACAAAAGGCCAAAAAATACATGAAAAAATATTCAACATTTCTAGCAATTAGGGAAATGCAAATCAAAACTATATTGAGATTTTTATCTCCTGTTAGAATAAGTGTCAAGAATAAAATAATAAATGCTGTCAAGGGGTACACTCAAACATTGTTGGTGGAACTGCAAATCAGTACAACCACTCTGGAGAGCAGTGTGGTGGTTCCTCAAAAGATGAGGAAAGGCCACCACATGCCCCAGCTATCCCACTCCTTAATATTTATATAAAGGAACTACAATCGGTATACTATAGTGATACAGGCACACCAGTGTCTAACAGGCAATTCCCAATACCTAAGTTATTGGATCAGTCCAGAAGCCCATTGATAGATGAATGGATAAAGAAAATGGGATGGACGGACAAATGGACACACACACACACACACACACACACACACACACACACAGTTTTACTCAGCAATAAAGAAGGAATGAAATTATGGAATTTGCTGGTCAATGAATGGAACTGGGAAACATCATGTTAAATGAAATAAGCCAGATCCAGAAAATCAAGGGTTGAATGTCTTTTCTTATATGGGGAAGCTAAAGCAAAATGGCGGTGGGATGCAGGCAGGGAGTGAGGAATCACATGAAAATAGAAGGGAGATCCGTGGCAGAGATAAAGTGGGAGGGAAGAACTAGGGAGTGACACTGACCCCATTATGCTATGAATACACCACAGTGAGTTTCACCTTTATGTAAATCCATAAAGCACCAATTTAAAAAACCTCAATAGGATGAAGCACAGTAGAGGAAGGGGAACAGGGAGAGGGAGATGAGAGAAAGGGCAAGTATTGGGGACCAAAGTGGAGCAAATTCTATTCCATACATCTACAAGTACATCAAAATGCACCCCAAAATTATGTATAACTACAATGCACTAAGAAGGTTATATAACAACAAAAAACCCACAGAACTGTGACAGGAGTCCAGTATTTCCTTCACAGTTCCTCATAGCACCTGACACAGGTAGAATAACAGGATGTTCCCGAGTGTTTCTGGAATTGAACGGTCAAATAAGCAATCAGGATTTGGAAGGGGGTCCCCTGCCTTCTTCCCCAGTACAAAATGAAGTGAAGGAGGACTTCCAACCTAGCACAACACTCTTAGCGGTTCTGGGCAAGTGTGGCTGGCACTCATAGTGGGCTTGCGAGAGGGAAAGAAAGGAATACAGAACACCAGGGCAGCAAGCATGTGAGCCGAGGGCCACAGCCCTGGTGGCTTCACGAGGTAGCCTCATGGGACTTGGGTTTCAACACCCTTGTAGGGACAGGAGAAGATGACTCATAGATAAGGGAGTTGGAACTTTGATACCCTCCCAAAGGTGGAATTCTTGAGGAGCTATATAATCTCAATTAAAGTGGACTAGGGAAAAGGAAAATCTGTCCATCAAAGCAGGGAGAGGCAGGAAAGCTGAGCCTTCTCTGACCAGACTGGGGGTGGAGGGGCACCTCAGCTGAGTTACCTAACCATGGTGAGTCAGTCCCCTGTGTGTTTCAAGGGCTCCCAACTTTAAAAGTGGTACAAAGGTCTGGACATTCAGAGGTGAGGGACATCATGTCAGCATACTATTCTCAAATGGCAATGGTGGTGAGAGTTCTGTATAAGGTACTCACCAGTTTCCAATAAGTTTAAGATCTTTAAAAAAAAAAAAAAAAGTTTTAAAATTAAATAAAACAGAGGTCTGTAAATAGAACCACACCAGGAAAATCAAATCCAAAATCACTCTAGAAGTTAACAACTCAAATAAGGCTCCTGATAATGAGATATGTGCTGAAAGTACAAAAATATTTTTTAAAAGAAAGAATCGGCAGATATGAAAAAAAAAAATTCCCCAAGAATTAAGCTAACCATTGAATAGATCACATAATGTATAAAATAAATAAATACCTAAAATAAAAATGAGAAAAAAACAGGGCATTATGAATAGATGTGAAAATTCTAAAAGGACCATCTAAAAGTAATGGTTAAACATTATACATAGCCGATGAGAGAAATTCTGAACTGGAAGATATCTCTGATGAAATTTCCTAAGAATGCAGCTATGAAAAAGGAACAGTAGGATAAGTGAGGACAAGAGACCTGGAGGACAGAATGAAAGGAGCAATCAAAGTGGCGCCCAGGTCCCAGACAGAGAGGTGGTCAGCCCTTCCCATACATCCCAGATGGCAAAGCTGCTGTAAGACAGTAGGGAGCACGGAAAGGGCCGCTAAAATAAAGCCTTCTCTTAACCCTAGTAGCAGCAACGAGTGCTTCTGAAGGTCACGGGAAAACTGTGTAAGAGCTACAGTGAGCAAGCAATTCACGGAGCTGGGCAAACAGAAATCAGTGGCCTCCCATGAGACAATGCTGACAGCTAAGACTCAGAGCTCATTCTGTACAAGATATTGTGCTCAGCACTTCACAAAGAATCAGATTCTCTCAAAAACCTCATGAGACAGGGATGATTAGACTGTGATGATGATTTTACAGATAAGGAATGCTAATAAGCACCTTGCCCAGGTCACACAGTAGGTAAACAGGGAGCTGGAAGTCAGACCCAGGCAGTCCAACTCTGCAGATGGGCTCTAAACTATTCTGATATCTCAACAGAATCCCTTTTCCCTTAATAAAAATCTACTTTGTAATTAATAAATGAATTATATGTTGAAAGAATTCCTCGGCTGCATCCTTAAAGAAGCAGTGAGTCAGGGTGGAACCCACTAGCCCATCCCAGAGAATGCCCTTCCTTCACAGAAGCAGTGAACTCAGCTGTAACTAATATCTCCTCTCCTCTGGAAAACACCCTAAGGAGCTTGTTAAAAGGGCTATTGAGTAAGGCCCTCTCTCTAGGACAAACTCAGGAAGCCACTAGCACCGAGCTGGCCAGAGCAGCTGAAAGAGTAGTCTTTCCTAAATCATGGCTTTTTGTGGCTGGTGGTGCTACACAACTCTCATGATGCAACATGGCAGTCTAGACAAGTCCCATAAAGACAGCACTCTGCTTCTTCTGTCCAAGCAACTCACTTCTGAGAATGTATCACATAGAAATAGTTCAATAGGTAAAAAATGGCTAATGACTCAAAGAATTGGAATATAGCGCTGGTGGCTATCAATCAAAAAATCGGCCATTTTTGGAGCTCTAATAACATAGAAATGGTTTAGGAAATTAAGGAACATCTCTACGTGACATCATGTGGCCCTCAAAGTAATGAGGGCTACAAAACTATAGAACAATATCTCAACTATTGAAGTGAAAAAGCAAAATGTAACATGGCACGTATTTAAGATGGCAACTGTTTTAAACAAAGTGTGCAAAAAAACAGAGCCTGAAAATAGTTGGTTTTAGGGTAGTGAACCATGGATGTTCGCTCTCCAAACATTTTAAAAATTAATTATTGTGTCGCACACTGCATTTGAAGAGAAAAAAGCATTCAGGCTTCTTGACAGCGCTGTAGTTCAAGAATCATTTGCAGTCTCCACAAAATTATACTACTGTGTGTTCTTTCCCTGCAGCACTCCCTCAAGGGTCTTGCCAATGTTAGCTTGCATTATGCGGGACAAGAGCAATATCAAGTTACTTAACACGACTGGAGAAACCTGCAGGAGGAGAAGGGGGTGGAGGAGAAGGAACAGTCAGAGGCACTCAAGCCACTAACAAAAAAAGCACTGTGGCTTGTACATAAAACCATTACTGGCCTCCATGAGACATTATCAGTCCAATAATACATTTCTGTTTCAGACTTTTTAAAAAGTGTACTTGAAACCAGAACAGGCCTTGAATTTCAAACACTCAGAACTAAAGGAATGCCGCAGAGGGAGAATTAAGGCCAACTGAAATTGGCCTTTTGTCTAAGATGCATTCTTCAGACCAAGTAAAAAAGGCAGAGGCTGGTTTAGCTGTGGATGAATTTGAAAGTAAAATCCGAGGCTTTCAGAATTACCCACACAAAAGGGACAGAACGCCAATGCAGATTTCTGTGATATGGTTTCCAAATAATATGGCCATTGTGTGACCTGAGTGTGCATCTGCTCCAAGGATGCAGATGAAAGCTATAGTTAACAAGATGTCCTGGGAATACAGGTGGTGACAGTCCAAACGGCTGTTCACACATGCTTAGAGAGGCCTCCGCAGAAGAGAAAAAAGATGTGAAACCTACATGCCAACATTCTAAATTGTTACTCAGGCAACACGTGCTACCTACCAAGGCTCTGTTTCATGTCGATATGGTGATAATCTCAGATCAGTGCAGAAAACAAGGGTTTTGAAAACCGTGTGATTGTCTCTCTTGCCTCTTGTGTACCCGGATAGTTTCCTAACTAAAATAAGGTTTTGCTCAGACAAGGAATGGCAGCCTCAGTGTCTCTGGCAGCTGCGTTACTGTTCTGGGAAAGTGGAAAGGTACATGAAGGCAGGGGCCTGGATGATTATGAATAAACCTTTACGTTCATTTCAGAGTAAAGTTCTTAACTGTCACCTTATCAGGTCTCTGGATTAGATAAGGGGACCAAGTATGCGTTCCAGCTCTCAGAATCACAATATTTTGAGGCGTTTCTTCAAAGTGTATAAAGTTACTAAACATTTAAGACAAAAGGCCCAGACTAAACCACTGCCCTATCTGGATCTATAACCTCATCCTTAGTAGATAAAACTTGGTTGGGGGGCGGGGAAAGGGCAGAAAATCACACTAAATTCATTTCTGGACCCACTAATTCTCTGTAACTTGCAGTTTGAAGGAAATAAATTCTGATGGTGCCAGAGTCTAACATTCCTTCAGTCGGATCTTTGTGATCTCTAATAAGTTAGAGATCAGCTTTGAATATAAAAGTACCAAAGGAATTAAATAAAAGGTATATAAAAAGTTTAAAAGTTAGTTGAATACCTAGCTGTAAGAATGAGTATCTTACATATTCCAAGATTTTTACTTTGATATTTTGTTCTGCATGGATAAAAATAAGTCTCTCAATTAAAGCATGTGTAAGGGTCTAAAAATTAAACCAGTTAGGCCAGATCTTCACTCTGTATATTTCTTTGGAAGAAGATAATTTAATCCTTACACATAAGTTTAAAAAACAAAAGATATAAACCCCTCCAAAACACAGAGGAACCTCAGGAAGGTTACCCTCCAGCAGGTAGAAGCTGCTGGGGGAAAACAAACCTTAGATAAGAGCTACAGACTTCATTCCCCTGTTTCTCTTTCTTTTAGAAGTTATTTTCATAATTTGCTCAAGTGAATTTTTCCTAATAATTCTACTTCTATGAAACAAATCTTTCCTATAACCATTACCCAAGAAGCCCCTCATCCCAGAGTGTAAGATGAGTCACCAACACACCCACGAGTGAATAGTATCTTCCCAGGTCCCTGAACGCTGGCACAGTCTGGGGACCACACAGCTCCTGTGTAGGAACTGCTTGAGGGTCTCCAGTGAGGCCCTGATCAGCACAACCTGCTGCTCAGACCTGGTCTCACCTGTCCTGGGAGCGACAAATCCCCCTCACTCCCCAGCTCTCACTCTTCTTGTGGGGAACAGGGCTGTGACTATGCTCACTACGGAGCTCTACCACCAAGGGCTCGGTCCCCACGCAAGGGTGAACCTTCAGGTCGTTCTCTGCTGAAGGGGCCATTGACCCCTTCAGCTTTACTCATTGACCCCACACGTACCTTCAGCTTTACTCTAGGCTTTTTCAACAAAAAAAAAGGGCCAAGCATAGTAGTGTGCTATTAAAAGACTGTACCATTTGTATGCCATTTAAGTCCTAGGTATTTGTTCTTTACCAAGAAATTATACCTTATATAGTTTTGGCAAAAAGAATACCATACCACTTCAAAGAGGAAGGAAGGTATAGAAAATCAGGAGCATTTCTTCTACGTTCAGAGCCTAACCTTGCAATTTAGCTTCCCACACCCACCAACTCACATCGATATTTCTTGCTCTTATCTTTGTTTCCTTTAGGAATATAAGAGCAAAGAGGTTTTCACAATAGAATTAAACATTAAACTATTAGGTTTATCACCCACTGAGCTAAACTTGCTTTCACTGATGGGGTTTCATATAATTAAGAAATGGTCCGATGAATTGTGTGTGATCATCTCTGATGGGAAATGACTAAAATTAGTTTACCATTCTCTAGTCTCCTGTTTACAAGACAGTTTATCACTGTTTTCCCTCTATTTCTTATTTTTTAATTTTTTATTTTACAGCAATAAGGATTGAACCCAGCAGCACTTTACCACCGAGTAATGTCCCCATTACTTTTATTTATTTATGTTTTAGTTTGAGACGGGCTCTTGCTATATTGTTGAGAATCCCACTAAGTTGCTGAGGCTAACCTTGAACTTGTCCTGTCCCAGCTTCTCAAGTGGCTGGAATTGTGGGCATGTGCTACCAAGCCTGGCTCTACTATTTCTTTTTACCATACATAAAAATCTTTGTGGGAATTAAAAAAATAACAAACCCTCTGTGTTATTACATTGGAAGACAAAAAAACCCCAAGATTTACTGAATCACTAACAAGTTGGATGAGTTACTCCTAAACTATTCAACTGCTAGAGATCTAACTTATACTATTTATCCTTAATTGTGTTGTCCATGACTTATTTTGGTGGGTGGGAGGCGAGTATGTGTTCGAGTGTTTTGGGATGGCCTTATTTGATCTTCATGTAGATCACCCAATGACTTCATTTATTAGAAAACAAACAAAAAGCAAAAACATTTCCTCCCAGGGCACAGATTCAGACCTTTGGATAAAGTATGATCCACATCAAAAGTTAGAGGGCCTCGCGGAGTTGACTATAGGCAGGATTTATATTCCAATAATATTTGTTAAGCTCAGACTCATCTTCCTATCCTATCTTCATTTTTTTTTCCTTTTTCTTTTTTTGTGCTGATGGGAATAGGATGCACATGCTAAGTAAGCACTCCACCACCGAGGTACACACAACGCCCCTCTACCCTCAATCATGAGTACCCTACAGGAGTACTCCTAGCCCTTGAATTAGTCCTATGAAGGCATAACGGTAGATCTATTTTACTGTGAAAAAATGAAGACTTAAAAGCAACTAAGTTACTAAAAGTCATCTTTAAACTCATATCACATTTCTATTTGTTTTCTAGGACTATTAAATTTCCTTTAGTCTCTAACATTCATAAAAACTCAACTATGGTGTCCACTTCATGCTACTATAATAAACCTGGTTTTCCAACATTCCCTAGATTTTAGATATCAGAAAAACTTTACACAATATCAGAGGTGTAGGAGACTCCTAATACAGCTTTTAATAAACATTCTATTCTACAGTGGCAGGATCAAGATAGGGAGGGAGTCTCTCCCATGTTTAGAGCTACAAGAATTGTTTTCAACTAAAACTCCTCAGCATATCGCCAGTATTATTACTTTACCCCAAATTAATATGAAAGAAAAATATTAGCAAACAAAAGATCTGCATAACCACTAAATGAATCCTTATGTCTAAAGGATAAATATGAGCAGTTTTGTCTTATGAAAATTTCAAACTTCTTTTAAAAGGAGCCAGATGAAAATGCATTTTGCAATTATGTGTGTCTTGTGAGATGCTGTCTTTTCAAATGCCATTGTTGTTTTTAATCTATGAAATATTATACACAAGATTATATTCATTTCTTTGTTTTGTAAACACTATTTTTTTTTAAAAAACAGGGAAAATTTTTAAAAAGCAAAGGTTTATGTGACAGAAGGTTTAAAAAAAAAAACTTCAGGAGGAGGAATATATTGTCCTTGCTCCTTTTGATGGTACTCCTCATAGCCAGAAGTGCTATGCTGGTCCCTGTATGTATGAAAGGGAAACGGGAAACACTTTTCTTGCTATGTGAATTTGGTGAAGTTCATAGAAACGTGCCGCGGCAGGCCAGGCCTGCTTTCTTCCACTCAGGGTTGCAGAAGGGAAAGGAGAAGCATAGTTGCCACACAGAAGTAACCCATTTATCTGGTCTGGTCTGATAACAAAGCTGGTTACTTCCTATTCCCAAGACTTTTTCAAAATCCCATCAGTCCCAGCACTCTCCACTGGATGAAGACATGATACAGACACAGAGCTGGGTCTTCGAGTAAAAAGACCCAAGTCCTAGTCTTGTCTCATTACTAACTAGCTCGGAAATCTTGGCATCTATTTTGGTCCTCAGTTTCCCTATATGTAAGAAGGAAACACTTGCAGTAAAACTTCTTTAGGGTACATGATTCTATTGTATGAATCATGATGCCTTAAGCATTATCATCTTCTCCTTCTGCTCATCTATCTACCTACCTATTAATTATTTTTAGGTACTGGGGATTTAACACAGATGTACATTACCACTGAGCTACATCCCCAGCCCTTTTTATTTTTCACTTTGAGACAAAGTCTTGAAAAGTTGCTGAGGCTAGCCTCAAACTTGCAATCCTCCTGCCTCAGTCTCCCCAGTTGCCAGGATTACAGGCATGCGCCACTGTGCCTGGCTTCAGACTCTTGAGACTACAGCTCCATATTCAAATCCTAGCTGTGCTTCCTCAAAGCTGGGTGACCTTGGGCTGATTTTCTGATTTCCTTAGCCTCAGTCACTTACTCTGTGCCATAGGAAGGCATAATCATTTTCAGCACTGATGATTATGAAATGAGGAGACAGAGCTAGTTTTCAGAAAACTGTTAACCAAGGGCAGCTCTTCCTTACCTTCCAAGTGCTTTAAAACCCAGAGCTGGGAGACTTCTGCATGTGGTTATATGCCTGGCCCCCAAAGAAGGAAATAAATGGTGAATAAATAAAGCCTGTAAGCAGGGCTTTTCACAGGTCAATAAGAGCTTAAAGAAAAAAAAAAAAAAGACTATAATAAAAACCACTAATTCATTTACCAAACGTTCCTGGAAAGCAGTAATAATGGCTTTGGGTGGCAGCACTTAGGCACATTCAGAATGATGACCCAGAGTCAATACCTCTCCGCCATTAGCACTCCCTTGAGGCATCTCCCTAGCTGCCTGTCTGCAGAGCTCTCCTCATGACCAGTCTAGGAACCAAGAAGCACTCGTGAGAGAGACCAACAGAGCAAAGGGCTCATCCCGAGAAGTAAAATGGCTATTAAAGGAGCCATATTGAGACCAAATAAATCTATTTTATTTGCTTTCTGTTCTGACTCTCCAATGGAAAAAGGACATAGAAAACCTAATTCCTCACAAAGACTAGAGCAATGAGCTAGAAGAGAACACAGACACTTACACCAAGGTGAAGGGCATACCAGCCACCTTTTTGCAGAAGTAAAAGTACTGAAAATGACAACTTCATTGTCAAGAGGCAAGTGTCTAGGACATGGTGGTCAAGGAAAGAGCAAGTTACACACAGGCAAGGCTTTCCAAGGGAGGAGAGGGAGAAGGCTCAGCCCAATTCCATGAATGGATGCCTTCACTGGAAAAAAGGTATCACAAGAAGAGCCCCAAGAGACTGGCTTCCCAATTCTGGGCAATGTTAACAAAGTTTAGTGTCCCTAGACATAGCAAACTCCAGAGGAGGGTTCTTCATTTGTTTTTTTTTAAAAAAAGAAATGACAAAGAAGGGGGAGCTGGCTACTTCAGCCATCACAACCTCTTTCATTTGTCTCAGTTCAGAAGAACACTCCATATAAATCCCAGCTTACTCCATTACTGTGGTAAGGGCTACAGTAGGGATTTTATAAAGGTTAAATGACTCGCCCCAAACCATACTGCTAACAAGTGCTAACAAGGACTGAACTCAGAACTCTTAAATCCAAACCTAGGTTTTCTTTTATAGCTGATTATGGAATATAAACAGCACGCCTGCTAAGACCACTGATGGTCTATGTCACTAACAAATATGCTGAGAAAGCAACACTGGTATTGAGTGTCCTGGATGGGCTCAGCCAGGGACTTCTGTCACAGTATCTCAGCCTCAGCTGAGAAAATCTGAAATGAACACCTGACCAAGCAGACCTTGACAGTTCTGCAGGCCCACCCTAATCACTTGATTATGTGAGCCTGGACTGGAAACACCCGTGCTTCCCCAAAAAGCCCCATGGCAGCATGAGTGACCCTAAACTATGAGGAAACCGTGAGTTCAGAGGCCAAGGAACAGAAGCCGAGGAACAGGGAGGGCAGTGCACCCATGGTGCCAGAGTTACCTTGGCTGACTCAGGGAGCCCAGTGGCCACAGCACAGAGGACAGGGGGCTCTGCCAGCTGGGAAGGAGGCCAGTCCCTTGTGGGGAAATAAATCCATTTCCTAAACTGTGTGGGGCCTAGCTGACTGGAGGTAGGTGGAGTAAGGCCTTGGGCAGCCCCCTACCCACTCCACGTGAGAATCACTTTGTTTTTAACTGCAGGCACCTGGGCCCCGCACCAGACCTTCCAGAGAAGAATCCCCATGCTGATTTTGCTGCATGCTCTGGCTGGGACGAGAGGCCATGGTAACCCAGGAAGAACAGGGAGAAAGCAGCTGTCAAACAGGCTGAGGAGTCAGAGGAGCCAAATGGTCTGTTTCACCCAGTCTGGCTGTTCCCTGCAAGGTGGTTCCCAGTGAACACTACGCTGTGATGAGGACAATGTGTGCAGGCAACAGCAGACAAACACCAACATCTGGAAGCCACGCTCGCTCTCTACGCCTGGTGAGTTTAAGAGTAAAGCTAAAGCAGACAAAGCTCAGGTCAAAGTCTAGGACGCAACAAAACCAAATTCAAACATGAATTCCCCTTTTACCACAAGTAAGAATGCTTAGGCAATCCCATCTCACCAAAAAACAAAAAAAACAAACCCACAAGACATACACAATGTAAGACTGATAGTGTTTTCATGACAAAAATCCAAAAGAAGTGCTGCAGTGCTCAAAATCTAGCAGGGCACCAAAGTGTCTGATGAGTGGGAATGAAGGAAGTCCGGATATTGGAATGGCCTTCGAATGCCCTGGGAAACATCGCCAACATCCATTAGCTCACATTTGGAAGTGATATGTGAGATTTCTCACAGGAGTTTTCACATTTACCTTCAGATACAATAAAAGCCTTTCCAGCTTTTACTGCGTCTGCTGAAAGCTGTCAGTACTTGAGGCTCATCACACAGACCTCTCCAGGATGCTTTTCTAACTTCGAATTGTGTTTAGAGAGACAGAAGAAGTGGCAGGAAGCCCCCAGAGAGGGCCTCATCTGGGTGGAACTCAAGGGGGTCAAAGTATGCTTAGCAATGAAAGGAAGTAATCCCAAAAGGAAGTAATCTCAACGAGGCTGAAGATTTATTTCACTGCACCATGAGACATAGTGTTAAAAATCTTTAAACTATATAAGGGCCATGTGAAAGTTAAGTACACAAGTTAGCACCAACAGCCCCCAACCAAAAGTTACTTAACTCCCAATATTAATAGTAAGGAGTAAACAAGCACAGTAAATACTCCGTAGGCTGCACGAGCTTTTCCAAAAGAACCTTGAGGTCAGATCTTTAAGATGGATCTAACCAACCAGAGAAAGCTGTAGTCACATCCTGTATCCTAAACACATTTTATTAAATTAGAGGGGTGTGGCAGGTAGAATCTACCATTTCTATGCTAAATGGAAAAAGAGAAAAAAAAAAAAAAACCCTCTCCAAAAAAGAACTCCATTATTTGCTGACATCAACAATGTCAGGGTGGGAACAAAGAAATAAACCAGAGACCCATTGGCTTCTGTTTCATTAGGAACACATGAAGACAATATCTGCCAATGAGAAAACATTGCTCTGTCTTTGCAAGTCTTCCATGCAAATCAGCATTTCTTCTTGTTTCTCTTTAGTATACATCCCCCAGGGATGTAGTCCACATGCTACACCCAGACACATGATAAAGGAGTTGAGTGATCTGGGGTTTAAAAAAAAAAAAAAGCCTAAGTAATTCCCAGAATATTTAACCCATCAGCATTAAATATCCCTTGTAAATAGAGATGTGCAGGGGTGGAACAGAGGAGAGACTGCAGTTGCTCCTGGGCCACCCAGCTTTTCACCTTACCAAGGTACCCAGGCTGAGGAATCAAAATGCAAACCCAGGTATGTTCATAGAAGCCCTCACAGAGGCACTGAGCATGGCTCCACAGCCCCTCCTCATCCACTGGTTTGTTCAAAACAAACCTTGGAGACTAACAAAGCAGGCAGCTGAAACCCATTTCACAACTACGGAAGCTGATGTATGGGCATCAGTGAAAGTGAGACAACTAACGGGAATAAATCGCAGCAGGTTTCTGTCGCTCCGCCCATGTTTCATGCAAAACCCCCAAACAGCAAGTAGCTGATTCACAATAAAACTGAGGGGAAAAACATGAATGCAATTACATAAATCCTATATCCTTCTTGAAACTGTGTGGTTGCTTTAGGCCAGGAGTCTATGGGGGAGAGAAGGAAACTGCTCTTTTTGGTCAGGTCTGATTCCTATACCTGGGGTTAGGGTGTCTGAAGTACTCACACTTTTTGCCACCAGCTGCCTGTCTGAAGCTCCATCAGATGTCCTTCATGGGGCCCTAGACATGACACTCAGAAATGTGAGGGCTGTCTCACAACACAGGGCATGTCAGTGGCAGGTGCAAAATATCCACATCTGGGTAAATATTTAACCATGTTTTAAAACGAGGGCAGGGAAGCCCCATTCCATAGGAACACAATTTTTAAAGGCAGCACAGTATGGTAAAAGTGGATTTGCTTTTGAAACAAGCACAGGAGTTCAAATCCAGGTTTGCCTGCGTATTAGCTGTGTCTTTAGTTCCTTCTGTGCAAAGTAAGTGTATTTGACTAGATGACGTCCATCTAGATCTCTCTCGACTCTGAAAACATCCTGTCATTTCTGTAAGAAAGATCAGAAAGTCAGAAATACAGTGGAGAGAGAATGAGAACAAAGAGAAGGGAAGGCGGGAAGGAAGAACAAAGGTTAGTGAGACGGGGCCATCGATCCCCACGGCACCCCTGCTCTGTTTAGAACCCACTGCTTCTCTGAACCAGGAATCCACAGAAAATCTGCAGCTCAGAAAGAGGAGATGGGAACTAACTTCTAGCGAACATCAACTATGTACCAGATTAGAAGTTGAGCCCGTGTCTCAATTTAGTAATAAGAATATCTCGAACTGCTGTTTGTATGTTCCTTTATTTTATTTGAAATAAAATAAAACAGAGGCAGGCAGGCGGCAGGCAGACCTGCCTGTTTTACTCACAAGGCCAGTGACAGCACAGCTGGACCTGAACCAAGATGACATTACAGACTGTGCAGCACTCCTCCCAGTATTCTCTGCTGTCCCTTCCCACCTTCTTTACGCCTCTGATGGATCTCAGGAGAACTCATCAGGATAAAATGGTAGTGCTGACCTGGAACACAAGTGCTGCTGGACGTACTTCCCAGTGCTTTCGGCTCGCCAGGGATAGCTTAAGTGTAATCACTGTTATCACATCTTTTGACAGCCATCTCTTCACAAATCAGCCCCACTACTGGGGGGTGCCCTTGACTACAGGCTACCATGGTGGAAAGCAGTCAATCATGTGAGCATTTCCAGAACTGGACAACAATGTTCTTACTGGGCACCCCCCAGTAGTGGGGCTGATTTGTGTGGAGATGGCTGTCATGCAATACAATTTAGTCACCCTATTGAACCCTCACGCTTTGATTTGTAAAATCATTCATCTAAGTCAACAAAATGCAACAAGAAAGAGGGATAGTGGTATATAAATACTCAAGGGTCCCATTTAAGAATGAAAATTTAAAATAGTAAAGATTATCTATTTATTTAAAATTCAGAACAATTAGGTATTAGGGCTGGCAAGAGCACCAAAAGTGAATTCAATTTCTACATTAGAATTTAACCACATTTCAAGTTATTCAAATTTAAAAGTAACAAACAGGAAATGAGAATTTGTCAGTTCACTGTTCTTGGGCATTAACAGTATCATTTGACTTAAAGTAACCCACATCCATGAAGTGTAGCAGACACTGTTTTGTCTAAGATGATGGGAATGAATATGGTATTTACAGATCCACTTTTCCAAAAAAAAATAACAAACATTCTATTTTTCCAAATAGAGATCCACAAAACAAAAGAAACAATGTTTCCTACCATTTGTGACTTTCCCCAGGCTTTTAAGTTTTTACAAATCTCCTATGATCAATGCCATTGAACTTTCTAGATTTTTTTTTCCATTAAAAGACTGATATATACTGGATTTGAAATTTTAATACTGGTGAAGAGGGAGTCCTTATTTGGTCCTTGATTTCTAAATGATTCCAGGGTTTTCATCCTCAAAAATATACCCAATTTTTTTTAACAATTACTTTTTTTTCCCCCCATTCTCTTCTGGGTCACATCTATATGGGGATATGTGGGGAACCCAGCATCAACACACAATCATGGTAGGTTAGCCAATTTTCCTCTAGGAAAATATGCCTTGCATATGTTCTAAATTTTGTAGTATTAGTCAATTAGAATCCAATTTTATTTGACTGCACTGTCAAAGCAGAGTTACACAGTTTTAGGGATCCAATAATCAATCTGGGAATTAATAATCTCTCTATTTTTCCAAAGAGGAAAAAAGACCTATGAACAAAATTACATTGTGACTATTTTTTAAGTGCTGTAGTAAAAACTATAAATTCCATTTATATTTGTATACTAAACCTTCCTTTACAAAAAAATAGCTTTATTATTATCAGTCTACTTGCAAAAACAAACACTGCTTAAGCTAGGCAGGAAAAAAATGTTCTGGCACATGTACATCAATCATCATATTTAAGCCACAGTGCCAACACCAATCACTGATTTGCTAATTATCCAAAAGATTACTCGCTCTTGAGAAACACAAACATATATAAATACACACACACACACACAATTATTTAAAGGGTATCATCCTTATTCTCATGAAAACCATACAAACAGCAATTTGAAAATAGCAAGACTGGTGGGTGGAAGAGGATAGTACAGACAAGAAACAAGGAATCACAACTCAAAAGCTAATTAGAGGCAAGAAAATAATGTTAGTAAGAGCAGCAAGCTTGGGTTATCATAATAGGGAGAGTGACTGTAGCAAAGCGACAACAGCCTTCGCCATTTAAGAAAACGAATTAATTAGCTTTAGCTGCCTTTTGCCATTTGGGAAAAGGGATTCGGAGTTATCAGATTGTCTTAAAGAGATTTTTCAAAATAAACCTAGAATCTGATATTTATGTTACATTTCCTGAAATTTAAATAAGAGCAATTAGGTCAAATTTGGCACAGCATATGAAACCTCTGTTGGCTGGACGAGGCAAGTGGACCACTAGTTTGTGAGCAATGCAGAAACTACCACAGGAGAGGAGAAAAACATATCCAGGTGGGCTGCAGAAGTAGGTGTCACTCTGCAGAGAACATGGGACAGGTGGGCCTGGCTTTAAAAGATGCCAACACACAGAGCTGGAGAAGGGTGGAGGGGCCAAAGCAGGCGAGGAGGATGGAGGCCCTGGGAGTGAAGAGAGGACACCAACTCAGTAAGGACACGGAGTCATTAGTCATTAGTGAGACTGGGTGTGCGGCAGAGGCAAAAACAGGCCTTGAAACCAGGCACAGGAATTCCAATTTTGCTGATGGGCAGAGCAGAATCAGTCTGCAGCTGCCTACACAGAAAAGCCGTGATGCACTCCCACAAAGACCAAGGGCCTGGCAGTGGTGCTGCTGAGGCCTGAATGGAAGGCAAAGCCCCTGGGAGAACCCAAGTCGCAGAGACTCATCAGATGCAGGAAGACGCCAGGAACCACGAGGAACCAAGAGTCCAGAGTGGGCATTTCCCTGTTCCCATCCAGGATGACCCGGTGGGAGCCGATGTGTGATCTGGACAGCTCTGTTAGACTCATCACCACTGTATCCTCCCTAAACTCCCAGTTCACAGGCACAGAATTGCTCCAGGATGAGACCCAGCCCTAAAAAGGGACGAACATGACCAACTAAATGTGCAGGCACCTAAATTTGGAGGCCCTAAAGATGCCTTTAGAAGTATGCATAATAAAACCTGGAAATTAGTAATCATAACCCCAAGATCTCAATGACCGGAGCAGTAACGGCAGGAAAATGCTATCTGGGCAAATGAAAATGACATACATAGCTGACGTCAAGCAATGACAATGTAATTCAGCCCCCAGAATTCAGGTGCACCGGAAGGCCACAAAGGCAAAAGCCCAATTGTGGAAACTCAACTTTTCCCTATGGGGAGCAGGAACCCAAGACAGACTTGAAGCAGGGCAGGTGAGCTGAGTTTTATGAAGAGCAAGTGAGAGTGAAGCTGGCCTGAGATCCGAGCCCAGTACAGCGGGGATTTAGGAAGACAAATGTCACCACCACAAAAGCAGCTGCTTCCTTGCCTATGTTTGGGAACCAGTGACAATGAAACTTGGTGACCACACGTACAGAGTGATGTAAGATACAGCCGTGGCGGAAGGGTCACTTGTATCACAGCAACCACTGACAAAGCATGAGGGCTTCAGTCCCCAGAGACGGAAAAACAGCCCTCCTGAGTCTCCTTCCTGCCACAAAGAACGTGAGCTCTCCTTAGAGGGTAACAAAACAGATCACCCCTTTCTTTAAACTACTTGCAGAGAGAGGATGACTGTCCACAAAGATTAGTCCCAATGCCCATGGGGGAGGAACTGAAAACTCTGCCACCCACGCCCTATCCCAGACCTGAGAAAGTAAACAGACCCTCCCCAGCAATAGGGGTCCTCCTGATTCCTTGACGGTGCAGTCTTCCTTCCCAGCCAAACATGAGCCACTTCAGTGAACCACCAGACCCCAGAGAGGAGGAAGGGCTGCCAACCGGCGCACACTTTCAACCAGCGAGCGCAAAGGAAAGTACTAGCAAAATAACCCCCAGGACAGCCCAGCGATGACTTGAAGTAGTCAGCCTTCCATGATGCCCTTCTAGAAACCCAAGTAAAAGTGGAAGACTCCAGGAGTTTTAAGCCACTAAGAAAAAACTGAAATGGTCCCAGCTTGTGAGCACAAGCGAACATGGAATTTCATGAATGAAGACAATCCTTTGCATGTCGGCCAAAACACAATGACCTTATCATTAGGAACATTTCTGGTGGTCTAAATAAAATCAAAGAAAAATATAATCATCATCATATTTACCTACTCAACAGCCATTTAAAAAAGAAACTGTTCTAAATACAGAAATGAAGAGTGTCGTGATGCATGTAGCAGCTCAGACACCCAGCCAATTGTAACTCGGACATCTTTGGGAAATTAAACAAACACATCAGGTTGGTTTTGTTTTTCTGAAAGCCTTGGGAAGGCAGCCACGATCGGTGTCAATCTGGCATTCAGAATCTCGCTGGAATAAGGCTGTACCAGCACACGTCTTCCGCAGGCGATGGCCAGGCTTTCCTTAACAACATGAAAGGTTTGTTTATGCCAATCACAGTGGAGGCTCTGCCACCTCTGGTTCCTGCTGTGACTTGAGGATGGTTTGTTCCTGCTGATAAGTATCAACAAAGCCCCAAATATTGATAAAAAGTAAATACAAAATAATGATCCCAAGGCCCTGCTGGCACAGATATAATCATCTGGTGCCTGCCCCAAATTAAAAAACCAACCAACAAACCCACTGCTTGCAAGGACAGGTTTCTACTGTGACTGTTGCTTTCAGCTCCCAGTTACTGGGAGCCTCCAGGTCCTGGGAGGTAACAGGCACTGCCTCCCTCAGTCCTCACAAGGGACTGCCAGGCATAACTATCGCCTCCATTTACCAGATGAGAAAAACAAGGCCTGGAGAAGCGCTGGGGTTTCCTCAAGGTTTCAAGAGGCTCCGTAAAGGCCAGTGTCTCAGACTTCTTATAAAATACTAGCAACAAGCTTTGGGGAAAACAGGACCAAAGTAAAAACTGCTGCAAAACGAATCCGCAGGGTTGTTCAGGATTCGCCAACGGCAAAGCTAGCACTCACTCTGTAGCTGTTTTCCCCAGCACATACAAGAGATTTGGGGTTTACCTTAGGCTTGAGCCCAACACTTGGTGTGACATAAAACAAATGTGATTCACAAAATCAAGCAGCTAGAGGATCCCTTTTCTGGACTGAGGGTGCTGATGTTGCAGGTGTGAGGAGCCAGAATTCATGAGCTTCTAGTCCTGCTCAAGAAGGTTACTTAATACTTTTATGCTTCAGTTTCCTTCCCTATCAAATGAGGGCTGCTGCAGCTGTATGCACCAATGGTTACAGTGTGCAAGCATCAGGACAATGCCTGATGCACACAGTGTTCAACAGGGGCTCCGTTATCACCTTCAGATCCTTCTTCATCATTCATTTGCTTGCAGTGCTCCAGAACCTTGTACATGCTAGGCAAGTGCTCTACTGAGTCACACCTCAGCTCTATATTCATCATATCTACACCAGAACTGAGGAAGGAAATAAAAATACACAACATTCAACATGTTTACCGAGCTTAAAAAGGTATGTAAGGGCCCAAACCAATGCACATGTGAGCAAACAACCTAACATCTATATTGGTCAGCTTTCTGCAACTATAACAAAATACCTGAGAAAAATCAATCTATAAAGAGAAAAAGGGTTATTTTAGCTCACAGTTTAAGAGATTCCAGTCTATGATCAGTTGGCCCTCCATGACTCTGGGCCTGTGGCGAGGTGGAACATCATGGTGGAATGTGTGGCAGAGTAAAATCACCTCACGGCCAAAAAGCAAAAGAAAAAAAGGAAGGGAACAAGATCTCACAATCCCCTTCAAGGGCACATCCTCAGCAACTTAAGAACATTTCACCATCCCCCTCCTCTTCCTAAAGTCCACCACTTCCCAACAGCGATGCCCTGGGGACCAAGGGCCTCTGGAGGACATTCAACATCCAAAACATAGCCCTGTCTATGTGCTCATCATTATGAAATGCTGAGGAAGAATAAGTTCACACCCTCAAAGAACATTTGTCTAGGCATCTGTTTATTAACAAGATATATATTAGTATTTTAAGAAAACAGACCCTCATAATACAGAGAATGGTGCAGATTGAGGAGGACTGTAGAGATCAAAACAGGAAAGCAAGCACCGTTTGTGGAAGATATCCCAGAAGACTAACCTGAGGAGGACCTTCAAGGGTACTGCTCAAAAAGATGGAGTGTATTCCTAATATCAGAGCCGGGAGGAACACAGGAAAGAGAGTGTTAAGCTGAATCACTTGATTCTCATCAAGGATGAATACATAAACACCAAGGAGTCAGGGAGGGGACTTCACACATCTTGATATGTTCCCTGCCTATGGCATAGCCTAGAACAGGCAAACACTGGTTACATGGATAGTGGATAGAGGGTAAAAGGACAGGGTGGAGGACGTTTTGACTGAGGTTGGGGGATAATCTCGAATAAGAAAAAGCAGGTATGGTTGTTTCAGATTAGGAAGAACTTAGACCAAGTAGGTGGTGGCATGTATGCACTCAAGAAACCACACCCTCCTTTATGAACAATGCTAAGTGATTTATTAATTTATCCACCCACCCCTACCATTCACCCATCCATCTTTTTTTTATTTTGAGGGTCTTGCTAGATGCTTAGGGCCTCACTAAGTTGCTGAGGTTGGCTCTGAATTTGCGATCCTCCTGCCTCAGCCTCCTGAGCTGCTGGGATTACAGGCGTGCACCACCATGCCCGGTTCACCCATCCATCTTTGAGAAGGGATGATGAGAAACTGATGGAGCTAATTAGGCTAATTTTTCCAGCCAATGAGAAACAGCCTGATGCTGTGATGGGAACCTAAACTCCAAAGGCCAAGGAGTGAAGCCCAATTCTTGGAGCAAATCCCCTAAGCCCTCCTCATCTGTAAAACAAAAGCCTGTTTCACCAAGCTGGTGTGGCAAACTCCAGACCTAGATTATGTCAAAAGTCGTAATCACGTCACATTTCACAGAACACAATTAGCTGTGAGTGTCCTCTAACAGACTGCACGCCTCACGGCAATGTCTGGGTGCCATCTTTGTACTCCCGGTCCTTCACACTCAGCCTAGCATCAGCAAACCAGGGACAGTTAGGTAAACTGACCTGACTTCTCCCTGAAATTTCAAACGCAGACTCTCCTGCCCCATCAGGTTTCTGCGGTGACCTTCCTCCTGCTCGGGTTTCTCCCCCTGCAATGCCTTCGGTTAGCTTCACACGCAGCTTACCAGGCTCTAGCCTCACACTGAGCCGCCCCACAGCTCTGCCCAGCCCAGCTGCTGCATCCCCACCCATGCAGGGCCTCTCCCTGGCACAGCTTCCC
>NW_025999949.1:27221806-27290532 GCF_001458135.2 Marmota marmota marmota
TTTGCTTTTTTTTTTTTTTTTTTTTTTAAATAAAACTGACTTTTAAACTAGTTCTAAGCTTTCTGGTCCTAGTGTTTAACTTCAAGGGTACCACCGCTCAATTTAGGTGCCCTGACCTCACTCCTCAGAATAACTCCATTCTTCTGAAACAGCTGCTGGAGAAAAGCAGCCCTTGGTGAAAGAACTGTTCATGGGAGGGTAATTCCGAGAGGATGCAGAGCTCCAGACGGGTCGTAGCTCCCTGCAAATGCGCAGGAGGACAGGCTTCCTCCTGTGTGTCCCCCTGCAGCTGGGCATTCACAGAGCTCCACAGCTCGCTCTTATTACTTCTAAGATCAAGGAGGGTAAGAACACTCAGAAGTTAATCCCCGTCAAGACAGTCAGCAGGGCAGTGGGAGGGAGGCTGTCCTTAAAGAGCTTAAACTACTTAGCCAAGCTACATAGGCACAGTGGGAAGGCAACACCTGTACGGTGCTGACATAATGTTCTGTTGTCAGAATGGTTAACATTCAGACTTAGAATAGCAAATAAGGTAACCATGAAGCTGCAGCTGCACCTGCTTCGCTGCCCTGATGTCACTTATGAAGTGCCCTGGCACTAGACAGTCACTGAAGGCCAAAGTAATGCCATGTGCATCTTCATGTCTCTGAGCCTGAACAGTGATGATGATGTGAAGGACACTCCACAGATATCGTGAGACCATGTGAATGAATGCAAAGGGATACTGAATTTATTTGCCACTTACCCAACATTCCTCATGGCCCCGTGCACATCTCTATGGCTCACAAACTCTGGGTGAGTTGTTGTATAGTTGCATTACTCCTCTTCCTCACATTACCTCCAACAACATATGTCCTTGGAGGAAAGGCACTATGCAGGTAAAAAGCAAGACCCCCAGCCCTCCACAGGCCATGTTCTCAATCTGCTGAGCACCACTACATTGTCACCTGGGATGCCCAGAGCGTACTGCACCAGCCCTACACGGAGGTCCAGGACTGCTGCTCCTCCCCAGGAGGGTCTCATATCCAGCCAGGAAAGCCTTCTTGGAAAGAGGGAGCACACCCGAATCAGGGCTATTACAGCTAGTCTAGTCCACCGCAGGATGTGTGGCTGACTTCCTGAGTAAAGACAGTCCTTCCATCTACCCCTCTTTCCAAGGCAGTCATTCCTCCCAAGCTGCACACGTTTATGAAACCTTTCAAAACGTCAAACCACTTCTACCAATTCCAAACTGCTGGGTCATCTTTACCTGTGGACTATTTCCCTGCAGATGCTCTGAACCAGCACAAATCCTTACACCCTGCACAGAATCCACAGGATAAGAGTTTTCCTTCCTTTCTTTGTGTAAAGTCCTGCGGGACCAATTTTGGTATCCTCTCATATGTACCTTCCCACTTGCTATGACAAACTTTCAAGCCAAGGAGCTGTGGCTTGCCTTACAGGCAGTAGAAGTGTAAGGGTTCTTGATGTATTCAATGCATCAAACTAATGGAGACCTTCCCAAGAATGAGCTGCTCATCTTCTAAAACCAAAGAATATTTTGCAGGCTGAGGAACAGAAAAGATGAGTTGCCAAGTTACCATTTCAGAAATCCAGTTATCTTGACTTTTCCCCTGAAGCCTGCCTCTGCTGCAGCTAAAAGCGAACCTCGGATTCTTGTACATATTCACATACCCCTCGGGCCAGAAATGAGGAAAGCTGGTATGTAAATGGAACATTACAGAACACTCTTAGAATGCAAACCTCAAATTCTCTTCACGACGGAAAAACTCAGAAGAAACCAGAACTGACACCCAAGGAAAATGTGAGGGCCAGAAATGGACAGTTGATAAAGTTTATATTTTAAAATAAATTAATTCCAGGGAAAATAATTATTTAAGACCGGGGTTGGTTTCTTGTTCATCCCCCTCACCTCTGCCTCCACAACTCCCCACTCCAGGACTTGCTGTCCTCAAAGGAAAAGGTCCGCAGAAAGTCCTCTCCTGCCACTTTCCCCTGGTGTCCTCAGGAGAAAAAAAGAAGGAATGGGATGGGGACTCCTACATGCAATAACACTTATCTTCCTGTCTCCCAAGGGACCAGTGAGAACAGAGATGCGGGAAGGAATAGAAGCTGGGAAGAAGTAGTAGGTAAGTTAGACAAACGAGAGTTAGGGAAGTTAATAATAATAATAATAACAATGATAATAATAATAATAACAACAACAATTAATAGCGTGAATTAGTGGAGTTGATATTGAAAACATTTCACTCACTGTAGTCAAAGCCCCCACTTACACAGCAGGAAGTGAGACTCATTCACTGGCTTATGTTTCCCCGTATGAGAGATTGCCCCAGATCTCAAGCTGCCATATGTTAAAATTTGCCAAACTGGGGGATATGCTGATG
Source organism: Marmota marmota marmota (assembly GCF_001458135.2). Taxonomy (NCBI): domain Eukaryota; kingdom Metazoa; phylum Chordata; class Mammalia; order Rodentia; family Sciuridae; genus Marmota; species Marmota marmota. The sequence continues at coordinate 27,224,194 of NW_025999949.1, forward strand.
ACTCTGGGGTCCCTAGAAGGTCACCTGTCAGATTCCACTACTTAGGAGGGGGCACTGAGGAAAGAACGGGCAAGCACTCCATGTCAATCACAGCCAACACCTGTCTACTCACTGCCGGGACTAGACCATCCTCAAGACCCAAGCCAGACTCCCATTCATAAAATGCTTCCCCAAAGCTAAAGAACTTGAGTCTTACTCGGCACTCTTTCTCTCCCTCTTTCCCCTTTCAGATGTTATTAATAAAGTCCATAGAAAGCAGAGAGCAGGGGAGAAGAAATGGGGGAGAAAACAGTCTGGATCAGGACCATGTTTGCCTTCCCTCACCTGGCACACATGAAGGGCCCAAATGCCAGACTGCAGGCCACGATGAACAGGGCTCTCTGGCTCCTCGGGGAGCTTACAGGCAGGCTGTGAAGATGGACTGGTCAGCTTTGTAACAGAAGCAGCCACCTGCCTGCCTGTCTCCTGCCCCCAATCCACTCCAGAGGGGAAGCTTTCTAAAGCAGCAGTCTTTTGAGCTGTGGGCTTTGGAGAAAGGGAGGTGAAGGAATGGTAGGCCAGGGAGCAAGGGAGGGAAAGTGGTTTGCTGTCCAGGATCTAAATCCAGAGCACCCAGGAAACTTTCCAAAGATTATAACTCAAGGATATACAGAATACCATTCTACAGAATTCCATTCCTGGTCCAGACTTTTCTTCATCTACAACTGTCTCATGTTCCCTGTATGTACAAGTGTACCTACACAGGTGTAGTGGTGCCAATGAGGATTTCTAATATCTCAAATCTAGATGATGAAAAGAAAAGCAATCTCTGAACTTGAACTTGAGGTTTTAAGACCAAAGTTCAAATATGCTACTGATTTCACTGTACAACTCTGGGCATGTCACGGAATCTCTATGCTTCAGTTTTATTATCTGTAGCAGGATGAGATTATTTTACAAGATTGTGGTGGGTGCAGAGTACAGGACACACAAAAATGTTTCCTAACTCTATAATCACGATCATCACTAATCATGCCATGTTTGTGTAGTTAGCAGCTCTGTCTGAGATAGTACTGTACAAAATACTTGGCAAGTGTTAAAAAGTAAGAAAAATTAGTCCTAATTGGCTTACCTGATAAACAACTTCCTTGGCTCAAAGTCTCCAGAACTGCCCTTCCTGTTCTGAAGTTCACTTCTCACACTGTACACAAACACTGGGAACCTTTTTTTTTTTTTTTTTTTTTTGATGCCAGGGATTGAACCCAGAGTGCTAACCACTTAGCCACATCCTGAGCCCTTTTTTATTTCTTGAAACAGGGTCTTGCTAAGTTGTTTAGTGCCTTGCTAAATTGCTGAGGCTAGCCTTGAACTTATAATCCTCCTACCTCACCCTACTGAGCTGCTGGGATTACAGGCATGCACCAGTGTGCCCAGCTACCAGGGAAACTCATAAAAATCCAGGTTCTGGTTTATTAGGTCCAGAATAGATGCTCAAAGTCAGCATTTCAAAGAACCCAGCTGATACTGAGGCTGCTATCTGCACACACCAATGTGAAAAGAAACTGGAGACCCACCAACTTTTCAAACCAGCAAGTGGGTGGCCCACAGGGTAAGAGTGGATTCAGCCACACAACTGAGGCAGTACTTTAATTCTGGCTCTTCCCTACCTTCTAACATCTATCCTCTGGGCCTTAGCAGACCATTTCCTCAAGCCAAATTGCCTTGTGACATATTAAATTATCCTTCAGTCACAGAGGGGTGATAAGACATGTTCAGGTTTGACGCAGCATGAAATGACAGCAATGCACACTAAGTCCGACTGACCCGACCTCACCACCAACCTCAGAGCTGGGGAGGCACTCAAAATCAGCTCTGCCCACTGCAGCCTCAAGGAAGGCCACCACTGCTCATCACTGCATCGGTTTCCTTAGATTAATTTGTGAACTGGTCACCTTAGAAGACAGTCACCTCCTCTGTGTGCCATAAAGCCAGCTTTGTTAAACCACCCCCCTGGCCACTCATAACACCCAATGTGACTTCTCACAGTGTAAGAGTGTAACCCTGTACAGGTAGCATGAGCTGGACAGATTTGGGCTCGAGTCCAACACTGTTGGCTCTCTGGTGACCCTTAACTCTTTCTTCACCTACCTAGAGGACAGCAGCAGACCTTCATGCAGAGGGAGGGGACAATGGCATGAGATAATATAAAGTGCATTCAAGGGCTGAGTACCCTTCTCACGAATCCAAGTTCTGTTTCCCTTATTAGTGCTACTGCTTTGCTTCCGTAGTAGGAAGAGTATGAGGGTCTACAAGTCTCACATTTGGTTGATGAGAACAGGAAAACTATCTGACAACAGAGTACAGTCAGATAAAAGCCAACTCTAGCAGTCATGTACAGTCACAGTCCAATTATGGAGGCAAATTACCAGTGACTCCTTCGTGGAACGTGGGCCAGGCACCATGGTGCACATCTGTAAACTCCTGTTAACTCGAAAGGCTGAGGTAGGAGGATTACAAGTTCAAGAGCCACCTCAGCAACTTACTGGAACCCTGTCTCAAAATAAAAACATAAGGGACTGGGGAGGCAGTTCAGTGGCAAAGCAGTCCTGGGTAAAGCATCCCCAGTACTGGGGTGGGAGGGAAGAAAGATGATGAGATGCCTGCCTTCTTTTTAAAATTAATACCTGTGGAAATCAAAAAGATGAACAAGGCCAATTTGCAGCAGGTAGACAGGACCTAGCATGCAACAGGGAAAGAAATAATAAATATAATAAATACATCCCACATTTTCTTCCAGAGAGGTTTAAGTCCCTAAAGCTATTAACTCATTGTTTTGCAAAGACGGAGTCACACTGATTACCTAGAACCAGGAGAAGAAAGAACAGAGTTGCCTGAATCAGACAGAAAGAGGTTCCAGTCAGTTCTGGCGTTTATTAGCTATACAACCCTGCACAAAAATCCTTGTCTAACTTTCCACAGCTCTGAGAGAGGATAATAATAATAGTTACTGTGATGTTAAGTGAGACAATGTTTACAGAGTGCTGATTACCTATTACTGGCCCCTGGAAGGCCCTCAACGGGGAGCAGAAAGGCTTTCCAAATAAGTTGCAAATGGCTTATGTACATGAGGTGGACTGTATGATGGGCTCCAATTTGTGCTGCCACTGATTGAAGAAAGGTTCCTATAAATATCATGAAACTGTGGCACAGGTCTCCCCACCACCACCCCCAACCAGTCCTTAACTACGTTTCATGGAGATACGGGAACATTTTTGGACCAGGTCCTAGCCACGCTACATTTCAAAGTTAAATATATTTAGTTAGGAGCTGGGCTACATTCAATAGAATCTCTTTTTAATTGTCCCATCTTTATCTCCCAAGGCCTTTTCTTTTAGTTCCCAAAATACCATCCAATTCAAGGAACTATTACAGATTCTTATGTGTAATGAGGAAAGAGGGGATAGCGCTCGCCTCTGAAACCCCAGTCCAGCGGAGTTCACTGGGCCAGGCTCTTTAATCCCTCCAGCTCAGCCCTGCTCAGCAGAAGCACACCTGTCAAGGCCTACCTTCCTCATATCATGCCCTCAGGGTACTGGCTTCTCTAGGGAGGAAGCACTCCCCACAATGAGCACAAGGCTTCTTACTAAGCAGAGTTTTACCTGGCTGAACACCAGATAAGTTGATGTTTGCATCTGGGTGCCTCTGTGTGAAGAGCAGGTATCCTTTGTTCGTGACTGTCACCCTGAGCTCTTTGAAAACCTTCCTCATTGGTCACACTGAGCTCAGGCCATGGGAGGACACACAAGGCCACTACAACCCAGTGTCATTTCACTCTAGAGCAAATTTCTGTGGGGGGACGGTAGGTGGGCATGCCTGCTCTTAACTGTTAACTCACCATGTCACTCTTTTTGCTTTTACAAGCCAATGTTGTCACCCTGCTGAGAAGCAGCTGCAAGTTTATCACTCATTTCAAGACAGTTCCTTTTGGACCTCAATCTTTTATCCTCCTGCAATCTCAGATCCTACATTCAAGAAGAATTCCAGCTCTGAACCACAGAACAATTTCTTCTGGCCACTGTCTGCCCCTTTAGATGACAGGTATTAAGGAGGCTGGAATCATAGCTGTCCTACACTCAGCAGCGCCCCAGCACCCAGCAGAGCACCTGGCAAACAGTACATACTTCAGAAATACTAACACTTTCGTGCAAAATAAATGGTATCTTAACTGAGAAGACTGTAGAGGATAAGAAGGCAAACTCACCTAGAAAGGCCAAAAAATGGGGAGGTGTGGGCTGGATGCCCAACAGGGTGTGTCTGTGCCTCTGCAGGTCTGCTCAGAGTTGGGAGTGAGAACGCCAACGGACATAATGCAATGGGAGGCTGTGAGCAGCCGAGGGCAGATCGTGCCCTGTGCCATGTGCCATGTGCGATGTGCTCACTCTACACTGAAAAACTAGCTAGTTATCTTCCCAATGCCTGGAGGTGTTGCAACAGAACATGGCTTTAGCACTGCACAGAAGCATAGTGCATTGACTTAAAAGTGGGCAATGAACTCAGCAATGCCAGTACCTGGTTATCACTAACAAATATCTCTACTCTGTCTTGGTTGGGTGCCCAGTGAGATCTGGCATGGCCTGGCATGGCACTCTCCATCCCTAACGGCCAAACATCCAGGAGGCTGTTGGCTAGAAAACAATGATATGTGAATTTAGTTGCTATGCTGTTATTATAGGCATCACTGTCACTCCCCGTCAATGTGACAGGAAAGAGACTGACCAAGGGCTGCACTTCAACACTGGGAAAAATGAAAAATGCTTTGGCTTTAAAGAGAGACACATCAGCAAGACAGAGATTTGCAGGAACTTTCCAGGATAGAGTTCAAAACCTAAGGTTTAAAATCCAAAGAAGCAACAACAAAGGCAGTCCAGAGGAAAATTAATGCCTATTTTAAAAGGCTGCATCTTGCATTTCAAGATCAGAAACAACACACTTCCCAGAAACCATGAAAAACACTAAGATACACCATATGAATAGTTTAGGTGGAATTTCTTCACACACATCTGACAGTGGACAAGAAAGCCACTGGAGGATGGGCAGGTGTGAAGGAGCCACTCGGACAGGACAGGAGATCAACGAGCCAAGGACCCAAGCAGCCCATGAAAAACACCTTAGCCAAAGAAAGGACAAAATCAAGCTGAAAGACACACTGTTTATTGGCCAAACAAGAAAAATCTCTCAAACTTGTATATACACATCACACAGCCATACAAAGGGTTACAAGTTCTCAGGATTTCACAGTGATCAAGCCTTGGAAATGGCTGAACCAGAGATGTGGCTTAAAATCAAACCACATTAGGACATCCCAATGAGCTCACTGTCATGCCTCTCCTTCCAACGAAAGGACAAAATTGGGGCTGGGGTTGTGGCTCAGCGGTAGAGCACTCTCGCGTAGCACATGCGAGTCCCTGGGTTCAATCCTCAGCACCACATACAAACAAACAAACAAACAAATAAATAGAAATGTGTCTTAAAAAAGAAAGAACAAAATTGTTATATTTTTGCTGTTATCTGTTTTAGAAGGTAAAACTCTTTGCTCTGTGTAGGGGGCAGTGACATTACCCACATTCTCAGTGTGGGTTGCACACTGGACTCACTCAGGAGCTCTGAGACACTGCTATCCAGGCTCCCACCCCTTCTGATTTAATTGTTCTGGGCTGAGGCTGGAATTTTTAATAGTTCTCAGCATGATTCTAAAACACAGCCAGGAGAGAACCATGGCCGTATCATTTCTGAGACTAATCCGCAAGCTCTCAATTTCTGGAATAGATAAATGTCAGGAGCCACTCTAGAAATACATGCCCTTAAGTCCCGAGCAAGAGATACTGAACAATTATTGCGCCTCGCAATAACTTGGGCTTTACCTCCGCTTGGATAATGAGACGTGGCTCCAGGAGTAGGCATTACCTGGTGGGGTGGAGTTACACTCACCTGGTTCCTTTGTAATCCTACCCCTTGCCTCATTTGAATGGCTTCTCCCCAATAACACCAGGTTCAAGGTGTGCTCTTTCTCTTTCTTACCCGTCTTGCCTCCTTTGTGGGAGCTGGGTCAGGGGAGCCGTCTCAGAACCCAAAGAAAAAGGTATTTTTCTTTGGTGATTATTTCATGCCAGCCCAGTTCACCTGGAGTGATCCTAACTGGTTTAGTCGTGTGTCGTGACAGACAATGAAATTGAAGAAACTTAAAATTCAATCATTAGGTCAGAAAGCACTATCCTAATTTCAAAAAAGAAACCATCTCTGCCTGCTTCATTTATCCCCTTTTTAATCAACTGGTATCCCTTTTTTAAACAACTGGATTCTTTTTTTTTTTTTAAATATTCTTTTAGTTATAGATGGACACGATACATTTTATTTATTTATTTTTATGTGGTGCTGAGGCTCAAACTCAGTGCCTTATATATGCTAGGCAAGCGCTCTACCAAGGAGCCCCAGCCCCAGCTCTAACAACTGGATTCTAAAAATGGAAGCCCAGCCCTGGGACGGCAGGAGAGAGAGAACCATCCACTTGTGTGCCTCCTGTCTGGTCCAGGTTTCAACACAAGAACACCTGCCATGTGATGATTAATCTCAGACAGGGGCTGCCTGCACTTAAGCACCAGCAGGGCCCCCCATTCCTTGCCATCCTGTGTCTGGAAGGCAAGTAGTGCTACCACTAAATCACAACCCAGCTTGACAAAGCCATAACGGGGCTTCTTAGTAGAGAAATTCATTCCCTATGATGCACTTAGGGAGATGATGCCAAAAAGCCCATTAGTTCAGATGAGTGCGTGGGCAACCAGAGTATACACGGGACGTGACAGGAAACGGCCTTCCATTTTATCCAGACTATTCTAAAGGTAAGTGGCTTGAATAACTAATTAAGCTACCTCTCCCCAACTGCCTATGAGAGACATGAATCAATGCCTGCGCTTGGAGAAAATCTCATCCTTTCAATGAGCATCCCTAACGTGGCGGTTCCCCTTAGTCCACACACACAAGTGTCTTCAGGGAAACGATGGAAACTCTGGGGTGGCTCTAGTCTGCAAGAGTCGCTGCTCCTTCCCTGCTATCCAGCAGCACTTCCTACACGTGCCCATTCCTGAAGAGCTGGCTCTAAGCGTGCTCTGGAATGGTGCTGTGGAGGCAAGGATTTGGGCACACTGAGTTCACTGCTGTGTGCCCAGCATCTAGTCAGCACTCCACATGTAGCTGTTGAATAGACAAGAAAACATTTGCTAAGTTGAATGGTCACTGCTATTTCCATGAGTCCCTCTAGGGCAGAAGCATCTACACAGTATTTATCTTGCTATTTACTTCTTTACATATTAAATATACATTATACATTCATTACAAAAAAAAATCATTAAACTCCAGCAACCAGAAATAACTAATGCAACCAGAAACATGGCTTCAAAGTTTTCTTTATATGTTCATACAATGGCATGATACTTCTTTTATATGTTGTTTTGTAACTTGCTGTTTTCTGCTTATAATAAAAACATGACTGTTTCCAGGTCAATACATACACATGCACTGCTGGTTAGAGTGTTCCATTCCTAGATTTCACCAGTGTTGCCCAGTAAGGGCGTGCCAGGGTTTCTGCAATTCTAAACAAAACATGCAGATAGAAGAAACTTCAAAGAAACAGAATGACTGGGTCAGAGTTGTAATGAGACCTAAAAACCTAGGGCACAGGTTAGTCATCTCTGTGCTCCAGGAGTTGACATTCCAAAGGAGAAAAAGACATGCTTATAATCTGCCCATCGGTATGGTCTAATGTGCACACACACACAGATAGATACACTTGCTCATTTGCACAAATACATGAAAAACTGTGTGCATCTTTTCATTTTAACCAATAAAAAGGCACTATACCAACCATATAAAATAAAACTCTAAAGATTAAGTAAACATAATGGAAACTAAACAGGGCAGCTAAAAGAAAAAATATTTTAGAGGGAGGGGGTGTGTGTGTGGTATGTGTTGGGGATCAGAGAGTTCATTTTCACAGACACAGACTATGTGTCACTATAAAGCTGAGAGACATGAGAAATGCTAAATATGAAGAGGCAACAAACCCAAACAAATAAAAATGCTGGCTTTTAAAGCAATGCGGCCAGCTGTTCTTCATGGCAAACAGGAAGAACAGATCGAGAGGGCAGGCTGCTAATGGGCACTGAAAAGAACAACCAACTTGAGTATCCAGATCAGCTGCCATCTGCAGGAGGACTAGATGGCCACAGGAAGAAGACCCAAGGTGACAGCCACACCAGGACAGGCGCCCACCAGGGTGGGGGGGGAGGGAGGCGAGCGGAGGGCAGGGATATCTAAAGCTTCATCGGCTTCATTAAGCCAATGGTTCTCTGGAGAGAACGGGCTTTGGGCCAGAAGAGCTGACTCACCAGAGGACCTGCATCACGACACCTTCACCTTCTGAGGCATCAAAGGGGAGAAAATAACGAGGACACCAGCAAAGCAAGGCTCCCTGAGGACAGGCACCTTGGCATGCTTCTTCATCTCTGTGGTCCCCACAACACTGTGAGACCTATATGTACTCAAAGAGCTTTTCCTGAATTAAGTGGAAAAGATTCCAAGAAAATTTTTTGTTCTATGGTGCTGGGAAACCGAATGCCAGGTTTGCTAGGCAAACACTCTACCATCAACTGTACCCCTAGTCCTGAAGTGCAAAAAATTTAAGTCACTATGGAAAAAAGCATAATAGCGATTTGGTTAAACATAAAGGCTCCACACACAATGCAGAAGGGAAGACCATACATGATAAGGAGGTTCGTGTGTCTACTGAGCTTAGAGACAGAAGCTCCAGATTTGAATCCTGCCTTTAGCTATTTGTGAGCAAAACCATCAGAGGAGTGATACTAACATCTCTAGATGGTTTCTTCATCTACTAAATGGAATTTCTACCGTAGCTTGCTCCTGGGATTGCTGTGGGGCTAATTTTCTCAAACTGTGCTCTAGCAAAATAAAACTAAAGTGTGTGCTTAAAATATTTTCTCTATACTACTTCGGATATATTTGGAACAGAGCTTATCAATCTCAGCTCTAGTGACATTTTGAGTGGGATTCTTTGTTGTGGGGATCTCCTATGTGTTGTTGGATGTTTAGCAGTATTTCTGGGCAGCTGACAGCATCATCCTTCCCTGCTTACGTGGTGACAATCAAAAATGTCTCCAGAGACAAAAATCAAGATGTCCTTCATTAGGTGAATGAATAAAGAAACTGTGGTGCATCCTGACCATGGAATTTATCCAGCAATCAAAATAAATGAGCTACCAAACCAGGAAAACACAAAGGAATAAAAGCAATACAACTACAATATTTTACAGCTCCAACTACGATATTTTGAAGAGGGCAAACTATGGAGACAGTAAAAAGATCAGTAGTTTCCTGGGATTGGGACAGGGAGGGTAGATTTTTTTTTTAGGGCAGTAAAACTAATACAGTAAAAGAGGATACATGTCATTATACATTAAACTCCATAGACTGTGCGAAAAAGGGTAAACTCTAATGCATACTATGGGTTTCAGTTAATAATAATGTATTGCTATTGGCTTATTAATTGATAATTGTAGAATGTCAATAATGGGAAATCACGGTGGCAGTGTATGTGGGGGGAGTTAGAGGCTTATGAGAACACATGATAATTGTAGCTCAACTTTTGTGTAAATTTAAAACTGCTCTTCAAAAGAATGTATTGAAAAACATTTCTGAGCAAATGAAAAACTATTTGTAGAAATTGCCTAATGGCCCCCAGAGAGGGAGGGCAAAAATCACCCCACCCCCATTAAGAAACTTATTAAGGATATAGCTTCTTACTTCATTTCGTTAGGAAAAAAAAAGTCTCCTAGGCTTTACAGAACTGAACATATATTAATCTTTTACGGTATTCAGAAAAGACCATCTCTTATTTTCTGAATACATTTCTTATTTCTCTGATACATTTCAAAGTAGAAATAACTAATCAGTTTCCTGAGAATCACCTGAAAATATTACCTATCACCCCAAAAGTGGAACATCATTTCCCCCCTCCCTTGCTTCTTCTCTAAGCCTGCTACTGTAACACTAACATACTGGAAGAATACAGTAAAAATGATTTAGTCCATAAATCTGATCAAGTTCTGGTACAGTCTCACATAATGATAGGTCTGGGCCAAAGTGACTTCTGTTAGTTGGCCCTCCCCAACTTGTATTTATACAACCCGTGATCTCCAAGCACCAAACCCCCTGTCCACAGGGTGTCCATACATGACAATCTCACTTTCCATCTCCACTTTGTTCAAATGTTTGTTTTCATTTTGATGCAAAAAGTGTATTAGCTGGATGATAATCTCACCTGAACTACACCAGCTACCGCCTAACTGGGCTCCTGTCTTCTGCCTGATACCCCAAAGTCTATTTTCAGAGCAGAGCCAGAAGAATTCTTGTTAAATGTGAGCCCATTCAGTTCATCTGTCTTACTCAAAACTACCGGGGGGGGGGGGCAGGAAAAAAGAAAACTACCTCCCTATTTTATTTACTGACTCCTTACAATGGTCATTAGACTGTATGATCTGGCCACCTTCCCAAACTCTTCCTCCTTCCACACCTCAGCTTCCTCAGTCACATGATCTCCTGGTTGTCTCCTGAACCTGACAGCCATGCTCCTACCTCAGTCCCTTTGCACTGTTGGCCCCCTTATCTACATAGCTAACTTTGTCTCAGCTTATTGCTCGTGGAAGCTACCCTTAAGCTCCCATACCTCCATCATTCTTATTCCACCTCTGTTTTCATAGCATCTGGGACACACCATACATTTGTTTATTTCTTGACTGTCGACTTCCAATAGAAAATAAGTTCAGTGGGTTTACCCTTTACTCTTGTTTGCACTGCTCTATCCCCAGCACTTAGATAACCCCTGCACATTGTAGATACTCAATAATGATGGATGATAAGAATGAATGAATAAATCCATCACTTAATCACTCCATTTAAAAAAAATCACCTCCATTTTATAAATGAAGAAACTAAAGACTAAGTCACCCTGGCCTCAAGTTCAGATTAGAACATTTGGGTCCTCCTCTCTTAGCTGAAGCTTCTTATCCACAGTCCTCATTCCTCCCCAGACATTCACTCCATGTTCTTTACAGCACCTACCAAAATTAGGGCAAGCCATGAGCTGTCATCACAACTAGGACTCTGGGATCAGAAAGATCTGAATCCAAATTTCATGTGGCCACCAAAGGACTGTGAGACCTTCAGCAAGAAAGTTAACCTAGTTAAATCTTAAGTTTCTCACCTGAACAGTAGAGACAATACCACCAACCTCCTAGAGTTCTGGGGAGAATTAAGCATAGAAAGGCCTTTGCAAACAGCAAGCACTCCCTAGGTGTCAACTTTCATGTAAAGTATTATTACTTAGTGAGTCACTCACTTTCAAGGATTTGCTGACTTCTATTTATGCAAGTCATTATAAACATACATCATAAGGGACTCCTGTTTTTCATACCCTTCTCCCTATACCGACAATCCCTTCAGACTTTGATAAATGTTCTGCTCTTTTTAAAAGCTACAAAATAAATTCAGAAGCAAAGGCAAACCTCATCCATTGTTGTCAGCTCCAAGCCCCCAAAGGATCCACATGGTCAAAGGTCTGAGCAGAGGTGGTCCTTTATTCCTTCTTAAATTTATTGCTCCAGAGACCAGGAGAGAGAAGTAAATATCCTCAGGAGTAAACCCATGTTTTGCATAAGATTAAATGGAAGGAGCTAATTCTGTCATACATTGCTCCAAGTATATTCCAATGAACCACACACTCCCTTAGGACTCCACCCACCCTCCTGTAAGTTACCGTGTTGTATTCACCATCTCTATTTTATCCGTATGGATTTTTCTCCTTGAAATCAAGGAGCCAAGTGGGACTAGAAATGCAGAGCTCACTGCACCCCACTCAGCACCTCTGCACTGGGGGTTCCTCAGCCTGGAGCAGGTGTGCCTGGCTCACTCCTGGCATTCGCTCTTCTCGAGTCTCAGAATGCAGCTCTCAGGTCGTTTCTTCCCAGGGCATCTCTCTTGGCAGTCCTCACCAAGCCCTCCCTACCCCACTCTTTTAAGTCACCCTAATGTTTCCTTCCTAGCAGTGATTGCTTCCAGGAACTTACCTTGATATCTGTTTGCTTTGTCTCTTTCTAAAATGAATATAGTGAATGTTCAGGAAATATTATTTAACTAATTAAAAGAGCAAATTTTAATCTGATCTTGTGGCTAACTAATTAAAGAGGGTCCTAAAATAAAAGCCACTGACTTATGGGCACACCTATTGCTATTGCTTAAGCAACAGGCTCCAGGATTTTAGTGCAAGCCATTCCAAGGAAACCGGAGCTATCTGCTCCCATCTCCAACAGCTCAAAAGGGTCTAGAAGTCCTGAGCAAAATGGTAACATCTTCACTGTCGCGTGCCTCTAGTTTGTCTCCCCAGCACCCAATAGGTAACCTCCTCTTCTGATAGGTGACTGTACACACACCTGTGCAGTGCTCTACAATTTAAATGTGTCCCTTTTACCTCTCAGCTCATCTTGTAACAGCCTTGTGAGGTAGGAGGGAGCACTGAGCACTTCTTTCTCCCAATTCCCATGCTCCAATTTGCCAGAAAGAAACCAAAAGGCTCAGGAAACTCAAAATCAGCCCTAAGTCACAAGGAGTTAAGTGGTAGTGCTGGAACTCTACGCCAGATATCTCTGGCTCCAAAGTTCCTACCCTTTCTCCTGCAGTAAGCTGTTGTCCTTCGTAATGCATTGAGTGGATTTAAAAAATAAAAAATCACATTAGTATTAAAATACACTTGAGAGAACAACTCCTGCACAGCGTCAAGAGCTGCTTCCTCCCTCACAAGTAGTCTCCATTTCCTGAAACAGAATTAACTTAAGAAATAGTCACATTTTAAAACAAATAACTCAAATTTTCTGCTGGCAATTCATTCTTGAATTTATAATGCTATCACAGGCTCTTTCAGTTACTACAGAAATATTTAAAATACATGCAACTCTCCACCTTTATTGGTGTGTGTTAGATACTGGTGAACAAACTCGAGGCCCCGTTCACGCAGATGAGCACTCTATTGCAGAACCACACCATGGCCCTCACTATTCATCTTAATAAGCATTATACATGCAGCTTCAAAATTACACTCCAAACTTTAAGAATTTCCTTAAGATGTCACAGTTGTCTAATTTAAAAGTGTTTTCTCTCATTGAATTATAAAAATAAGATCCTTAACTCCAAAAACAAAAAAACCCCCAAGATCAAAATGAGAAATCTAAACATAGACAAACACAAATTTATTATAATAAAATATAAATCAAGTAGACTAAAATCAAGTTTTACATTTTTGATTCTATGTTTCTGTACCAAAAAGTATTCCCTTTGTAATAAAATACAGATGTTCTTTTGAAAATAATTGTGGCACTATAAGCAAAAATTGGTAAGTGTAAAATATTTATATAAAATAGCATGTGGTCAAGATTATTAACATGAATATCAGGGAAGAAAGGAATTCCAAACACAGATAATCCAGAATCACTGTATAGTTTCTCAGCAATAGATGGAGTTTTTTGACACGTATATTTTTGACAGATATGAAACAGTTTCATCCTCTGGCCACATCACCTAACCAGCAGTGGGTGTGCAGAGTGAGGGTGACACACCTATAACCATCACGGGTGGGGAAGGAAAGGGAGCCGGCTGGAATGAAACCAAAGGTACTTACATGCGACTAGCCCATAGGTGAGAAGTGACCATGGTGGCCCTGGGATTTCAGTACTCTGTTCCTTCGGTAACATGCCCTGAAGCTCCACTATGCATCAAGGAGTCAGTTTGTTGGAAAGTGGGATTATCCACTTGATAATCTTTGCAGTGCCCATACTATATTCAAAATCATAATGTGTGCTTTGCACCATAATTCCTACTTCTGAGAAATTCGGTGTTGGGGGTGGAATGGTAGGCAGAGAGAGGTAAGCACATCATTTCAACAGAATTAGTACCAAGAAAGAGGTATGTGACTTCTTATAAAATAACAGAAGTACTAAACCAGCCCTGAATGACTGAGATGGTGGAACAGTAAGAGAGAAGACTTTAGGCGCTGGGGCACTTAGACTGACCTGGACACTGGATGAACAAGCAGACACCTGACTAACCACAACAGACACATCACGGAGGAAGCACAGAACACAGCCACTGCTGGGGACGAGGCAAGATAAGCAGTGAGGCCCTGGGAGAGGAGGGGCTTTGCCAACAAACCTGTGGGTTGTACCATGGCCTGGGCTCTACCACGCAAGCCCCACCAAGGGGCTCTAGATGGGAGTGGCACTGTCAGGGAGGGAGTTCTGACATTGCGATGCATTCGGAATTTCCTGGTGCCTCAATTCTGGCTGAGGAGGGAAATGAAAAAAAACTCAAAGCAAACAGAAATTGTGCCTAAAGGATTGAAGCAGGAACAGATTTTGGTTCCTCTAAGACTAGACTTTAACCCTAGTGAACAAGGTCACTGCCACATGGACCCATGGCCTTGTCCACAACAATGAAATCTGTGCCCAGGACAACTTACCAGGTTCAGTTGAAAATCTCTAAAAATCCAGTATTCAGCAAGAGCCTTCAGACATTGTTATGGAGTTAACGGAAGGCCAATCCCAATAACAGACAATGGTCAAACAGAAGTCCTTTTTTAAATTGCAATATCCCAACTGTCCAATTCCCATGGCAGGAAGTCCAGTTCTACAATGTACTAGCCACACTGACTTGGCACACCAGCCTACGATTTCTTTGTGTCAGATTCTACATCTGACAAGTGGAGATGTTAATGTCTATCATAGTGGATTGTTTTTTTGTGTGGGGGGGGAGAGGTGCTGAGGGTAATTAAATGATAGAATAAATATGAAAGAACTTAAAGAACTTTATAAACTAATTCTCTAAAAACCAGAAATAGCTTGCTATACACTCAGATGATAGTACTGTGGAACAGAAATTTATCAGGAGGAAGTAGCTTTAGTGCACTAATGAAAATTAAAGGCACTGCTTTAATTAAACAAGACAGATTAGCCTATACCACTTATTTCTAATAACATAAAACCACATACCAACCTCTCCTTGACCCCAAGAGTCATACAGTAAATACCAGGACAGACGGGGTGAAGAGTGTCAACTTCGTGGTGATGAATGTGTCACAGAGCGAATTAACCACAAAGGCAATTAAGTCATAAAGCAGTGGTGGCAATATTAACTAGACAGAAGGCTGAGCGGATCATCTCTGCAAAGATTTCATTAGCCAAACCACAAAGTCCAGCTGAAAAACACACCAGCAATCTAGTTAAAAACGGGTCACACTATTTATGGATTCCATCACTTAATCATAAATTCTTTGGAAGGAAAAAAGGTCTGAAAGCTTTTCTGACCAGGCAGGGTCAACAGGACCTTTGACATGTCAAAGAAAACAGTCGGTTTAAACTCTGCCCACCCTCAACTGAAATTTTCTTAATCGTCTCGCTGCAGAAACCATCCCATTTCCCTAAGCCTTTGAGCTTTCCTATAAACAAACGAGCTTCACGGGACGCCAATATGTGTGTTAACACCTTCCTAGAGAACACACCATGCTTTGGGGTGAGGCAACCTGAGCCAGAATCACCAAGAGGGACAGCTTTTCCTTGGTGAGGTTCTGTTTAGGCTTATGGGTTGGGCTCGGCAAGGGCTTCCATTGTGGGGAGGACAGCCGTTCTGTGAACACGCTAGCTCGGACTGCCAGGAATGTGTGCCAGGGCCTGATCCGCAGGCCTGGGAAGTGAAGTGTGTTCCCTGCTCTGACTACGCGCCACGCATGCAAAACAACCAAATACCCACTGTGGCGATCTGACTGGTGTAGTCGCCCATCAGGTCTAAATCATCTTCCTGTATTCTGCGTTATTTTCAATTTTTCCTCCAGTGGCCATATTTTGTAAAACTAGGAAAAGCTTTTCTCATAGACAGAAATTCTTTAGAAAGTCCTGCAACATAAATCTAAAACAACAATGGCCAATCCTATCACCCAAAGTCAATCTCCACTGACATTGCCTTCTGTCTCCTTGTAGCCTTTTCTCAAGGCATATGCATTTTCTACTTGCTAAACCGTTATTGTTAAAAGGCAAACTAAGCAACGTCCATTACAGGTTACTTACCACTGAAGAAAAAGTGTTAGACCAAGGAACCATAAACCAAACTAGACTGCTAAAATGTATTTTCCATAATAAAAAACAGCCCTAGCCTAAAATCAACAATTTTTTTAAAACACTGATAATTGAAATATGACCCATAAGGATTTGCACTTTACTCCTTCTAAATGGAGAGATCCAAATTCAGTCTGGAACATGTATGTGCAAGTACATTCTTGCTTATTCACTTTACTATGTTCTCAATAAACACCCCCACCATAAAGATGAAAATGATGTGTCTAAGGAGGTTGGCTGCCACTCCCGCAGGACATCTGCAGCTGAGCCCCTGGCCTTGGACACTGATGCCCCATGGAAAGAGCTTGAACACTTCTCAAACCAGAAGTCAACTTAATCCAACACACGTAAGTAGAAGATGTCACTAAAGGACGAAGGGCAAAAACACACATTTGAAATTTTGGTTTAAAAAGAAACATTGCAACCTGTGCCTATTCCCAGAGGGCCCTCTCTCCCTTTGATAGCGAATATCCTCTGTATTGGGGAGTGTCCAGTCCTAAGACATATAGTTTGCCTTACTTAACCACACCAAACAATGTTTTAGTCCAAGATGCCCTTGCACACTAGGTTACAAGGCTTCTGGGCAGACAAGCAGGGCCCTGTTTGACAGACTTCAGTTTGCATCAGTCTCTTCAAGATATGTCATTGCACCAATAAACCAGAGACTAGTATGTATAGGTCCTGGCACCCAACAAAGCCATGGATAAATACAAGTAGTATCAATGTGAACATTAGAGTCTGTATCTCCAGTTTACCCAAAAAGCCCTGGATGCTCACGGATGGAGTCGATATTATTTATCTTTAGGAGTCTCTCTTCCCATTACTGCCTTTTCCTAGCCAGGGGGCGGGTGAGGTTTTCCCTTAACAGAATGATACTCCAACTCTCTTCTGGAGCCATGATCTCAGGTTTAAGGAACAGGACAACAAAGACAAGGAACCCAGAGTCAGAATGGAATAAAATGGTGTGATTTAAAAAATTTATAGTACCTGTGACCCCTGGGCATTTGCTTCACCTAGCTAAGCCTAGCTTGCTTATTCACAAACTGGCAATAAGAGTAGCACCTATTTAGTTCTTTCTGATTAAGAATTCAGTGAGAATGTGCAAGTACAAAATTCTTTTAGCAAGGTAGCTGGTACGAAGGAAGTTCCTCAAAAGAGGGCAGATATTATAATGAGATAGCCCCACTCACACCTGGTTCCCTAGGAACATAAATCACCATGGATTTGCCAAGACGAACGAAACCAAGTCCTCTGCCCTGGCTACCCAGGAAGACTGCCAGCACAGACCCTGCTGGCCACATCTGTTCACAGGAACCATGCCAACAGGAAAGCTCGTCCTAACTCTGGCTCCTTCCCAGTTTGGTGCTCACTGGAGTGACGCTCCTGTCTCTCTGCACTCTGATACTCGCGCAGCCTAGGGAGGAAAGGTGACAGGGAAGAGGGAGGAGAAGCCACAGAAAGAACAGAGCCCAGTCTTGTCCTCATGCCTCCCTCCTGGGAGTGAGCTGCTCACCTTCTGCTATTTCTGCATCGCTGCCGAGCAGATGTGCATCTCAATCCTGGAGCTCAGCATTATGCGGCCTCCTTGCCCACAGCCAGAAGCCAAGGCATCCAACATAAGCTTTAGCCGTAAGGATGCTGGTCCATTTGGCCTCATTCCTTTTAGTTCACAGCTTAGTTCTGAACGCAAGCAGAAAGCGGTGGTGCTACTTACTGGGCTTCCTCCAGCCCCAACAAATGCGTCATCCCTTCCCCATGGTTGGCAACGTAATTTCTCACACTCTGACTAAAACAAAATCAAAATAAAAACAAATATTCTAGCTCACAGCCAGTTTTGCAGTTTTATTTTTTACCTCTAAATTGATTATTAGTCACAAGGAAGCCCAGGGCCAAAGGAGAAGTAATAAAGGAACAGAAAGATCTACGAAGACCTAGCTAACCGAGCATTTTTACCTTATTTTTTGTTGTTTGGATACAGTTCTTGGATATCATAGCTCAGTTTCCCACCGGATACATGAGAGTGTTTCAGACAGGTTAAACAACATGCAAGAGGTCACAGAACTCTGCAGGTGGTCCACATATGAACCCACATCATCACTGGTCCAATCCACTAGCTTTACATATGAAGAGACCAAGGCCCAACCAGGTGGACACGGAAGCGAAGCTGAGATGCAAGCACAGAGAGGCTGCTTCTTGTTTGGTGTTCTTTCCACTCTGTCACTTTATTTCCCTGGTTCTTCCAGGCTGTAGCTGGGCAGAGGACTTGGAAACCCAGGCACCTGATCTTGCCAGCCATCCTGAGCTGAAGGACAACGACTCCGACTTCCCTTTTTCCATGCCTTCAGGGACTACAAATGGTTGTCATCTCATCTTTAAATATTCTGAGAAGCCAACACCACTGCAGTGCACTGGCCAAATGTCTCACCCTTCACTACGCCTGGGTCAAGTTCAGATGGCTTAAGGAGACCAGTCTGTGGACCTCTGGAATTCTGAATAAGGGCCTTTCAGTCCCCATGAGAAGAGATGGCTTTTCCCTTGGAAACAAACAGGCATGGAGAACTACAGACACCTTCTGGGCCCAAACAGGGTTGCCAATGCCCAGCACTATATATTAATCCAACGTATGACCCTGAGGAAGTCACCTCCCCTTTTAGGACCTTGTGACTGGACTACATGATCATTCAAATTTCTTACTGACATACATTTTACTATATCGTGAAAGTAACGGCACTGTCTCTTCTACAACATGACATCTGTACATCAGTAACCAACTCAAATTCTACAAGGAAATAAGCTTTAGTCTTTAGTATTTGGCCCAGACTAAACAGGCATGTTTATACCTGTATTTAAGAAGACACTGAGTGATCTTAAGCAGCCATGCAACCGAATATTGTCTAGACTGCAAGTGAGAAAGATCAACCCTTAACCTGTAGGTCCCAGACTCCCTGCTGCATCTTGCATCCTCCCCCACGGTAATACTTTGGACAATGTCATGGCAATAGTTTGCACACCTGGATCAATATGCCTGAAATAAACTGCAACCCACTCGAAAGTAGCTACCACGGAGGGATTATTCATAGGCATCAAAAGAAAAAAGCCTTAAAAAAGGATTAAACATACCAGCACAGGCCATAAACTAATGCCATGGTATCAGCACAGTGCACCCGAGCAGCAAGCACTCACTCACCTGATGTTAAATCAGCAGAAGACGTACCTCAGACACCCTCTTATATTTTGTTCTCCCTCAACGTTGTGAAATCAAAAGGTTCATTAGGTAACACACACACACACACACACTCACACACACACACACACAAAATACGCTGACAACACCTAACCCACTGTCAACCTGAACATGAGAGGAGGAGGATAAGAACGAACATAGCAGGCATCATACGCCTCTTGGTGCCAGTGAACACCATCAGTTATGCAGCACTGATGCCCCACCTGCCCTCCAAAATAGGGGGAAAAGACAAGTCAGGCTTGAATCTGCTGAGGCCTTTATCTGTTTTCAGGAAGAGGAGGAACAACAGGTCACACATCACAGTGATGCAGTCAGTCAAACGCCAGCAAAAAAAAAGTGGGGAAATGCCACAAATGCACAGTTGCTTTGACAAATAAACTCTTTGGAAAAAAAGATGCAGGGAAGGGAAATGTCAGAGATTTATCAACCAAAACAACTGTGTACTTTCTGCTCTGGCACTGATTGAAGAGACCACTAGGGAAATCGGAACACTGATGAAATATTTAATGGTATTAAGGGGTTACTGTTCATTTTTAAGTGCGACATGGCACTGTGGTTATATTTAAGAATCTTCATCTTTTAATACTGAACTGCTGCCAGTAAACTGATGTGCCTGGGACTTGCTTCAGAATGGCCCACTGGGAACAATTGGGAAATGGGCAGGTCATCCATGGAATGAGGTCAATAAGGCCATCATTGTTGAACCTTACGCTAAATTCAAGGGCGTTCATCATGCCTGTGCCATCTCTATAGTCTGAAAATTTCCATGGTTTTAAATTAAAAAAACAAAAAACTTTTTGGTTTCGTATTGCAAAAGGGTGGGGGCAACTTAAAAAAAAAATCATAGAGGGGCTGGAGTTGTGACTCAGTGGTAGAGCACTTGCCTGGCATGTGTGAGGTCCTAGGTTTGATCCTCTGCACCGCATATAAATACACAAATAAAAGATCCATTTACAACTAAAAAAAAACTTAAAAAAAAATCATAGATACAGGTACAGGTATATAAGCTCTGCCAAAATCACAAAAGAATGAAAATAGAGAACCTCACAGGGCATCAGCAACAGCCACAGGCAGGCAAACCCTTAAACACATCTAAAGATGAGATAAATGTGACCTCTCCCACAGAATCATGTCTTTTAAAAACATTCAGCTGTTTGCTGTTTCTAGATTTTAAGTGCCAATCCTCCTACATGAACCCCTAAGCCTTCCTGAGAGACTGCCTCACAGCTGGGATAAGCTCTCCTGAACTGCTCAGTCTGGGACAGTCTGAGGAGGGGCCCCTGCAGTATGTCTTAACAAGCCCTCCAGGTGATTAAGAACCACTGGCTTATCCATTTGAGAAAAGTGGAGATTTGAATTACAATTGGATAGAGCTAGAAGAAAACTACTCAATTTCACAAAACAGGGGAACTGGGGCAGGAAGGAAGGGCCCAGTACTGCTCAGGTGACAAACTCTACCCTGGACACTTCATATGCTTCATCTCTTTGAACCAACCAGTACAGATGACCACTACTCTTACTTCAATTTGTAGCAAGGGAAATCAATCATAGTAGCAACTCTTATGTCCCAATGTGGGGATCTGAATTCAGATCTGATTCTAAAGCCTATGCTCAACCACTTTGAAAACAAGGCCCACCACAGATACTTTCCCCCCTGAAAAGAATGGCTTGTTTTGCCATCAATCATACCTGGAGTTCTGGATTTGAGTTTGCCTCTATAATTCTCAACCAAATGAGATCAGGGAATGCCACCAGATGTTCACTCACCTGCAGTTGAGCCAATCCCAGCTAAGTGACAGCTCATTAAATTATGAAGTGACTTGCAAATGAAGGCAAGAGGACAGAGAAGCAAGCACATACCTGCTATGAGCAAGTACGAACTGGTGGGATTTTAATCCTCCTCTCTGAGGAGTGTTAATGGGTTTTCATGGAAGAACCGGGAGCAGAGACTACACTGAAGGTCTGGGGGTGGAAGAGAGACTGAGGAACAAAAATCCCAAGGGCCTGCAGATAATTTAAGTAATTCTGGTGGGTCCCCAAAATAAAATACATCCTCGGCCTTCACCAAGATAACCTTATAATGAAACTTTCACAAGGGCCACCTGATCACCTCCTTCCCTCAGCCTTGCAGCCCTCACTCTCAGTGAGATCACATATAAAATTGGCCCTCCTTCCCAACCTCCTGCCTTAGAAAGGAAATTGCTACTCTGCTTTGCAATAATGGGTCAGAGAAGAAAACTTTTTTAAAATTTATTTATTTTAATTAGGTATATATGTCAGCAGAATGCATTTTGATTCATTGTACACAATTACAGCACAACTTTTCATTTGTGGTTGTACTCAATGTAGCGTTGCACCATATGTGCAGTCGTACATGTACCTAGGGCAATGATGTCCATCACATCCCACCATCTTTCCTGCCCCCATGCCTCTTCCCCACTGCTCCCTCCCCTTTGTTCCATCAAAGTTCCTCCATTCTTCCCATGCCCCATCCCCATTATGGATCAGCATCCACCTATCAGAGAGAACATTCAGCCTTTGATTTGGGGGGATTGGCTTACTTCACTTAGCATGATATTCTCCAACTCCATCCATTTACCTGCAAATGCCATAATTTTATTTGTTAATGCTGAGTAATATTCCATTGTGTATATTTACCAGTTTCTTTATCCATTCATCTACTGAAGGGCATCTAGTTTGCTTCCACAGTTTAGCTACTGTGAACTGAGCTGCTGTAAACATTGATGTGTCTATGTTACTATGTATGCTGATTTTAAGCCCTTCGGGTACAGACCAACCAGTGAGGATTGGGGGGGGGGGGGGCGCCAGGAACACACTCATACATTGCTGGTGGGACTGCAAATCAGTGTAACCAATCTGGAAAGCAGTATGGAGATTCCTTAGAAAACTAAAAAAACTGTTTTAAAGTAACACCTTCATGCAAATTTACTGCAGGGTCATCTGTACATTAACAGACTAGCCTTGTGGTATTCTCAAGTTATGGTTATATTGCTAAATGAAGGAGGTGCAATTTGAAAATGGGAAGTTCCTTTTGGTGACAGAACTCGTAATCAACGTCCTCACAGAAAACTAGAGGTTTGACTAAAGGTTAAAAAAAATATTAAACTTCACTGTTAAATCTATCAGTCCCAGAATATTTAAAGCATATGAATTTTTATCTTAGACACTATATACTTTCTATGTAAACTAAACACCAATTCACACGTGAGCTCTGACCACTGCAGCAGTCTTTGCAGAGGGAAAAAGGTAGGAATCCTCCACTGTGAAGGGGCCTGGGAATGCCACCTCTCAGCTTCTCTGATGGCCTGGAGATCACTGGCTTCTCCCCACCCCCACTCTTACAGTCCACCCCTAGGTGGGCAGGCAGCTCAACAACCACTCCTTCAGTGTCATAGGAAGTCAATTTGAAAATGGAAGAACTGCATGTAAATGCTAATTATCAATAAAGGTTAGAGTGAGTCACACTCAATTTGGTTAGAGATCATCTTTCAGAAAAGAGCCATCTGCAAGGCTCTGGCTCTTACTCCATCTCCTCACTTCCCACACACAAATTCTACTTAGTGGGCAAAAACTTTCAGGCTACAACATCTTTGACTTCATTTTGTTAACCTCCACATCACTTTTTATAAGGCTCATAAAACAGCTTAAAAAGATGAGCAGAAAGAGAAGGGCAGAAGGCCTGTTAAGCACCAGCTGTATAGCCAGACATGGTACTGAGCTTACTGCACTGGAGTTTATTCACTACCTTTTACAACACTGCCACGTGGGTATCACTGTGCCCATTTTATAGAGGAAAGAGAACTGAAGTTTGTAGAAGTAACAAATGGTCCCCAAACTACATTTCATTCCCAGTTATACCGGGGGAGGTAGAGGTTCTGCAACATGAAGTGATGCTCAAGGTCAACAGAGCTCACACCTACACTGAGAACCAGACAAGAGGCCTGCCTGGCACCAAGGCCTGGGCAAGCTTCTGCACTAGGCACACTGCACTCCCGGTGGCACCGGTGAGGCAGGACATGCATGAATCTGATGGATCTGGCCAAGATGGAATCGCTAAGGAACCCTGTGACTGATGCTCATGGAGAGAGCTGTGTCACAGACGATAACAAGTATTAAACAAGCGAAGACTGGTTCAGATGTGGTCAGGATATGCAGACAAGGGTTTCAGCCACAAAAGATTAACATCTAGAACTAGGTCTTGTTAAAGGCCAAGATTGAACATTTGTTTGCTTGTTGTGAACTTGTAAACTTAAAAGACAGACAACTTGGGCTCTAACCCCAGGTCTTCACAGTTAGCCGAGTGGCCTGAGTCTAGGTTCCCAATTTGTAAATAAGTGATAAGTCACATCTGCATCCTTCTTTCATCATAAGGACCAACGGAGAAAATGTGTGCAGAATCCTCTAAACAATACAACACTATGCAAATGGAGGGAATGCTGATATAGCTGGGGAGGTGTAAGTTTTAAGGAAGAAAAGCATCAAGCAGCCCCAAACAATGCTGGTCACATAGGAAGATCATTGTAGAATTTACAAAATGGAGAAGAAACATTCTGTGAATACTCCCCAGAATGGTTAATCCCTTTGTATGTAACCAAGAGGGATCAGATGAAATAATGATTGTGCACTGTCAGGGATCAGAGCTGAGATCAAGGAACCGAAAAATGAAACTGGGTCCCAGGAAGAAAGAGCCAGAACTGGGGTCTAAGGTGGGGGGGCATGTCTCAGAACCAGGACTACCCCCCAGAGAACACTGTGTCACATAAGAGAGAACCTACAAGCTGAGCAGGGCACAGGCCAGGGCCTCTGCTTCTCCCTTTCTCCAGAAGTCACTCTAGATCAGACAATGCCAATACACAGGTGACTCTGTTCCCCAGCTGTGGGTCCCCTTGGGGTGTCTGTACCAAAACATATCCATTAGCCAGGGCCCCCACCAGCCAAGGTCAGTACACCGAGACACTCTTCCGGGCCCACACGTGGCCTGACAGGAAGCTTTACTTCAGTGTACAGCACAGTGAACAAATGGGAAAAAGCAAATCCGGCAGCACTGAGCACCCAAATTGGCTCACTCACCTCCCGCCCATCCCTCACTGCCACTCTCCCTAACTCTCAAGCACGGGCCTCTTTGTTTCTTGCTACTCTCAGCTACAGGCCTCCTTCCTCCCACTGGTTTAACGCCTCATCTTCCACTCACTGTAGCCAACCCTGCATCTCCGCTAAGGACCAACTAACTCAGCAGCTACTCTGTGGCTAAGACAGAAAAGATAGTTCTGCCTTTTCCACTTAAAAGGAATCATTCCCCTTCCTCAAGACCTGTTCTCAAAGAATGCCAGCCCTTTCACCAGTCCGTTTCCATCCACAGACCCACCCGGAACCACTAATGTACCATCCGTCATCACACCAGTCTCCTCTGAGATGGTTCATGCCAACCCTCCCTCTCCATGGAGCTCAGGAACACTAATATCCCAATGACCTTTTCATCTAACCCCCAACTCTCTCCACTCCAACATCACTCCAAGCAATTTTGGAATCTTTTTCAGTGACATTCGGCCCTGACTTCCTCCTCTGGGCTGCACCGAGCTTTCTCCTTCCCCTCCAAGTACTGCTGGCCCTGACATCTACATTCCCCTTCTCCTTAACATCAGAATCCTGGTTTACAGCAAGACATTTCACCTCTGGGAATATTTCCCAGCCCTTCTTGCTGTCAGACGTGATCAAAAAGTTCTGGCACTATGTGGGTTCTCAGAAAGAAGTGGCTCAGTTGGGATGGACCGATTTTGCCTTTCCGCTTCAGAATCTGCATTTCAAAAACGAAGGCTGGAGCCTTGGCAGCAATTTAAGCTAAGGAGTGTCCCTGAGGATAAATGCCATGTGCTGAGGAAGGAGGGGCAGGAAGAGAGGTGGCCTGAATCCCAAATGGCAACACAGACCTGGTATTCCAGCCCTCTGGAACCCTTTTAGGTGACAGAAAAATGAACGATCACACTTAGGCCTGTTTATTTGGAGTTCTTACCCCCTGTAATGTGCAACTCAACCTGATCCTAATTTATACCACTTACAATGGAGTGATGAACAAGGTCTCTAGCACAATTAAGAAGGGTCTAAAGAGATTGAAAGGCGAATGTTTCCTGACCTCAGTGTAGGATGTCCTACTGAATGCTCCAGGCCCTATCATGTGATACACTATATACTTTCAGATGGACTCCTATTTTGCTTTTGTTTCCTGATCTTCACATCTTCTTTCACTTCTCTATAAAGTCTATAATGTAAAATTTTAGGAAAGTACCATATGTTAAAAAAAAAAAAAAACATGCAGAAGCAGTGAATTTCTTCTCATATAATTAAAAAGAAAAAGGTACTTAAGTGAGTGAGGGTTCATTTACTCTTCACTTACATTACCCAAAATATCAGATAAAGTCATACAGCTAAAATGGTCATGGTATTCCCCTTTCTCAGCCAAAATCTGGCAAGAAAGAATGCCCTTGGGTTGGGCCAGGGCCCCCACCAGAAGATTTCCATGGCTCAGTGGTAGAGTACTCGCCTAGCTCATGAGGCACTGGGTTCGATCCCAAGCACAAGATAAAAATGAATGAATAAATAAATAAAATAAAGGCATTTTTAAAATGACACCATGTTTAAAAAAAAGAAGAAAGAAAGAAAAAGAAAAAAAGAATGGCCCTTGCAGAAGGGGAAAAAAAAAATCTCGATGATAAACCAAAACACAATACCCCATCAGGGTTTGCAGACACCCGGAGGAAGAGGGCTGAACTGACCTATAGAAGTTCTGTTGAGTGTCTGTGATTCCACCCTGGGGTCCTTCAAAGAAGTGGCTGGACCTACCCTGTGAATGAGAATGAGCCCATGTCCCCTGTGAAGGTTTTTCACAACTTCCTCCCCATGTGGAAAGGCCAAGGCCACCAGGATGCATCATGCACTGGACCCTGAACAGGTGCTCAGCTGATACCTCCCACAGCCCACTGTACTTAAAGCTTGTGAGCTTTGGAGGCCTGGGGCTCTGCTGCCACCCCGTCTGTGTCACTGGTGCTAAGGATGCCTGGATCATAACAGATGTTCACTGGATGGTCACTGTGTGGATAAATAAGTGAGCTGTCCAGGAGGCCCCACACCCGCTCCCAAGACCTCTCTGCTGTCCTTCAGACATCTCAGCACTGGCAACTGCTAACCCAGGTTACAGGTGGCTTCAGAGCAAACAAGGACCAGGTACTAAGGCAGGAAAGACCCTGTGACACAGGTGGAGGAGGGCACAGAGGGGAAGCTGAGGAAGGGGCAGTGAAGAAATGGTTGCTGCACCATTAGACACTTTTCAGAAATGGCTAAAATAAGGAACAGGAAACTCTTTACAAATGGGTATACAGAAACCACCCACTGACAGAGTTTCTATGACAAGACAAAAAGGAAAGCACTTAATAGTGTTTTGGAATCCGTGGACCAGATGGTGTTTTTCTGAGGAGCAGCTCTTGCCCTGCCGTGGGGTTTGGGGTGGGGGTGCAGGAGCGGCTGCTGCTCGCCAGGCATGTTTCTGCACAGTCCTGGGCAGCCCCTCTGGTCCTCAGAGCAATGTGCGTTGCAGGTGCCATGACCTAGCCAAGTGCAACGAGGAGAATGAGAACAAGCACGGTCGAGGTGTGCCAGCTCTGCACACCACCAACACCGCATCCTGGCCAACCCTGCCAGCCAGGCAGCGCGCCCTGTCACCTCCTTCACACAGAAAGGGTTCCTTCCCCAAGGCCCTAAAGCCAACCTGTGTCACCTGGGCTCAGCACTCTATTCACATGACTTCAAATAAGGACCAGATTATGTGAAGAAGCCTCTGCTCCCCGATTCAGAAATAAGACACCATCAGTGGAAATATCAAAGGGGACGGTCAGGAAGAAAGACCAGCAAGACACAGCTGTGGGGCCCACAGGGTTCCCTGGTCTTGCCTCCAGAGAAGCAGGAAGGGAAGAGAGCAGTCAACCCTAGAGCCTCGGTGCAGGATTAACAGCTAGGCCTTCTGCTTTATTTGAATGGAAATCGTAAGAAGAAAAAATGAACATGGCTCACTAAAACTTCTGTCACTCCTACGTGAGCACCACTGTCAGTCTTATGGAGTGTTTTACAATTGTCACTTCCTCTATAGCAACGACTGTGGTAACCTGGAGAGGAGACAGCAAGGAGCTGAGCACTGGCTGAGGACTCAAGAGATGGCGGGGAAGCTTTGTGTGGCCAGAAATAGAATGGCACCTCCTTTAAGTGACAGTTGCACTGGATCCTGGGGCCAGAAGCAGCCTCCAGCTGCCGCTAATTTTAAGACAGCCATTTCTATCCTTTGAAGAAACAACAAAGCAGCAGAAAAAGCATATCAAGAAAAATCCCTGGCACTTCCTGAGAGATTGTGGCATGAGTGAATGAAGAGCAAAGGGCATATGGGAGACAGAAGCCAGTTCAAAAGGTGGGGAGCTCTCAATCTAGGCCCTCAACAAGGTGCGGGGTGTCCTCCGTGCAGGGCATGCTGAGCGGCCCAGAACTGAACAGTTTATAAACGCCTGCAGAGGTGAGCCACCCATACCCACTAGGGGAGCAGGAACTGATGTGATGTTTCAGGGAAGCTTGACATGTGTGAAGGCTTCAGACCCACCGACTCCACTTCCAAAATCCTGTCCTAGGAAAGATGACTAGAGATATACATGTACCATGATAGTGAAGGAAGAGAGAAGGCAACATAACAACAGGAATATCGATAAGCAGGTATATCCATACAACAGAATACTACACAGACATGATAATGGGCAGCAAGAATTTTTAACATTAGGAACAACCATATAATAAGTGAATAAAGCAGAACATACAGCTTTACATGAGGTATGCTTTTGGATAATATTTCATCCAACAATTATTTCCATATGCTATATAAAATCTCAACTGTTATTAAAAAAATCACAGAAGTATATTTTAATATACTCCTGTCTAGTTAATGCTATTAAAATTCTCAAAATGGTTATTTAATTTTGTTTTTTATTTTCATGAGACATATTACTTTCATAATCACAAACATTCACCATATTTTAAGTAAAAATCAAATTTATCATGTTTTACAATTTGGTTTCATCACCAAAGTGGAATATTAACAAGTGTATGTCACATGCCTCTAGGATTTGTGATCTAAAGAAACAAAGGGAGCCAAGCACGTGGGAAGGCACCTGTATCCCAATCACTTGGGAAGCTGAGGCAGGGGCGTTCTTTGAGCCCAGAAGTTTGAGACCAACTTGGGGGCAACATAGTGAAACTGAGACTGGGTGGGGGCGGGAAGGAAGGAGATAAGACCTGACACCAGATTTAAGCACTGATAAGACGAGGGATGTCTGAAGCAACCTGGACCTGGCTTCCACAACACCAGGAAAAGTAACTTTCCTTTCTAGTGTCCCATAATACAACAAAGGAGAAAATTCACATAGCTTCTCACAATTTCTAGTAGACTGTTCTGAAAGGAGAATTTGTCCATACAAAAGAGTAAAACTATCTACCCCAAATCACAGATCAGGTCAGCAGACATCAACACCACTGGCCTAGTTCACTTTGCCAGGGAGCGTGATATGCCCAGTCCTCAGTTAAAGGTATTCAGAACAATAAAATAAGCAAATAACAAACGACCCAGCCATCTGTCTAATCTCAAACAGAGAAAACTGGAAATGTGAGAAAACCTTTTTATCCCATTCCATAAACATGTAAAGTGAGGGTATTGGCCCAGAAGACCAGAGACCCTTTCCATTTTGAAATCCTGTAATTCTAAGACATAAAAAATTGAATCACTGGCATGTTCATCCATCTTGTCCTAGAAGAGCAGCTAATTCAATCTTCCAAAGAGCAATTCGTTTCCTGCAAACCTGGATGGTAGGAGTACATGAGCCCACTGGTTGCAGAGAGGCAGGCCTGGCATACACAACCCCCTCCACAGCCACTACCTCTGTAAGGATAATTTATGTTCGCGTTCGTCTCCATGTTTCCACCTGAGCTTACACAGAGGCACCTGGTCTAGCACCAAAGTTCCTGAAGGGCAAGGAGAAGCAGACAATATGGCAGGGTCAAGAGGACAGTTAGTGACATTCAAGTCCTACCTTAGTCAACAGGCGTGTGAACTTCAGGACCTCATTTCTACATTTATAGAAAGAAGAGATGGACTCACTAGGTCAGGTTCTCCCTCGAGTTCCTATACAAAGTCCCCCTCAGAAGTCACAGGGTGCACCTTACCTAATGTACTTGCTCTAATTAAGTCTGTTTTATTACCAACATTGGTCCATATATTGTTTTCTCCTCTATATTTTCAAGACTGTTTAATATAAAAATGATTACTAGTTATTTAAATTCCTAAATTAATCTATATCCTCCAACCCAAATCTGATTAACTGATGTGTTAGGAAGATGTACCATGTTTGACCTGTAGCATCCATTATCTTGTGCATCATCATATAAACCCCAAAGAATTCATTCCCTAGCATGAGATACAAAGCTCTCAATAATCACAACATTTCTAGGATAAAATGAAACAATGTATGTGCAAGTTTCCAGCACTCTGCCTGCCTCATAACAGATGGTCAAAAGATAGAAGCTAAATCTGAATCTAACTGACCTGTTTTCTTTATCAAATTAAATGTGCTTTGAAAATAAACATCAGAGAGCCTTGAGTTGGTAGAGAAAATCATAAATATTACATGGAGAATGCTGCTGCTGACACGATTCTTAATCACTAGATTATCTTGCTGAGAAAAGTGAGGTGGGCAGAATATAAGAAAAGCAGCAAGTAAGATGCACAAAAGCAGAAGAAAAATAGTAAAACGAGAAAAGACAACTAGGAAGGTATGCACAGTCACCAAGTACATAGGTAGGACCTCAGAGATAGCAATACATACCCAAGTTAGCACTGGAAATTTCTCTGTGCATATGATTTTATGCCATATGTGGTAAAAAACAAAAGTGCTGTAACCAACCATGATTCCTTCATTGTCTTAGATTCAAATAAATTATGGAGTCACTGCAGTTTTCAGATGCCTTGAGTCCCTGTTCCCTCCTACGGAGATGACATTCATATTCCAGGTGTACTTTACCTTTATCTACTAATCGTTGAGCTGCCTTACCCTCCAGGATTCTGATGAAACACACATCTTAAATAGCTTTTTAAATACAGAACTAGTGGCAAGGAATCAGACAGCAAAAGTAAATATTATGGACCTTCTAGAAAACAATTCCTTTCATACTTAATGAGGACTCAGCTATATGGATTCAGTCCAATTCAGCAAATAATTATTTAGTCCCTATTATGGCAAACCCTCATGCTGAGGATCCTGAAGAATGTATAGAACACAAAGTCCTCACCTAAGTGAGTTTACTTCTGGAAGGAAACAGGATATGCATATCAATAAGTAATAAAGGACAGATTGTGATAATGCCCAAAGAGAGCTCTACAGTCCTGTGCTGGGCAGGGGGATGATCTTCAAGCAAGGAAGACTGAGAAGCTTCAAAGACAAGGCAGACCTTGGCTGATGCTTTCCTATGAAACACCTACAGGACCAGTTCTACCCAGGCTGCTTTACAGTAGACACTAGGGAAATCAAACTGGATGAGGAAGACTAGGACCTGAATGGTCAAAATAAAGAAAACACAAACACATCCGCCACCATTAAAGACAACAGCACAAAGATGGAAGAGAACTGGCATTTCCTAAACACTGAAAGCAACTACTCCTTGTGATGTCTAGTTAGTACCAAGAGGACGTTCTCCTGGCTCCCTGCCATGCGCCTGGAGGATAAGCACCCATGCTTAAGCACACAGACCGCTCCACCTTTCAACTCAAGCATGAACATTACCCTTTGGATGCTAATCCAGGGATGCAGACTGAGAGGGGACAAAAACTAGTGGTTTCAAACACCAGTGTAAAAGAAGCAAGAGGGATAATACTTTCTCTTTCCACTTTTCTAAAAGCAACAGATAAGCCTTTAAAAGCTATAACCAACACTAATAAAGTGGGGAAAGGCAGCATTAAACTGACCCAGCTCTATCATACAAATGCAAGTCAGCCCAAGACAGAGTCCTACTTGTTAGCCCCTGTACTGCTGGATAAGAAAGCAGACACCATTCCAGAGCCATTTGCAGAGAGCTGAGACTCCCGTGGTATTTGAAAGGCCATGTTGACTCTTACTTCCCTCTGCTATCTGTTCCCTGACCTCCCATCTCCAGGCAGAATGCTGCCCCGCCTCTTCTGCCTTCCCATGGCCCTTTGCAGACATCACTAGTAAACTTTTCATCCTACTGTATTAACATCAGGCATCCATGTGTATGTACAGCACCTAATGCCACCCTGGGCACTCGACAGATGTTTCAAAAGGGGGCAGCTCCCCTCCTGCCTATGAGGCCCTGGGGCCCTTTTATATGCCCCACCTGAGAGCACCAGGCACAAAAACACTCCTCTGGACAAAACCCAGCAGCACACCAGCAGCACTCTTTTTTCAGTCTGCTCCAGAGTCACCCATGTCTTCTTTGCAATGCAGCTCCCCAGGTTATCACCCCACTTCTTCTGGGGTCTCAAAACAGGCCTTCCCTCTCCCACCCTGTCCACTCTGCTGGATGCCAACTAGCCTAACCCTCTGAGTCACTCAAATTGGCTGAAGCCGACTTTCTGTAAGGGCCCTGGAGATTCTATTTAGGAAGATCTGCACAGCCGGGGCAGAACTTCCCTTGGTCCTGCAAGAAGGATCATTACTCAGCCAGGCTCCACCTCAGGCCGGCTGGCTGCTGACCTTTATGGAGCTCCAAGAAACTTAAGCTCACTTCTCTGAAATGAGAAGGTCAGCAGCAGGGAAGGGAAACAGCGGGTCTGGGCGAATGGCCAAAGGGCCTCAGGCTCTCTGGGAAGCAGGCAGGCATTCGAGGAGTTGCATCTCATCCCAACTGCAGAGCTGGCTCCACTTGAAAAAAGTAATCAAAAAAAAAAAAGCAACTGTTAAAAGACTTTAAAGATGATCTAACACCTCTCTTCAACAGAAAAGGAAACTGAGGCCCAGTTTTCTCAAGGTGAACCAACTTGAGAAAGTGTGTGGATGGAGCTTCATCAAATACCCAGGAGCCGACTGCACCTGTACTGGGTGGCTCAGAGGCACTAGAGAAGTGTTAGTTACATTCTGATTTAACTCTATATGAACTTAGGAAGGAAGCATCATCCATGAGAGCAGTTGAAATCTGAGTTCTCTGGTTCTAGGAATACATGAACAAGGGTATGAAATGTCAGAGCACTTCAATTTCATCTCTTTTATTCAGATGTTTAACATTCTGGTAATGAACATTCATCCACACGATTCATATCTTCTCTCATTTTTTTACAGCACCCATTTTAAAAAACAAGAGCATACACCGGTTTCCTCAGCTAGTGGAGCAGAATGTGAGCATCTAGTGTAAGAAGCTGGGGAGGGCTTCCGTTAGATCTGCTTTGCAGTCATGAGCTCTGCAAAAGCCAAGCAAGGCAAATGAACCTGCAAAGCACAGGTTTGGAGCAGAGACCACCAGTCAGAGCCCAGCTGCTCAGCAGCAGCCCTGCTGCAGCACCTTCCAAAAATGGAGCGTCTTGCCCCTCCCCTCAAATTCTCAGTAACTTAGGGAACAGAGCTCCCAACAAGCTGTTGGGGGGCCGGGGACGGGGTGGCAGCACCAGAAATCAACTGGTGAGCTTACTTACTTTCCTGAAAATCCAGGGCCGGTTATGTCTACCTCTCTGGGAACTAAATGTAATCTCTCTTCAACTGGGAGAATTGGATAAATCAGAATTCCTTTCTTTCAAAGTTTCCAAAGGGAAATCAGAATGCCTTAACATTAAAGGGGGTAATACAGACTGCTGGTCCTGAGGCCAACTTCAAACAGCACCCAGAGAGAAGAGACCAATTCTGCACCCTCCTTCCCTCCCATGAGCTGGGTAGCCACATCGCAGCACCCTTGCTGAAAGAGACACATCAGATCCACTTGTCATATTCTGCTCACCCTATAAGTAAAGAGATACCTATTCTCTAATTATGAGCTCTGTGAGTTCAAATACACCTGTCTGAATGGCCACTTGTCCATCAGCTGTTGTGCTGAGCAAGGCATTGGGGGTATTCAAAGAAGAAAGCACTGCCTCTTCTAGACAGTTTCCTGAGGGAGATGGATACATTAACAACCAGTTATGGGAAGTGCTGTAGCACATTACCTGCCTCAGGCTGGCAGGCAGCTCAAGCACCCAACAGAAGTCAGGGCCAGGTCCATGCATTTCTAGCAGTCTCTCCTCCATTCCCTGTAAAACTGCTATTGAAAATGATGTTGTTGTCCTCATTTGTAGATGACAAAACCAAGGCTCAAAGAGGTTAAGTGATCCTGAACCACACAATTATCAACAGTAACCAGCCTTTATGGAGCTTGCTAACAAGGCTAGAAACTGTCGTGAGTTTTGCACATAACATGGAATTTTCTCCTTCCATCTACACAACAAACTTTCGGTAAAGTATTACTGCTATCCCAATTCACAAATAGGGAAACAATTTAAGTAGCCTGTCATGCTAGAGCTGGGTTAGAATCCAAAGTCTTTCTGACTCTGCAGCTGAATCCTTAAGCACCTCTGTATTTCTAAGCAGTATGGCTGGAAATCAAGGAAGGCTTTAGGGAGGAGGTGACATATGATCAGGAAGAAGCACCTCACTGTTAATCCTCCTTCATTATCAGGTACTGAGGAATGAGAAAGGCCCCAGCAAGCTAATGTGGGAAAGAAAAGAAGTTTGCCTTTACAGGCCCGCTGACCTAACTCCAGCACTCGTGTGCCTACTTGCAGAACGTGCAAACTCAGCTTCCTGCAAGGCCCATCCTTTCTACTGCCTTCCTCTTATTTTACGAAACATTCTATGCTGTGTTAGAATTCTCAATTCAAATATAAAGAAGCTGACATCCCTTAAGCAATTTTCCATCCCCAATAAAATACACATCTCAGTACATACCACGAGGAACAGACTGCATTTGAACTGTAGTCAGCGCAACATTACTGAGCTGTTGCAACAAGTTTCATTTTCATCTCCCCTGGAAGATGCTTAAACAGCTTACTGGATTCAAGTCAAAACTGAATTACAGTGTGTCCATCTGGAGGCCAGCAAAGGGTGAACACCAAGAACAACAAATGCAAATGTTCTACACTTGAACGCATTAAGATAGCCAGACAGCAAGTGAGCAGAAACAGAATCCCTTAGGATAAATTCCAACATTTAAAAACAAAATATAAACTTAATGCAAGTCTCCACAGCATGTTTCCCAGCCCTGAGAATTGAAAATGATCCCACAGAAGAGACCCAGAGATGCTGAGTGGTCTGTTTCTTCCAGATCCCCTTTTTTTCAAGTCATCTTAACTTAGGCCCTTTAGAGACTCCAGCACACCAGACTTGCTGTAGCTATTTCTTCCCCTCCCCACACTAGTCTGCATCTGAGGAGCAAGATTTTGATGATTAAAAATGAAATGAATGCTCCCAGGAGGCAGCATCCAGGTAACTAATGGAGCTTTCACAGAGTGGGCTGAATGATAAGATGCTTACAGCAAAGGTATGTGGCTGGTGGGTGTTCCACCCTCCTGTACAGAGAGAGTCATTCTTCCTGGACCCTGGGTCCACCAGGATTTGTCTTTAGGTTTAACACTGGCACTGTCTGAAGATATGGTGATACCTGTGGTCCCATGCTTGGTCTGTCTTCCAACAGCTTTGCTCAGGTAAATCACCTGTCATCCAACTGCTGCCAAGTTGTCAGGAAAGCCGCTTCTGCTCCCTGCATAGCTGCAGCTGGATCTCAGCAAGGTGTGTGTGAGCCTTTGGCTTAGTTTTCTTCCGTGGCTCCAGGAGCATCGCAAAGCACAAGTGTACAGGACCACAGTTAAGATGTCGTGTTACTTCTTAACCAATTCTATGACTCCTCTGTGAAGGTAGTAAAAGAGCTAAAGAGGCCCAATGTGAATATTACCTACAATAATGAGGATGACTTAGAATCCAACAATAGTGGAATAGCTGCTAATTCAGGTACATCCACATATGGGAACACTGGGCAACCATTAAAAAATGTTTGTTTTTAAATGTCCAGAATGTAAAAATCCACAGAGATAGAAAGTAGA
The DNA here is from genome assembly GCF_001458135.2 of Marmota marmota marmota. Lineage (NCBI taxonomy): Eukaryota > Metazoa > Chordata > Mammalia > Rodentia > Sciuridae > Marmota > Marmota marmota. The sequence continues at coordinate 27,259,874 of NW_025999949.1, forward strand.
TTGGGTGGGGCAGGAGATAATGACCAGGTGGATCTGGAAGAAAATGGGGAATGGCTTATAATTGTTATAGGGGCTTCTTTGGGGATGATGAAAATATCTTAACATTGACTGTCGGTACACTAAAATACCACTGTATACCTTTGTTTTGTTTCCAGCACTGGGGATTGAACCCAATGGTGTTCGACCACTGAGCTACACCCCCAGTCCTTTTTATTTTTTACTTTGAGACGGGGCATCCTTAAGTTTCCCAGGTTGGCCTAAAACTTACGAAACTTCTGCCTCAGTCTCCCCAAGTCCCTGGGAGGATGGGCATGCACCACCTTGCCTGGCTGGCTGTATACTTCAAATGGATGAAGTATGGTCTGTGTATTGAGCATCCACAAAGGTGTTATTAAAACAATAGTGGGGAGGCTAAGGGAAAATGGCAGGTTTTAAAATATTTAATAGGATCCCACTTCAGCCATAAAAGAAAAATCACAGCACTTTTATCATCTTCAGCTACCACTACTGCAACAGGTAACATTCAGTGAGCATTCATCCTCTGTCGATGGCCACTGCTAGACTTCACATGCACGTCTCATCTCCCACTGTGATAGCTCTTTGATATTGGTATGATTGTAAATGAGCAAATGACTTGTAGAAGCAAAACTTGACCAAGTTCATACAATTAATAGTTCATATAGGCAGAGATTTCAATCCAGGACTGTGAGACCAAAGTTTATGCTCTTAACTACAGTGCCATGGAACACAGGGGTCAATAGTTTAAGAGCAATGAGCATCCATGACAACCTTTGCACTAGTTTTGTTAGAATAAACCTGAATTAATTTTCAGATAAGGGAAGAAAGAAAAATGACTAATTTTGCCAAATGAATGGAAGAAGTTCTGAGCATCTTACCCTCTCACAGGGCCCAGGCACACTCACATGACACAAGGCATGACAACACTTTTACTATACAACAGTGCAACCCTTTTACCATACAACCTCATCCCCACGAGGGGCACAGCCGGTTCAAGACTAATTAATAACCAATTAGCTATTGTTCAGGGTATAAAGATTCTTAACAGCTAGAAGAGGCAAGCCTCCTAGACTAAAGCAGATTCAGGTAAATTTCTAAGTCAGAATACCACATTTGCTTAAATCACCTCACTGAGGCCCTTACTACTCCCCAAGCCACCTCAGTTCACTTCTGACCACATGGTGGATGGCTCTTCCTCACAATGAACTCAGTACTTGGGGTATCTGAACCTTTCAACCCTCCCAAGACTTAGCTCTCAATCTTCTCTGGGCAACACATCATTAATTCCCTAAGCCCCTTGAAAAATGGTTCTCTCTCTTACCATCCTGAGGTCTGTCATTCCCCCAAAACATAGAACACACCTGTGGCGCAGACATGGGATAGAGTCTTCCTTGTGGAGGACACTAGAGTTTTATAGCTTGGATTTGGCTCCTTTTCCCTGGGACTATGTGAATTTGCACAGTTGCCACACCCCAAAGCACAGAGCAAAGATCCAGGACCTTGGACTTATTCCTTCCATTTTTGAGGGGCTACTGTGTAAGAGGCTTTTGGAGGTCAGCTGCTTCAAAAATCCATCATCTCACAAATGTAGAAAGTGGCCTAGGTGGCGGGCTGTACAATTCAAGAGTTCCAGAGGTGACAAGGGCCTTCTGACTACAGAACTCCCCTACAAACACATTACTGGCTCATAATAAACATACAGCTAAGGAAAAACTATAGGTGTTCTCAACCTTGAAAAACTTGAGAGCCCTTTACATTATAAGAAAAAAACAACAACAAAGAGCTCTGAAATAGGAAGTAAACAGAAAGATCATACAAATGCATTCATATTTCAAATTAAAAAATATTGACCACCTATGGTGAGTTACAGTTCTCCACAGGAATAGCCTCAGATGGTGCCAACCTATATTCTTCTTGGAGAAAAAGCTACATGGCTCAGTGAGAAATTTATTTATTAATCAACTGGAGCAATAATCTTATTTATTCAAATTATTTTCTAGTCAACACACCCAGCAGCCCTAAATCATCACTTCCCTCCTGCCCTGTCCCACAAAAAGAGGGATTTGATGGAACAGCCAGAGTCCTAGATTACACTCATCTTTTCCTGAAAGCTAATTCCTCAATTTGTCAAACAGGACATTTTCATTGCAGCTGGACCCAGCTGGAAGTGAATCTCTCCCACACACATCTCCAAGAAAACATAAAACATAAAAGGCATTTATCACAGAAAAACACACACACACACACAGAGAGACTGATTGCTTAATCAAACCAAACTGAACAGGCACAAAACAAAGTCAATAGCACCGCCACATGGATACCGAGCCATGCCACCCACCTAACCAAGACCCCATTCCATCCTGGGCTTTGCTCAAATAGAGTCCTCTACCTGGACTGTTTTTCATCCATCCTTCATGGTGGAGGTCCAAAAGGACTTTCTAAGTTCTCTACAGCTGTAAACAGTCAGGGCCTCACATGCTCCCAAGGCGGTCTGAACTATCACAGTACTGAAGAATCCATGCTGTATTACAGTTAACTCTGTGCCTCCCCCATTCATCTGTGAACACCTCTGGAGCAGTAGTCATGTAGAATTCATCTGTTCCCCTCAGCTTCAGCCACAGATGGAGCACATAGTAGGTATTTTAGACAGTTTTTTTCACCACTCTGACTAAAGGACCTCACCAGAAAAATTGTAGAGGAAAAGTTTATTTGAGAGCTCACAGTTTCAGAGGCTCCATTCGCCAGGGTTCAAGGTGAAACTAAACATCATGGTGGAAAAATGTGGTGCAGGGAAGTAGCTCACATGATGATCAGGAAGCAGAGATAGAATCCACTGGCCAGATACAAAATGTATATCCTGAAGGCACACCCGGAATGACCACATCCTCCAGCCACACCCTATCTGCTTTCAGTTACCACTGGGTTAATCCCTATCAGGGGATCAATTCATTGATTGGGTCAAGACTCTCACAACCCAATAATTTTTCCTCTGAACTTTCTTGCATTGTCCCATATGTGAGCTTTTGGGGGACACCTCACATCCAAACAATAACAGTAGATGCTCAAACAATGTCAGAATCAAATTAAACAGAACTTAGTCTGACACGAAGACTTTCCAAGCATTTAAGGTTTATACTCCCAAAGGGAATCTGTCCTGTAGGTAAGCTTTATGACAGATCACAATATCCAACCCCAGGTTAAAGGTGCACATGGATCTGCAAGGGGGGAGGGGAAGGAGATGGGCCAAATAAACCCATGGCTTATTATCTGTTGTCTTCTGGGAATTCTGCCCGTCTTCACATACAATCCTTCTGGAGCCTATATGAGTACTCCAAATTGAAAATTATTCATGAAGCCATGAAGAATATTCTGGATCCAATTGTACAGCCCATCAGAAATGCTCTTGGAGGTGCGAACAAACCTACTTTCACTTCTACCCTTACTTTTCTTTCCTGGATACAGTGTACCAAAAAAGGAATTTGGCGTCAGAAAGACTTGGATTCAAAGTCTGCCTTTTCAGTTTTCAGTTGTGCCCTGAGTTAGACAAGCTTCTCCACCATTTCCATCACTGCAAAATGGAAGTAAGACTAGTTCCCTTAAGATAGACACAAAGAAATATATAGGTGAAAGTCCTAGAACCCAGCAGGCCCATGTGAAATCTCATCATAAGTCTAAGTGCTATGGGCTCCACAGTTAGGGAGAGATGAGGGGAACGTTACTTTGAGGGGAAAGAGCAAGGAGGGCCCCTTTACCACTTGGACCACATCCTAGAAGTTCAGTGGATACCACAATGGCATCTTGCTCATAGACCTATCCCTCTGAGCCAGGATGGAAATGCCAAAACCAGAACTAGAATTCTAGGAGGCAGCCTGTGGAGGAGGAAGAACCCTGGCTGGGAGCATTCCTTATTTCCGTGTGACTTGCTCAGCGTACTTCACCTCCCTGGGCACTAGCTAAAGAAAATGGATCCAAAACATGAAGTAAAACAAGTCACAAAGTTGATTAGCATTGAAAACCCACTCTCCAATGACTCACAATATTCAATTTGCCAGTAAACTCACTTTACAACCACCTACATTGAAATTTTAGAGAATTAGGCTTTCAAACATGGTGGGTATATTCACAGACTGCAGAACCTAACAGACATGAGATGCAGCATGACTTCTTGCTTTTACCAGTGAGCAAGTTATTTCATTTCTGAGCCTCAGTTTCCTCATTTGCCAAAAAAAAAAAAAAAAAAAGACTGCTCACATCTGGCCATTATGAGGAAAATATGAGAGAAATATGTGAAGAATTTAGCACAGTGACTGACACCTAGTCAAGAGGTGCCAAGTTCTCAAAACTATGTAGCTATTATGATTAACATTAAGTATAAGCAAAGAATTTAAAACAACACATACACTCAATGCAATTCTTAAACATCCCCACACGTATCACATAGGGAAAATTATCAGAATTTATAAGAATGCTGGAAAATAGAGGCCCAATGCCAAAAAAAAAAAAAAAAAAAAAAAAGAGAAGATTCTGTGTGAAGTCCTGGCCTAGTCTAGGTTTGGTTTCTCAGAACCACTAAATCAGACAGCAATGGAATATGCAGAATAACAGAGCTTACATGGAAAACAGAAGGTATTCTTATGGTCACTAATTTAAAACTAAGATCAAACACCTCTTTTTGAGGCTTCTCTGTTTACTTGATTCAGGTGTCAGTATAAAAATTTCAGACTACCTGAAGCTTTTTGTTTATATTTCTGGACAAAGTTCAGAACAATCTGGTTTGATGGAGCATTCTGTGAAACTCACTGCTCCACCCTGCATTTAGGTGGCCCCTTTCATGACTTGTCTAAGAAAACCATACTCACACTAACAAAGAACTAGAATAACAACATTCACAAAGATTCAAGCACAAACTGATTCAACCTTCCACGATGAACTTTTGTTTGGAGGCCAAACCATGTCATGCTCCGTTTTGCCTTAAGTGGCTCTCAGAACTCAAGGGGAAATTATAATTACATATCTACTCTAGATTCTTACTATGTACTCCTTATTTCCTAAGCACAAATCCAAACCAGTTGGATTATTAAAAAGGTTATTCTCCAAAGAGTTAGGCAACAAAATGTTAACATTCATCATCTTCGGATCATGGGATTCATTTGTTTTCAATTTTCTTCTTTATTTCTACAATAAGCAGCTTAAAATAATCATTTTTAAAAGTTCTAGCAGGGCATTTATCATGAAACAAAAAGGTTTATATCTGATGGTAATGATACCCAAAGATTAGTATCTTCTCTTGGTCACACTGATACAATAGCACCCTGTCACCAACTGAGATTTATCTTTCATTCAGCAAACTTCAGGAGGGCCCACGGTGTCAATCCCATGAAAATCAAGTTTACAAACGAGATCCACAACCATAGCATCCCACACCTGCGAGGCCAGAGTGTGCACAGGGAGCACAGCTGGAGCAATGGGGCTGGGGGTGGAACAAGAAAAGGCAATTAGGAAAGGTTTCTTTGAGGAGACATCTGCTCAGCCCAGGAGGGAGTCAGTGCTCATCTGGCTCCAGGGAGACAGACTTGTGAAGCAGCAAGTGCTGAAGTTTGCTTCTGTGTTCCTACAGGCAGAGGGCAGAGGACCCTAGGAGCAGCTGTAAGGACGGTAGGCATCCCACAAACCATGGGAAGTTACCAAGGTCAACAAAGAAAAGAGGTCCACTTTAACTTCCAGGTAAGAAAAATGGAGTGTATCAACATTTCTTGGGTAATAAAAAGAGAAAAACCCACGATGAAACGCTATGACAAAACATGGCTCTTGATTCATTCATCACATAGTCTTCCACTACCTCCTGGCCTCCCAAGGTCTACCTCCATCCACCCAAATGCAGTGCCAATTCAGGGGATAATGTATTTGGTCTATTTTCTACTTTTAAATCACATGCCAATAACCAAATCTGGAAAGAACTTCATGAGATGAAGCAAATATAGTTATCTTGCTATTTATTCCCCGTTCCTCGCAACTACTCCAATGGCTTAAGAATCACTTCTAGCCGCAGCATGTGACCAAAATAAACTTTTATTTGACAATTCAGAAGAGACAAAAAACAAAATGAATGAAAAGACCTTTTATATTTCAAGTGTGCAGTGATTTCCTGTTTCTTCCACACTTTTGGCAGCCATGTACCATATCACAGAGTCCTTTTTATACTGCAAAATCAACAAAATTCCTTTTCAAACTATGGAAAAACTGGGCATCTTGCTCAAACACCAACAGCTCTCCCTTAGTAATATAAGACAGCAATGTTGTTAAGAAAGATTACCTAACAAAGTACCTCTGTCATGAATAAACCCTCCCTTGGATAATCCAAATGCATGTCAGATCTTCAACCTTCCCCTCCAGAATATCAAGCATCCATCCCTTTCTTTACGACCTTCCTATGCTTCCTGTTCCTGCTGCCACTGACATGAGAAACATACAAAGATGGCTCATTTATTCCCAGTCCCCCATCACAGTGAGCCGGGGTTCTGAGAGCTACAGCTCACTTCTTCTCCATTACTTCCTCCCCTACCTGACCACTGCTTCCCCCAGTCTATGATATCAGAATTTCCCTTGGATGACACTGATCATCTTCCTCACCATCAGAATGACTATTAATTAGACACTTAACGTGCAGCAGACTCTCAGGTTCTTAAATAGAATAGTTCATTTCATTCTTGCTATCACCCAATAAGGTCAGTATAGAATATGATCCCTATTTGACAGATGGAGAAACGAAGGCATGAAAGCTGTAGTAAATTGAAAAACAGCAAGCAACACAGTCATCATTCAAACCTGGGTCCATCCAATTCAGACCCAGGCTGGTCACACTTGCTTCTACTGAGAATTCATCCATTCAGCAAATGTTTACATGCTCTATGTCAGGCACCATGCTAGGCGCAGAGGATGCAGGGGGGACCAAAGCAGAGCTCCACCCTCCTGAAGGCTATTTTCTACTGGGATGTCAATGCACCAAGGCAATAAAACAAAGGGATAGATGTGATAAATGTCTCCTGGTACCAGACATGGTATTAGGTGCTTTGTGTGGGTGAAATAATAGCAAAGCAAGATGATGGTGTTGATGTCTATCATCAAGGGGATCGGAAAAGACGCCGTGCTCTTACAATCTGGGAGGAGCATGGTGAAGTTATTCAAGGGGAAAGACGATACTTTTTGAAAGTCTTCATTTCAATATTATTTACCAAACAGCAAAATGTACCCATCTGCACTGACACCAAAACATTCTAGACCAGACACAAGACCCCATAGAAAACCTGGAATGAGTTAAACTCCAAATGAAACCACCTGAGAATATTTAAGAGGAATTATTTCTCCCCAACAATTCCAGTCAACAGCAAAAATCTCACATCTCACCTCAAGAAAGCAGCTGCAGAACTTCAGCAAAAACTGAGGCCAACTGATCCTGGGGGTGGCTGCTGAAGGAACAGCTAATACTGCACTGACGGTTTTGGCCTTGCAATAGGAACAAAAGGATCTCTTCCTAGTGGATCTGCTTACTTCTGCTGGACAAACCAGCCTTCAATAACACATCAATAATTAAACAGCACTCAACTAAAAACTAACAATGCAATAAATGGACTACTATAGGGAATCGCCCTCTTACTTTGAGGAGCTTGAAAAATGCCCTATGGTAGCCCCCCAAAAAATGTTATCAATGATATGGGCTTATTACAGCCAATGTGAACACAAAATGCACAGCTTGTCTATTAAAGACCTCAATTTGGTAGCAGAACAGGAAAAGCCCATGATGTTTCTATTATGAAATCACTGGCTCCTAAAAACAAACAAAAACAGTTCTTCCCCCCGAAAAAAAAAATCACCCTCATAGAAGGTACTGGCAACATATGGCAGCAAACTTAAATCATAGGGCCATCTCCAGGGAGACGACAAGATGATTAAGTGGCCAGGGCACTCTGCACTCCCCCAGGAGGCTCTCCTTGTATGCCGAGTGGGGGTGACAGGTGGACCTGACAGGAAATGACAGGACCATGGTGGGCCTGCTCTCCCTGCTGGCTTGCTTTCAGTTCATGGGTAATGGAAAGGGAACCAACCTTAAGGGTCAGGAGAGGACAGTTTAAGTCCCAGCTGTACTTATACTCGAGCTATTTGACTCCGCAGAGTTCCTATAAGTACTGGTTTACTCATCAGTTAATAATGACTAGGTCTACAACCAACGAAGCTGAATCAGAGAAAAAAAGACAAAGCAAGAGATACTCCATCTAACTCCCATAAATGGGAAAGAACTACAGAGATGCAAAATTATCCTTCTTCCCCCTCAAGATGCAATGGTCTCAAACCCTTATAACAGAGGCTCTAGAATGCTATCTCCCTCCTACTGGAACTACCCAGAAGTGAGTGTCATTACAGAACCATTCCCTATGCACTATCTCTTCTCTTCAAAATCAAGGTCTCCCTTAGGTGCCACTCAGCTAATCCGATCAACTTTTCAAAAGCAGTGATGTGAATAAGAAAAGGTTAGGTGCTGGTCGTTTCTCTCAAGAAACACACACACATATTTATTTATTCACTCTAGTTCAGTGATCTGACTTTTTATATGATAGATGCTAAGCTGAGAGACAAGGAAGTCCCTGGCCTAAGGAACTCAGGCAACAGAAATGAAGATAGAGAATTGAATGTGCGTGGGTACCCTACTATAACTGCTTGGAACTGACCCAAAACAAGGGGCAAGCCAGCCAGGCCAGTACTCAAGGGGCTCAAATGTAAATGGAGCATCAAAATACACTTGTAAAGCAGACTGAGAAAAATATATCATAGTATTCTCCCCGAAATTATTTCTAAATGTATCTGGAAGGAATGCAGTGAAAATTTCCAAGTGTGAGTTCTGAGAACAACATGGGGCATGTCAGATTCACAGCATGTGTCACTTATTTGCCATCTCCAAGAAAGGGGAGTTTGGTCACTTGCTGGGCCCTTGGTTTGGCTGAGTGAGGTATACAAGTCTGGGACTTACAGGAAAGAACTGCAAAGGGACAAGACAAGGAAGGCAGAATCCTAGTACCAACAAGTCTCCTCCTCTGAGGCATCGGCTACTGAATACGTGTCATTATAAGGAGCTCCCCTAGTGTCAGGTTTGACACTCACAGACAAAAAAGCAATAAATGACTAACATGGTCATTTAACAAAGATTTAATGAACCACATGTGCTCAGGCACTGAATAACCAGCATAAATAAGAACCTGCAAGACATAGTTATCTTGTAACTTTCAATTTAATTATGGTCCAGACAAAGATGGACTTGAAAATCAGCAGAACTGGAGGCTCCAAGGGGGTATTCATGCATCAATTTGGACATCCAGGAAAGCTGAACTGACAAGAATCATTAGTTGCTGGAGGTAGAATTTCAGACCAAGACAAAAACGTGGAGGAATGGCCTCATATCAGACCACTGACAGGAAGAAGTCAAAATAAGAGGGCATGAAAGGGCATGTTGGCGCCATTAAAATTCTACCATGCAGACCAGCATGGAGTTGCACAATGGAAATTTCAAGTTCTATATTGAAAATCTCCAGGAAGAACTGCTATGTCCACATTTCCTCTCAAGGGCATACAACTGAATCTCTGAAGAAATTGCTAACTCAATTCCTAGTTTATTTTCATTCTAAAAAAAAAAACACTTTCAAAACAGCTGGCAGAAGAGGTCCTGCTCCACTACACTCCAGTTCTTCTGTTCTCAGATTTTTTACATGGTAACGGAAACAACATGTAACACCAAAAAAGATGCCATGCCCCAAGGGAGACAAGTTGAACCCACTGCATTTACAGAAATAAAGTGCCAGAACAACGGAAAGAAAACAGGCTTGGTGGTCTATAGGGGACATTTAAATCAGAGTGCCTGCCATGTACAGTGTCCCCTCAATCATAAAAACAGCCCTAATGTTCTTTGCCCTGGGGAGCTGACTGCTGGAGGGCCCCCACCAGCTGGCCAGTGATGTCAGAGAGGCCTACTGTGGAGGGCTCTGACCAGGAGCAAGGATTCTGAAACTACCTCATCTCAGAACCTGTTACCTTAACACTCTCAAAAATTTAAAAGACTCCCAAAAAGGTTTACTGTTGTTTTAAAATAGGTTGTATCTATTAATATTTGCTGCAATAAAAATTGAAACAAATTTCTAAACCCTACAGCACATTCAAAAGTGTCAGAAGATGACAGTACCATCACACATCACATGGTCCCTGGAAAGCTCCACTGCATATTCATGACAATAAGAGTCAAAGCAGCAAAGTGACTTTTTTTTTTTTTTTTAAGAGACAGGATCTCACTGAGTAGCTGAGCTGCTTTAGACCTCACTAAGTTGCTGAGGCTGGCTTTCAACTAGTGATCCTCCTGTATCAGCCTCCCAAGATGCTGGGATTGTAGGAGTGCGCTATCACACTCCACGCAAATTAACATCCTGACATTTATAAAAACAGGGACCTCTCAGAGACTCTGGGAGAGCCTTGACACCCCCACAGGGAATCCCAGAATAGGGGCGATGACAAATGACAGAGTAGTCCACTCTAGAACTTATATTAGCAAATCAGGAAAGGCCTGGAGAGTCACAGTGAGAAAATAATGGCACAGGCTGGTCACAACAGGATTGATTTCAAAATACTTAAAATGTTTATGTGTTTTCCATGTTAAATTACATTTTTAAAGTTTGGTTTACTTATTTACAACTATCATCTGACTTTAATCAAATGGCACATGCCTCACATAAGATTATTAAAATATCTATCAATATAACTCCTATCTTGACTGACAACTGAGTTGATTTCCTGTACCACCAACCACTTATGTCTGAATTCTTATTGATACCAATGCATCCTGTGGCTTTATCATAAGTAAATCTCCAGTATAACAAAAATGAATAGAATCCAAAGCGAATCCCCATAATAAATTCTAAATGGTAGGAAGCATTTTAGTCCTTTCCAAATAATCAAATACTAACACGTCCATAATAACAGGGAAGAAAATGTTGTATAATCCTTTAAGGAACAAAAATTGGGTGTGTATGGAATGGAATGGGGTAAAGGTTGATGCATCCCTCCGTCCCATGAAAATCAAAACTACTGAAGGATGGCAGAATCTGCCCCCAGTTTCCTAAAGAGCTTCTGTGACATACCCGTTTTTGTGCCACTTCTCTGGGGTTTTTATAATGACCATTTAACCTTCCTTTGTCCTCAACGTGAAGTCTCACTCATTTATCCAAACACTGTCTCCTCTAAGAGCAGAGAGTAACTAGTGACGAGGCTTGGTAATACACCCACTTGATTCTATCATCTACATAAAAAATAGCGAGAACCAGTTCTGTATGTGTCGTGAGCACTTTCCATGCATCAAGGCAAAGAGTAAGGCAACTAATTGCCATACCTCAGGGTGGCCCCACAACAATCCTTTAAATACGTGTTAGGCTCATTTTACAGATGAAGAGAAGGTTCGGAGGGTGAAGTGGTCTACCTTTAGGCACGGGGGTGAGTGGGGGCGGAGGAGCGGGGTGAGAGGTCCAAAGAGCTAAAGATGCTTCACATGCTTTGCCCTCACAACACATCCACACAATGATGTAATGTAAATACCAGAGGTAAACAGAAAGTGAATATTTACTGGGCATGCCTGCAGCAGGTGCCAAGGCACAGAGAAGTTAAGCAACTTACTTCAATAGGATGGTAAGTTAAGGAACAGCAGCAGGCACTGAAGAGCACCTTACATGGTTTAAATAAACAAATGCAGTTAAGTACCTGACATTCAGCAAGCATCCAGTAAAAATTAGCTGCTACAATTGGAGTACCCTGCATATAGGAAGTGTTCAACAGAGTTGCCAGCAGCAGCAACAGAGATTCTATGTCAGGTAAATGAAGAGGGGACCCTCCTCCAGGAACATTATTCCAACCACTCCAAAATAGCTTCAGTGCCAGTCATCCCAGCCTCCAGTATCTGTAATGCCTCTAGCTGGTCAGGCACATCTGTGTGGAATTTTTTTCACTTCTGCTATTTAAAGCATGCAATGGGGTGTAATGGAAAAAATACACCCTGGGTTAGCTGTGGAGTTTCACCTCCTCCTAACCACACAATTTCTCTGGGCCTGGGTTTTTGCAGCTGAATGCTAAGGACAGTCACGCCTTCCCTGCCATGCCAGTGCTCCTCAGAAAGAGCCAGCAGAGATCCTGCCTGCCTGCCGCTGCTCTGGCCAGTTTGTTGCTCCATGAAATCATAAACTTCCTGAGGATTGCTTCCTTGGCAATTTCCTCTCAGCTATTGCTGGGCTCTTTCTGCAGAATGACTTGATACAGAATTTGGGGCTGCTAGGATGACAAAATCACAAGGTGGGGGCAGAATGATAAGAAGACCCTAGCAGTTACAGCGCCTCATTTCCCCATGTAAGCAGCATGGCAGTCAAGACAGCACTGAGAAGACTGCAGGCCACAAATTCCCCAGCTCCAGGGGTCCTCAGATGAACTGACTCCTCATTGGGAAGAGCTAACAGGCCTGTGTCCTGGCAAAAGCCATTGCCATGTCACTCACACTGTGAGCAAAGTGGCTTCTCCCAGCTATTGTTTCTTTATTAAGTAGGACAGCATACAAAAAAAGTCCTTGTAAACTGAAGGTGTTATATTGCAAGATGCTGGAAACCTCAGTCTTAAAAAAACAACAGACTGTGGAAAAGACCTGGGCAAATAATTTAGCACTTCATTGACAGCAAGTTGTGAGAGTCAACAAATTTACAAGCATCCTTGAACAGGTCAAGGGGACCAGCAAGAGTACATGACAGGCAGGAAGTGGGGAATCAGGAACAAGGAGGAGCCAATGGCAAGCGAGCGCAGCGATCACAAGGTTCAGCATGGGGCAACTCTCCTCTACTCAAAAGCAGGGTTTTACCTGACTGGTTTCATCTGAATGTTTTAAATACTTCCTCTGTGACAAAAGTCATCTTGGGGCTCAAACACAAAACAAAATCAATTACTTAAGACACACTGTCCATAGTCAGTAAGTGTTTAAGTCAATGAATGTAATAAATTAAAGAGATCTGGGTGGTTCTGTGCCCTACAGGTCAGCAGGCAGCAGCTGAAGCTCAGGGATAATGAGAAATGTTGGTGATCTAGAAAATGATGGGGTTGACCTCTACGGTCTCCACAGGCTCCCTCTGGCTCCCTCTGGCTCTAAAATTCCAATATTACATCACTTCCCTTGAAATTTTGTAAGTCCTCAGTTCTTCCCCTTCCATTCCTGTCCAGTCCTACAGACAATCCTCAGAATCTCCTCATCCTCCATCCACCCACATGGAGGTAGGTTCACCTTCCCGAGTTCTTCAAGGTCCCCACTGCATGTATATGAGTGTGCTCACTGGTTCTCTCAAGCAGGGTCCCAAGACCTGGGTCCGAGAATGGAAATAAATAGATGAATAAGTCAAATCCCGTCTTCAAAACAGTAACTTGATAGGCTTGGAACCAACATCTCAACTCAGTGGGTGCTACATGACAAAAAAGCAGAATAGACTGCCGGGAGAAGAAAATGACTCCAAATAAGTCATCATCTTCCAAGGATTCCACACGATTTTGAGAAAGGTAACTTTGCTTTGCAGACACCCATTCTTTCGAGGAAAGGCTACCAGGGTCCTCTCTGAGAGGTCAAAGACAGACTTCACATACCAACACAGTGCACAAGAGAATCAAAGCCAGGCTCTCAGAGAGCACCACTGCTGCTTCAGAAAGAAACACAAATTAGCTCACCCTGGGAACAGTTCATGCTAGGTATGGAGCAAAACCCTCTTTCTCTTTCAAGTTATAGTTTTATGAGAAAGGGCATGAGCAGAAACCAAATACATGATTAGTATTTGTGGCATTCATACGCTCATAGCTGATGCATAAAGTGCATATATATGTATATGTGAGTGTATAAACTATGAATTTTAAAATTGTTCATTCCAAATCTACTTTTTCAACAGGCTACAATGCCTAAGGCATCAGTGCAACATCGATGAATCAACAGCTGGTTTGAAACTTTGCTCTACCAAACAAGAGCTGTACATTTACTGGTTGTCTCCAAGCATCTATTTTCTAAGGAGAAATATGCTATAAAGAGAGAAACCTTTGCAAAGCTGGTTTAAGGTTAATAAATATTATAAAGAACTTAGCAGAGTACTAGGCTCCAAAGAAAAGCTTAGTAACTTATGGCTGTTACAATACAATGGCTCCTAAAGCTTTAAGACTGCTCAATCATTGCAACAGACACCCAGACATTTCCAGAAGGCTTCCCAGTAATAAAATATTGCCTTTCTTCTTGGGAGGTGGGGTGGGTGATTGAAGTAATTTGTTTTTTGACCAATATTTGATATGATTTGGTAATGCCACATGGCCATAATGTCTAATAGATCACATTAAATTATTAGGCCAAGTGACATTACTCACTATGGCAGGAAGTGAAGCTGACACCATACTTCCAACTGGGAGCTCCAGAGTGAAGCAGGCTACCACACATAGCACGCCTGGGTGGGCACAGGGCACAAGGCCACCCTGTTCTCCCAAGTGGATATAGGGCTCAAGTGTCAGTGTCAAACTGTCCTGTGCTCATGCTCATTTCCAGGAAGCCCCAGGGACACACCCACAGCATGCAAGCATATAAGTATTCTTGACCCCACACCAGCTACAGGATCATGGTTGAGGGCAGGGACTTGGAGACTTCAAATTCAGATGGATCTTTGTCTGAACCTTGGTTCTTTCCCTTCAGCAATAAAACCCGAGAGAGGAAACTGCCCATTGTCAAGCCTCAGGTCACCCAAATGCAAATTAAATTATTCCTTACAGACTTGTTATGAAGATCAAATAATAAAAGACACTCCCTGTCTTTTATAAACAATGGTTTAACTTAGGATTTTTCACTTTGTGATGGTGCAGAAGCAATATGCATTCAGTAGAAACTGTACTTCAAATTTTAAATTTGGACCTTTTTTCTGGCTAGTGATGTCACAGATACTGAGTGACACTTGGGCAATGATATGAAGCCAGGGCTCTAGTCAGCCATGAGGATGAGCAGTCTATGCTCCATAGTGTGCTTTGTTCCTACAGTAGGATGTTTGGTAGATCAGGTGTGTTATATGCATTTTTAACTTATGATGGATTTATCAAGATGTAACCCATGAGAAGTAGAGAAGCATCTGTGTCTGTCAAGAACATGGCTCCCTGAGTCTGTTCCTCCATCTGTAAAATGGGGGCCAGAAACTCCTCCTGAGGCCACTGATGCAAAGATTAAATAATGAAATATCTTTTAACTTCCCATTCCAGTGCCGGATATACTAGGTGACCAAGATGTCAGTCAACAATGGAAAAACATTAATTTATGCAATTATTTATTAACAAATAAGAGGAAAAATGAAAACAAGATACCAAAAGGTCAAACAAAGAGACTCAAGGAACTTGGCATTGCTTTCTCAGGGTTCAATGCTCTGATATTTGAGAGAAGACAACAAACTACACTATAAGATGCAAAGGGAGCCCCGTGCCTAACACCTAATGCTGCTTCCTAATTTCCTCTCCTTGGCACCTGAACCCACCATTCTGTTGGGTTAGGACATCACACGCTGCTGTAAGAGGGAGGGGAACTGAGCACAGTGGCACACACCTGTAATCCCAGTGGCTTGGGAGGCTGAGGCAGGAAGATCATGAGTTCAAAGCCAGCCTCAGCAACAGTGAGGCGCTGAGCAACTCAGTGAGACCCTGTCTCGAAATAAAATATAAAATAGGGCTGGGGATGTGGCTCAGTGATTAAGTGTCCCTGAGTTCAATTCCTGATACCAAAAAACAAAAAGAAAAGGGGTATGCTCATATCTTTGAGTAAGCCACTGAGGTACTAAATGAGCTGAAAACAGAATTCGAAAAGAAGGTACAGGTCTTGAGGCAGGGCATTGAGAAGGAGGTGGAGAAGACAATGTTCTGGAATCCTAAAGGGATGCCAGAAGTCCTAAAGGAGTGAAGAGGATGAAGAAAGTACCCAATGGGCAAAGGTGATGCTGATCAAGGAAAAGCACAGAGGCCTCGAGACACAAACCCCAGCATCCCTGCTGACTGATTCCTGGTCAAGTGCTGCTTCTCTCTGTGCCGTTTCCTCATCTGCAAAATGAAGTTGGTACTGCTTGCTCTCCATGTGCTCTGAGGCTTGATAAGACGATAACCATATGTATAGACCCAAGCTCAACCTACCAAGAGTGGATCTTGACTTGAAGAAGTACACTCTAACCTGAAACCCCACCAGGACAGATGCTCCAGAAAACAGTACCCGAACCCCTAGGGAAACAGAGCCCCGAAGGCAGTCTGACTTAAGAAGTCCACTTTGGGGCTGGGGATATAACTCAATTGGTAGAGTGCCTCACGTGCATAAGGCCCTGGGTTCAGTCCCTAGCACCCCCACCCCCACCCCCCCACACACACACGAAGAAGTCCACTCTGAAACTTTTGGAACCAAAAAAGCACCACCCTGGAAAACCACAGTGGTTGTCCCAAAATATAGCAAATTCACATCACAATATAGATGTGCCTCCATAGCCAAGAGCCAGCTCCAGGCCAAAATCTGAAGTACACTTGACTTCCAAAAACCATGTGCCAACCCTCAGGAAAGACAAGTTCAACTCAATTTTGGCCCCCTTTCCTTTTCTTTGCTTCCTAAGTTGCTCCCAAAGCCTCATCACCCCACCAGCCCCACTAAATTCCAGTAGAGTTCCCTCTCTAAAACACCTCCTCCCTATTTCTCAGCCAAGTGCCAAGTGGGAAACGAATTAAAAAACATGACCATACCCATGCCCGAGTCACACGGCAATACTACGGGGTCTATAAAAGACAATTACTGCTAAGGTTTTAGTGTTGTTTATGGTATGGATGTGGTTTTGAGTGTGTCCCCCCAAGGATCTGTGTGTTTGAAGTCTGGTCTACAGTGCAGTGGTGTTGAGGTGGTGTGACCTTTAAGAGATGGGGTCTAGTGGGAGACACTTAGGTCACTGGGGGTGCGGCTCTCAGAGGGGATTAAGGTACTTCTCCTGAGACTGGGCCCTCCCTACTCTGCCTTCTTGTTGGGCAACACCACCTCTCCCTCTTGGGAATGCTCCTACACTGTGACACCTGAGGTCAGCTGGCTGTTGGGGGCACCACACCCTTGAACCTCCAAACTGTGAGCTAAATAAAAGACTTTATTTTCAAAGATACTAAGCCTTAGGTACATGGTTATAGTAACCCAAAATGGGCTAATCCAAAGGGACTTTTCAGCTGGAAAAACTTCCTGTGGATTTGGTAGTGGGAATCGAGAATGTTTAGGCAGCCAGGGAGAAAGGAGGAGCTGCCTGAGGTCGGCCAGAAGGCAGCCATCTTTGGTCTTTGCACATTTCCCCTTTTTAGGGTGAACATTCACTAATTCTGAGCCCATAAGACTGAGGCATTAGCCAACTTCTTTCCATAATAAGTAGGAATTTCAGAAGAGAAGCTGTATGGGTAAGATAAAAAAAACTACCCCCACTGAGGAGGCTGGAGGCTGATAAGGCAAAACTGCTCATTTCCCGTGACACTGAGATGACACTGACCTTCAGTTCTCCACCCTGGCAAGCACAGTTGGAGCACATCACATGCACTCTTTCTTCACTTTACCACTGGCTTGCCAGTAACTAGTCACATTTACAGGCAACAACACACTGAAAGTTTAATTTTTTTCCTCTGGATAAGCTTTTAAATCAAGATCTCACTGCAAGTCTTCTTGGGTAGAGAAAAACACTTCCCTGGGCTGTCTGGGGTTGGGGGTATAACAGGGCACACACGACATTTCTGGTGGTACAATCTGGCAGCCTGACAACTCTGTCAGAAATTTATGAATACCCTTGGCCTTTGACTCAATGATCATTCTAGGAATCTATCTACACTAGGACAGAAACATACAGATGTATTCAAATATCCACTGCCCGATGTGAACAAAAGGTCACACTGTGGGGCAAGCAACCTAAGGAAAGGAGAGAAATGCCACTAATACAGTGATTTGCCTCTTTAAATGCTATGGGAATGCTTACGATATGCTAAATGAAAATAAGCAGGAGACAGATATGTCTTGAAGAAACACCTGATGTGATGGCACTGGGCTACTTGTGTGCATTGGGACTGTGGTCAACTTGTTAAAATTTTTTATACTTTTGCTCATTTTCTACAAAGTGAATACATTCTTATTCCTTAACAAGAAAAATTATTAGTAACAAAAGCATGTTACCAGTAGATTGTAACCCACATTAAGTGATAGCCCAGGGATGCAATTCAACACTGCTCACATGTGGAAAGTCTTCAGGACAAACTAGTCTCTTTGACAAATGGCAAGGAGGAAAGAAGAGAGAATCTACAGATTGAAGGACATTTAAAATAAAAGTCCATCAACCTCAACATGTGCATCTCATTTGGATCCTGGCTTAAAACGAGACTTTTTTTTTTTTTTTTTTTAAGGACAACTAGTGAAATGTGAACAGTAATTGAATATTTAATGATATTGTGAAATTTTTTTTCAGATGCAATAATAGTATAATGGTTTGGATTTTTCTTCCCAAGTTCTTATCTTTTAGAGATACATATTGAAATATTAATGGGTGAAATGAAATTTTATCTGGGACTACTTCAAAAAAAAAATCAGGGAGGTAGGAGGAGGAGAAGGGCAGAGAGGAAAACAAGATTGGCCAGTAGCAGGTAAGTGTTGAAACTGTTGACAGATACATGAAGACTCATACTCATCTCTCTGCCTTTGCATATGTGTAAGATTTTAAGTTAAACAAATTAAAGGGGCTGGGATTGTGGCTCAGTGGTAGAGCGCTTGCCTAGCACGTGTGAGGCACTGGGTTTGATCCTCAGCACCACATAAAAATAAATAAAAATAAAGATATGTGTCCATCTACGACTAAAACATTTTTTTAAAGTCTTAAAAAGCAAATGTCCTTTAGAAAAACTACATGGAGGAATGAGTTCATCAGGAAAAGGAGTATCAGGGGCCTGGGGAGTAGGCAGTAAGTGATCTAATGAAGTATTACAAAATTGGCCCATATTAAACCCCACATTTGTTACTTCTAAAGGTATTAAAGCTTTAAAATTACCAATTATTTGGCAAAACACCTCCACCACATGGGTCTGTCTCCTCCAGATGGTGAACTGTTGGAGAGGGGCATGGAACTGGGAGCAGAACTGACCTCAAGCCTAATCGTGCCTTTTTAGCCAAGGTTTCTTTAACATTTCATTTTTTGAGCCTTAGTATCCCCATCTTTTAAATGGGGAAATAGTGGCTTTATTGCCAAATGAAGGATGGTGTGGATAAAAACAAAATAATATATTGAAACAGTATAAAAACATGGAGAGTAAACCCAGGGCACAACCACTCCTAAGAACCATGATTCACTACTTAGCATCCATACAGAAAAATCAGAGAGGTTGACTCTCTTTGAAAGTATCAATTCTCTCATTAATCCCTCTCCTACCATCCTGTGAACTGGCTGCCCCAGATGACTGATGTAAATTATATGGGTTTAAATGCCTCCCACGCAAAGGAAACAAATCAGGAGGGAAAAATGTTTCCTTCTCCACTGGCAGATGCATGGCTTGTTTGTGTGTGCACTTCCACCAGGAAGGAAATGCTACCCAGACTCGCCTCTGTTTACTCGGGCTTTGCTAAGTTACTAACCAGGCAAGGCAGGGTGGGAGGGAGGTGGGTGTGGGCCACCAATCCCGGTTGGATCCCTGGCCCCATCACATCCTAGCTTGTGGGAGGGTTGGAAATAACATATGCAAGTACTCGGCACAGAGTTGGGACTCAGAAAGTGACAGCTATCACTGTCACTGCTAACCCAATGAAAGACTGCAAATTACAAACACCAAAAGGACAAAGAATTTAGCTCAGCATTCAAGTCTGTTACAGCATAACCTTGAGGAAACTCAATAGTTAATGGGTTTCACAACTGCTCTATGCAATCGGTAGGCATATAGCTAAAGTCCTGAGATGTAGGTTTAGCAGCTTTGCTATCATCTTATAATTTTAATCAAATACCTAGTGCCAACTGGATTTGGGGTAGGAGTGGGGTTTGTCCCTGGTCCTGGGGTACTTCCAATCTAATAAAATGAAGACAAGTATGAACATGAGTGAGAACATCATTTATTTCACTAGCTTATCACTCACATTATATTTTATCCTAAAAATCAAAGAGGAAACAACCCTACTTCCACAGTCATCCAGCTGGTATTTACCACCTTGTTAGGAAGTTCTTTTACAATTCTAATCTGAACAGGTCATGTTTCAGCAGAAGTCTATGTCCTGTTTGCTCGACTTCACTAGCATGTCATGGATACATAGACACACACGACATTGTTTCTTGAGGATGGGTCTGAGGTAGAAAGAGCAGGGAATGGGCTGAATCCTTCCTAAGCCTAGTTCAGCATCAATAAAATGGGGAAAGGGCACGTGCCCAACAAAACTGCTGGAAAGATTCAACTGAGACCATGTCTTGAGCATCCACCAAGTGCCCAGCACAGAGTAGGTACTTAGCAGTAGTGTTGGCAGATTCTCAATGTGTTCAAACTCTTAAACACAAAATACAGAAGCCCTGGGATGGTGACAGCATTATTTAAGTTGGCACCATTTTATTTACTGGGAGGTAGTGCATTCATTTGCTTTGCTATTAAAAAAAATATTACTATTATTAAAGCAGCAGCAGCTGCTGGGCCAGGAGTGAATGCGTATTTTGACTTGCACTTTGTGGAAATAAGGAGTATCTAATTTTATGTAAACGCTATTAATGTGAATAAACATTACAAGAAAGAGGAAATGGGATGCATAAAAAGAAAATGATTTATGGAACATAAAGGAAGGTTCCCCACATTTCAAAACAAGAAAGACACTCAAGTTTTATTTTATGCATAACTGGGCAGTGAAGAAGCTGCTCAGTGGAAGGAGAGCTGCT
This sequence comes from Marmota marmota marmota, assembly GCF_001458135.2. Lineage (NCBI taxonomy): Eukaryota > Metazoa > Chordata > Mammalia > Rodentia > Sciuridae > Marmota > Marmota marmota. Next base: position 27,280,891 of record NW_025999949.1, read on the forward strand.
AGCCCTCACTGGACCTCTGTGAAGTCTCTAATTTAATGCTGGGAAAAAGCCAATCAAACCAGAAATTTTCCCAAACAGCCTAGTTGCCCCACCTAACCTTCAAGCCAGCCTGGGTATCTATGGAAAGATTATGGAAAGAGCACCATGTCATCACTTGGGATTCAACGGCAGTAGGGTGTTTATTCTCTGCCCACACCCTGTGTAGAATGTTGGTCTTTCTTGACCACATCTGCAAAGCTAAAACTGGGCAGCACAGACCTCTGACCACAGCCTTCAAAGGATCCCAAGTGAATATAGCACAGAGTGGGTCATGGGGAGGTGAGACTTGCAGAAAGAAGGGCAAAGAAACTAACATCTCCCAAGTGCCACTAGGTCTAAGACATTTCACTGGCCTTACATTACCCACTGGTTCTCTCTATGTGAAGTCTTGTCATCTCCATTTAACTTTCATGTCAGTGAAAAACGAAAATGAGGCTAGAAAACCTGGATCCCAGCCCCAGCTTTGATGTGTGAGGTGGGTGTAGAGAATATGTTTCCCTCTCCTCCATCCTCTGAGAACCACCATGAAGGTGCTGAAAGGGAGAACTTAAGCCTACCCATCACTTAACCCCCATCATACTTCCCAAAACAGAGGTGGTCTTGGTGTGCCAATTCTGATCCTCCCACCAGACAGAATCAGGCACAGAGACACCAACTCGTGTGGGGTACTAAAGCTGCAAGTTATGTAGGGCCTAGCCTGTATCATCTGCCATTGGTCTAAGAAAGAATGCCTCTTTTATTTATCATTCTTCCTCTAATGGTCTATAAAACACTTCAGACTTTCCAATAAATCCCCATTTTACTTAACTAGTTGTCTTGTGTTGAGGCAGGCATGGGGATCTGTAAAAAAGTGAAAAAGCCCAATGTACTTGGATCTTCGAGGCCTTGGCACCCTCATCCTCTAAGACCTTTCTCAGCCCTGCTGAGCTTATATCATGATATAATATCACTGTACTTACTATCGCCCACTGCATGCTGAGCGTGACGTTCAGCGTGGTCATCCTGGCCCTAGCCCTTGGGCATAATGCTACAGAAACACAAGGTATCCAGGCTGTATTAATAATAGAGCTGGGAAGAGCTTATGTTTTTCTCCACCCAAAGTGCATCTGGCAGGAAAAAGGATGGCCTCAATTGCCTTAGCCAACTCTGGTTTTTTGCAATAACTGGTATCCAAATGCAATTGTCTTTTGAGTTTTACCTCCCTGGCACATGAGGTTCTAATTTTGTTTTCCTAGCTTCTTGATGGCTAAATTTGGTGCTGCTATCAAAGGGACATATATTTCGGTTCTTTGGGGAAAATTATACCATAGCCTTGGCATTAAAATTCAGTTCTTACATAACTGACCACAAACAGCACCATGACACAGGACTGCTCAGATGGTGCTATGGCCCAGAAAGAGCCCACAGTGAACTCCTGCATTCTGTTAAGACCAAGAAGAGTCAAGTGTCTCTCCCACGTTGACTTACCCCTATCTCAGATATAATTAAAACTCATTTTAATGATGTTGAAAAGAGCCTGAAGCAAACAGAAACGCCAATTCAAGGAGAGATCCTTTTTGCTTTAAGATTCCTGCCTCCCAACCAAAATAGAATTCCTTGTGGTCTCAGTGCTTCAAGCTGTAATCAGTAAAGCACACAAGCCTAGCTGCCACGCTGTTCCAGTCAGGACGAAGGCATAAGTGCTTCCCCTCCAATGACCAAATGACCAAAATCAAATACCTGCTTTTATTATAACACAGAAAACAGCTCATTATCTCAAAAATCCAGCAAAAAATCAAAAGGGGCAGCATTGAACCCTTGTACCTGCTTTGATGCACCAGTGGAGGAGCATGGCGGGGGGTGTATGGAAGTAAATGGAAAGAATTAGCAGAGACTGGAGAAAGCATGGGCAGTAAGGCTGTCCCAGTAGAGCCCATCTGTTGTCAGAGGGACAACACTGGTCACTGACTCCCCTTATTTCAGAGTAACAACTACCTAGGGCTGAGTATATAGCTGTGTGAGCTGGGAGTGTGTTTCAGATCTAACTGGGTGTGACCAGGACTCACCCCAGTTATAGTATTTAGTGCTGCCCTAGTCTTCCCCTTAGCCCTATCTGTGCCTCTACCATTTAGGGCAGTTGGCTCTGTCATCTGACCTCATCACTCACCCTTTCAAAACGAGTATACCTAGTCTCTTCTTTTTCAGTTACACATTCGATGGTCTAAAGCAATCATAATAAACCATAATGAGGATAATAACAGCAATCATTTATACAGCAATTACCATGCCAGCCACTATTGTAGGCACTTTACATATACTGACTCACTAAGAGGTGGTACTATTTTCATGAGGGAACAATATTTCAGGAATTTGCCCAATACATTCCAGAAACAAGAGGGTTGCAATTAACCTCAGCAAGGGGACTTCACCCTCCTTGGCCCTAATGTTGCCACTGGTCCACTGTAAGCACTCCTGTACATTTGTTTACCCATCCAAGAATGCTTCTGGCCTCTCTCACAATTCCTTCCTCCCTGCCCCACTAAGGGGCTGACAAATCAGATCTTGACATTTATATGACCATTTATTTTTTTTTACCAGCATACAAAGTCACTTATTGAGTGACTATGTGCATTATCTCCTTTAATACGCAAAGACATTTATTTATGGAATGAGGAAACACAGGCTTAGACATGGAGTGATCTCTAGTCCCACTCTTTACTCATGTTTAAATAACATGTATGGGAAAGGCCAAGGCCAAGAAGTCCCCAAATGACTAGGTGTCATAAGTGAAAACCACCTCTCTGAGGCTCCATGGATCCCTACACAATAAACACAAAGCCTGAGTAGTGTTTGAACATCCACACCACAAATGACTTTTGTTGACAGGCTCTCAGCCTGATACCAGGGTGGGCTACTGTAGCCCAGCATGGCATGTCTTGAGAGACCTGGACTTGTACCAGCCGACTGGGCTAACAAGAAGAGGTTCCTAATTTTAGGAATTAAAATTCTTCCACCCTGGAAGCAAGTTCCAAAGAGTGATATTGGAGAAGAGTTGCCTGCCCCTCCCCAGCCCCCCAGGAAGTACAACCAGCCTCAGGGCCTATTGGAGATCAGAGTATAAAGAGCCCTAGACTGGGAGCCCAGAGCCCTGAATTCCAATCCTAGTGCAATTTCCTTCTCAACTTTAGGCCTTCTCAATCTCTACATCTAAAGCAACAGGACTAAATTAGACCTATATGGGTCCCTATCATGTGTGAGATTCATGGTTTGCTAGTAAACCAATCATGTAAGATTAACACTTTTGTTTCCCCACTTTTAGGCATCTATAATTGGCATTCTGAGCATGTGATCAGCAGAAGCAGGGCTACACCAGAGTTGATCAGTTACAGCTGAAATTAAACACATGTGCTACAAGAGTTATGCCAAACAACATTATCAGAGATGTCTATTAATTTTTCTGCAATTGTTATTAGAACTACATCACACCTTTCATGGATTTCTTGGAGATCAGGCTGGCAAGCCCCAGACTAGATTTTCTCCAAGGTCCTTTCATTTCAGATATTTAGTGGTTTCCTGAGTAACTAGCACCCAACAAAAAGGTAAGGCTGTGGATGACCAGGAAGTTGGAAGCAGGTGGGCAGTGAGCCCTGCTGCAACTCTGAGAGCAGCAGTCTTTCAGCCAGGTCCGTGGCCAGTTCACAGGCAAAACATAGGCTGGTCAACAGTTCCAGACTGCAAATGCTAGCCCCGTGACTTCCAGCATCACCCTCTTTTCACTTCTGCCCAGCCCAGGAGGACTACTTTCAGCAGTCTTTGACTACAAAAGGCAGAGATTTAAAGAGGTCTCAGAAGAACAGAGAAAAGCAAGTATCTTATTTTTTTCTTCCCTCTCTCCAACTTTTTTCTTTGATACTAGAAATCAAGTAGAGTCAAAAGTAATTAATAGATAGACATCTTTCTTGAGCCCTGCAAAATAGCAAAAAGAAAAATCAGCAAGGAAGCATAGAAGACAGTGAAAAAGAGCACTTGCCCAGTGTACACAAAGCCCTGAGTTCAATCCCAGCACAAGGAAAAGAAAAACTTTTTCAATTCAGAGATTCTATATTCAGAACCCAAAAGTCTACCAGTCACTACCATATGACCTTAGACAAGTCATTTAACCTGAGCCTTCATTTACTCATAGTAGAAGAATAATGCTAAAAATGCTACTAGAGTGGCCTTTTATTGGATGACAGATATATAAAATGTTTTTAAAACACTGAAGATGTATAATATAAAGGGCAAGTAGCCTTAGCATGGAGAGTATCTGCCCAACAGATTTGGGTCTTGCTTTAAAAAGAGCATGGATTCTGGCACATAAAGCAAGTTTACTTCTTCCTTTCATTCTGCAGGCAAACTTACTCTTTATGGACCACTGCTGTCTATGTCCAGAAAAAATATACCCTAGCTACTCTCAGACTGGGGCAGAGGCTTGGGCCACTGAGCCTGAAATTCTGCGTGGGATGGCAGAATGACGGGGAGATTTGTTGCCTTTTATTGTTTTATCTTCATGAGGTACTTAAGCAAAAGTACCCACCTCAATTTTATCTAAACCCTTCCTGAGAAGGGTTTCTTCTTTTAGGACTACACACTCTTTGGGGATAATTCATGAGCCCCTTAAGTTTAGTAGCTGCTATATCAAAAAGTACGTCCCATTAAGTTTACCTGTTTTCAAAATATACTTCCATTCTAGAACACAGGGCGGGAGCAGGGGGGCTGATGAACAATCATGTCAAGCCTTGGCCACAGGATTCCTATGTGTGGCATTCCTAACTTATGGACCTAACCCCATTTATTTTAACACTGATAACCTCTAGTCATCAGTATAGAAGAAAACACCCAAAAGGTTTTAGATATAAGAGTGAAGAAATACATACAGATGAAGTCTGACTGGTATGCATGAGGACTCTACACAAATGGGATTAATTCCCAAGTCCACTACTTACTGACCTTGGGCAAAATGTAATATGTAATTTTTGATTTCTTCATCTGCAAAAGGAGCCAACAATAAAAGGAGGGGGAAAGCATTAAATAGCAGCATATATCAGGCTTACGCATAGTAGGAGAATCAATAACTGAATGAGAGAGGCTTGATAATCTACTACATTCTATACTTTCATTTCTTCGCCTTCAGAAAGGACTGAACACCCCATTGACAAAAATTAAAATAAGCCTCTGAGGCCAGATCCACACCTGACTGCCAAGTTCCTTGAGAAGACTTTTAGATAGCACCTCTTAAAGGCAGGGCTGTCCACCTTTGTACTCCTGGGCCTGCCAGTAGGAGGCACTTAACAATCTGTACATTGCCTGCAATGGTAATTTGAGTGATTTTGATTGTATTGCAGACATAAAATGTTCAATATCATTTCTCCCATCCATGAACTTGCCCTTTCTACCCTGTTAAGAGTTATAGACTTATTTCTTAAACTCCATTAGCTTCTCTATAATATAATCCATATAATAACCCTAATGCTTTAGCAGGGCTTGGCAGAATGATTTGTACATAGCAGCACTTCTCCAAGATGTGTGAAGTGAATGCTTTTCATGGATCATACCTACATAAATTCTCACATTTAAATCAGAAAACCCATATCAAAAGCTTTATAAGCACAGAGGGAAAAATAGTATGTTTAAGTACCACTCTTAAGAAGGTCCCTGAATGTGGTCATGAAGAAAACTAAGCTTCTAAGAAACCTAGGCACCTATTTGATGAGACCAAAATTAAAATGTACAAAGTGAAGCCTCCCATGTGCTCTACCAAAACCACTGAAATACATCTTTGCAGACATTTAGGACATTTACTTTATGTCTTAAATGTTGAAAGAGTTTGCTAACTCTGTTTATTTACTAGTCAAATCTTGAACACAAATCACTTCATCTCTTTGGGTCTCAGTTTTCATGTTGGGAAAATGGAGATAACTGTCCCTCTTCCTTTACAGAGCTCCTATGAGGATTAAGTGTAATCATGCACACCAGATGCCTACCACAGATCTGGTAGAGAGCAGCTGCTCAATAAATGGGCAGAACACCACCACAAAAATATAATACTGGCCCAAGATAAAATAACCAAGCAGACCTTTTGACCATCTCCCTTCTATAAAAGGCACTGAGCATTACCACTCTAAGTCTTTAAAAGGTGGATTCCGCCTACAATGTCCCTCATAGCAGTCCCAAATGCCTGACTGTTCCCTTCTTGGGTCACTTACTCATAACTTTCAAACAATCACAAGTAAAATGGCACACATTGTGTGCTTTGGGTGCTGAATAAGCAGAACATTGGCTTTGGCTTGAAAAACGCTCACACCCCAGGATGAAAACTTGGCAGAGTACTAGTCAACACATTTCTGCCTCCCAAAAGCAGCCTCTCATATGTGCCAGCCAAGATGTGGCTTCCACAGCCATGTACGGATTCTTTATCATCAAAGCAGAAGCCCAAAAGCAAACTCTTTGCCTCTCCTTAGCATACATTTCTAATTCACTTCCTAGAGTGCTCATCACGAGAAAATTTAAATAAAAGCCCTAATATCTGCACAACACAGCATACTCCTGCCAAGGAGATACGGCAAAAGAGAGAGGATGGGTTAACTTGGGGTTTCAAGCCTGGAGACCTCAGACAGCTTTTGAGTTGAGTTCCATATATGCTAATTAGTAATCCAAAGAACAGAAAAGGTCATAAACAAGTAGAAAGATATTTCATTACTAGAACTAGAAAGAGAATTCCAAGCGACCCAAATTAATCCTTATTCTGGAATTTCCACATCACCAAAAAAGTACCCAGAAGTCCTATTCCTAAGAATAACCACAAAATAACACAAGCCACATTCTTAAAGTTTCCAAATACCTCACTTGTGAAGTATATGACAAAAAGATTTTGTGGTATGTCTCCAAATGTTTCCTTAAATTTATATTTCATTTCACCTTGAACCCCATATTTTTATTTTTAGAACTGAATTTGAACGATTTAAGATATCTATAATATATTTATAATATGCAACCTTGCATACATAAGCTTGAAAGGGGAAATAAAAACTCAACCATGGTGGTTGGAAAAGCATTTCACATTTGTGCAAAAGGTAACTACAGTCCAACCTTATGGAAAATGATTCAAGAGTTAAAAGATGCAGATAGGGGACAATGGTTTCCGAAGCATACTGTACTCGGGATCACAAAAAGAATTACAAAACTATGTGCTGTCCTGAATGAAAACATTTACTGTATCATCAATGAACTCTAACATGACATTTTTGAACTTCCATCCTGGTTCCAAATCCTTCTCAAGTTCACAAATGGACCACACTTTCATTATGGTTGGATTTTTCCTACTTACTGTAGCAAGACAGTATTCCTCGCAAAAAAGAAAGAAAATGGGAAAAAAAGAAAAAAAAAACCCTGTATTTGCATTTAAATGTAAACAAATCAAAAACAGCTGCAAGTAATTTGATATTAACTTATCCTAAAGTGTTGCTGCAACATGCAAATACCCTTACCTATCAACACCAAATACCCTTATCACCTGCTGCACAAACAGAATACAGTAACATTATCTGAATATACAGAAAGAAAAAGAAAGTTAAAGTAACTGACAGCTCTATTAGCAGGCACTGAAAAACTTATCTGGAAGGAATATAACCCTTCAGCCTAATCAATGTCACATCCTTTAAAGGATTAGTGCATAAAAAGGATGCAAACTGCTCCTGTATCAACATGTTCCAATTTATTACAATTAAGAGAAGGACAGTCTCATCATGAGGTCGAATGCCTGGCAACTCTGTTTCAAATCAAACACTAAGCATCACACTAGTGAAACGGACTGACACTTCACAGAGGAAAAATAAAACAAAAACCATTTACCTCTTGCTCTCAAACAAGTTTAGTCTGGTGATACTTCTCCATTCACTTCAAAATTTATTTCAATCACCTAACAATGACTCTGGAGAGAACCCTAGAAGCAGTCCCAAATGGAATGAAACATTCAGACTAATTCACAGCACCTGGCAGGCAGGCATTGTGGAACCTAGCACTGAGAAGTCTCTTACCTCCTAAAATCTAGAAGACCTGTGCTTCAGAATACCAGGTCTATACGAAAGTACAAGTATCAAAGCTGATGTATCAAGTGCAGTTTTATTGTTATTTTGGTGGGATTGAACCCAGGAGCATTCTACCACTTAACAGCATCTCAGCCCTTATTTTTAAAAGGGGGTCTAAGTTGCCCACACTGATCTCCACTTTGAAATTCTCCTAAGCTTCTCAAATACCTGGGATTACAGGCAAATAACAGTTCGCCCACAAAAACTCAAGCTTCCCAATATTAGGTGGCCCTAAACCTTAAAGAGCTATCCCCTCTGAGAAAACCATCTCTCTTCCTAACTTCCACCTAATACTGCCTTTCTAGTTGGAATAGGCTTGGCTTGCTTAAAGAAGTGGTGCTTTATGGCACTTAGATATGGTACTGAATTCCAAAGCAAATGTCTTTTTTTTTTTTTTTTTAATTGAGGTTTCAGAGGCTTCTGTAGCTTCTGGGCTTGCAAGTTCCTCCTTATCCATCCCACCTTATCACTAACTCAAATTTTTGAAGAAATCGATTTGCCCTTGACCCTGCCCCTGGACACCCTCAACGCTTTCCTTGAGGGTCCAGATAACTGGAACTGTTCTTTCTGCAGCCTTGGGTTTCCCCTCTCTGGTCAACACTGCAGGCTGCATCCGCCTCATATCTCCCTTTACAATCTAAGGGTCCCCTGCAGACCTGGCGCAGCAGCCCTGAGCCCTACCACAGCCAAAGCTGATAGAGGAGCCGGCTGGAGAGTTGTTTGCACAGATCTTCTTCCACCTGGGCTTTCGGGGAAGTCAGGTGCCAGGCATTAGCTGGGAGGAGTCTTGGGATGGAGACAGTCCCAGCCTGACTTCTTATTCTTTTGCGATTTTTCCATCAGCCCTAATCTCTGCAGCTACGACTGCCTGGCGGCGGCGAAGTGCGCTCACTGCCCATCTCTCCGTCCCTTACTGGTGACCTTGGCCTTCCCACTTCAGCCCTTGGTGGCGCGACGCCACCTACTTCGCGGGTTAGCAAAGGGTCACAATGATGTGGAAACGCAGAGCAGACCTGCCTGACTTCCAGGCTGGGTGCAAGATACAGAACGGACTTCCCTCTTCTGCCTCCTCAGAGTGTGGAGAAAGCTCGCTCAGCTCTTCCCCACCTCCCGTCCCTGAGCCTTTAAACATGTAGGACCCGGGAAACCGCTGACAAATGGGGAAGGGGTCTGCAGGTTTAAAGTTCCCCATTCACCCAAGAGTGGGCGTGGGGGTGGGTCCTTGAGGGGGTGTGGCTCCCCCTGGCCCCGACATCGCGGTCCTCCCCAGTTCAGAAAGCAAGAGCATCCCACTGCGAAGCAGCGGCGGCGCGCGGGGGCAGCGAGCCAGGGTCCCCGCGGCCGGGCCAGGGTCCTGGGCCGCGACCTACCTCCTCCAGCAGCGTGACGGTGTTCCTGCAGTTGTGCAGCCGCGTGGTGAAGCTGGACGTGGTGGGCGAGTTGTAATCCTCGGTGGTCTCGGCGATGAACTCGGACACGGAGATCTGGTCCGGCATCC
>NW_025999949.1:27290777-27396889 GCF_001458135.2 Marmota marmota marmota
CGGCCCCGGGGCAGCCCGCAGCTCGCGGGCGCTCGCCCTCCCGCCGCAGGGCGCTCGCCGCCGCGGGAGGCTGGTCTTGTGGTTTTGGTTTGGTCACTAAAAATGCTGAGCGAAGACCAGTGAAAGGATTTTGTTTTTATAATTTCCTAATCTTTTCATTTGCATTTTCTCCGCCCCCACCCAAACCAGGAGAAAAGACGAGGATCAGGGAGTGTAGAGGCATTTCCCAGGTGCAGATGGTGTCCAATGCTAAGCGAAGGTCAAATTTCAGCTGCAAAAGTACCAATTGATAGCTCACTCCTCGGCCCCAGCAGATGGCTATTTTTTTAAACTAGCTCAGTTTACTGTTGTTAACGCAAAGAATGTAATTCCTCACCATTGACTCTAGATGAAATTGATTTTACAAAGAAGAAAAAAAGCTAGGCCCGTGGGGTGCCTCATAATTGGCTCCAGTAATTGGAGCCTTTAGGAGCCTTTGATAGTGGCCTTGTAGCTGATCTTCCTGATGAGCACCTTAGATAGGGCTGAAGGCTGGCCCTGTGGCCTCTCAGCCCGTGCTCCTGCCATTTTCTATGGTTAGGGGTCTGTTCTCTGCTCCTATTGGGCCTGGCACTAAGAGGATTCTTGTCAAATGGAAATGCATCACCTCATTAATGATCAAATATTTATTAGAGCCTATAAAGTGCTCTGGAGAGTCACTCGGTGACAATGCTCCTGGTGTCATGGAGCTTATCTTCTGGTAGAGCAACAGAAAACTAGTAAATACACAACAAACGTGGAGTAAATAAACAGGAGCCCAGTAATGGCGTTGAGTGTGAAGAATGTTCAGAGAAGGCCTCTCCGACAAGGTGAATGGAAAAGAATGAGGGAGTGACCCACAGGCTACCCTGTTGGCTATGGAATCTTAGACCCTCATTTGCCTCTCATGAAGGCAAAAGTTAAGGACACCAACTCCAGGAGGCTATTATGAGTTCTCATAATGCATGAGATCTGCTTTGTGTATTGGAAGCCATTATGAAAGTGTGATGTTTATCTCCCCTTATTGGCCAGGCTGGAACCTGCACTAGGCCCCCAGCCAGGTGCTCATCAGTGCCCTCCAAGGGACCATGTTTCATGTAGGAAAGTGCATCCACCAACTAAAGGAAGAATTTTCTAAGAGAACACACACAAATCACCTTCCCTGGCAAAGTGAAGTGTTGAGAAATGCACTTTGAGAGGCATTATTTTAAAAATTAGTAAATAAATAAACAGGTACTCAATAAACAGAAGTACTTTCTCCCATTAATACTTTAAAAGCTGGAGGTTCTGGGAAAATAGCCAGGTGGCAATAGCAGGTAGTTAAAAATGGTACCTGGGGGTCAAGTGGTTGCAGAATATAGCTTTTGAAGTATGAGCCACCTAGGAGGAAACTTCTTCGTCCACTGCATCTGGAAAGTTCTATAACTTGGAGCAAATATGGCTGCTATTACCTTGAGCCTCAGTAATCCTGTGCTCCCCCATGGAAACAGTGAACATTACATGGAACACTTAGACTTCCCTCCTCTCTGAGAATACCTTATTTCCTCCAGGATAGAAATAAATTCAGACTTTGAATTCTTCTTTTCTGTATTCCAAATTGTCACCCAGCACCTGTCACCTCCACTAAGCTGGTAGCTCTTTCCAGCCTCTATATCTGGCAGATAGTAAACAAATATGGGCTGTTATTAAAAGCCAAGAGCTGGTGAATAATTGCCTCAGTTCCAGGAGGTCTTGGGTTCCAGAGCTTTCTCTTCTAATAACTGATGCTGTCACCTTGGGCCTGGGTGCTATCACTTATAAAATAAAGAGGAGAATGTGTCAAAATGACCACACAAAGTCCTCTCACCTGAAGCTGATTGGTGTATATATTGGGCCCTGCAGATGCAAGGAATAAAGATATTATAGCAGGTTAAGCTAATTGCAATAGTAAATAGCCAGGGATTTCTTTCTTGATTGAATTCACTAGAGCCCAAACTGCTGTCATCAATTGCTGTTTCAGTTTCATTTGAAGATTATGTTATTTTTCTGCTCTTCCCCTATTTCCTTTGACCAAGAAAGGAATATACAAACAATGAGATGTTGTGCTTTGGTAAGTATATATCCCTCAGACTGGTCTGCAATTAGAAATTTCAAAGGTTTACACCTCAACCCACCATTTCTGGTGTTCATGGACCAGCATCCTCTTTAAATTTGAAACTGCCCAGTGCAAACCATCTGCACCTAACATTTTCTCAAGTACCCTGCAATCCATTCCTGGATATCTGAAAGCAAATAGAGTCTGACGTGGGCAAAATTTAAATGCTGTATTTCTTTGCCTAGAGCTGCCCAGAAATATATGCCATCCTTGCCAAACGCAGGAAACATATATATGCACTCATTCTTATGCTCGTGTGCACCCAGCTTTATATGAAGCAGGCAATAGCTTTGTTGTCGTCATTATAATCCCCCTCCAAGGCTGTCCAGCACCTTTGTACCTTTCATCCTACCGAGTGCTGCTCACCAGGGCAAGACAGTGGTCTTAGCTAGATGGTCTTTGCCTCCTTAAACACAGGAAGCAAGAATGGTGGTGGCTTATTCTAGATAGCAATGGTGCTATGACCCCACTGTCACCAGAGAATTAACTCTGAGTTCACATATCCGGTTGCAGGCCTCACTCTCCCATCTGCCTTATAACCAAGGGGAAGCATTTGCAAGATGACTGACAGTGAACCAGAGATGGATAGTCAGGGGTGCTCTCTGGGCCCAAGAAACCAAGAGGAGCCACTGGTGCTCTGAGCCACAGTACCAGCCAGTGACAGAATTCATCAAAGCCTCCCCAGTTCCCTCCTGGAACAGAGGCAATGGGGAGAGAAAAGGCTTCATGTTATGTAAACCTGGGTTTGAATCACTATTCTGTGACTTGTTAGCCTTGCTTTTTCATCTGCAAAATTAGGGTAATGGATAACAATAAAGCTGTGTTTCAAGTTTTTATGTGAAATGAAATGAGAAGATATGGATAAAGATGTTAACACATAGTGAATAATCAACCAATGTGAATTCCCTTTGAACTCTTTTTTATGTGAAGTATAACTATAAATACATCTCTGTTCATTCCACAACTCATATCTCTAAATTAGTCACTTAGAGGAAGGAAGAATAAAGGGAGGAGAAGGCTGCATGGTAATTACAGAGACTAGGATCTCAGATGTGTGAAGAGTTTTCAGAGACCTCACTTAATCCTTTCAGTGTCCTCTGTGAGGCCAGATCCATTAGTGATAGTTTGGATTTTGGAAGTAACTAAACAGTATCTAGAGTCATAAGATGAATGCCAATCAGAAGTAAATTGGGATCATAAAAAAATAGCCCCATTTTCACAAAACACAGCTTCTTTAAAGAAGGATATTCTGGCTGAAGCAACTTCTGGGAGCAAAAACAGGGCATTAAATTTGCTGGAACATGAGTTGGAAAGACCTGGACTCACATTTCTGACATGCAGCAGCTATGAGACCTTGTTAAAGTAATATGTACCTATGAATTTCTTAGTGTTTTGAAAATACAATGAGCTAAGGCACATACAATGCTAAGTATGGAGTTCTGAACACACATTCCCTTCTTTAAACCTCATGACAACTTTAAAAATTAAGTGTAATTATCCATATTTACCAGAAAGGAACATGAATCATCAGGTATACTACAGGATACTACTTTTTGACCTCCTTTCCTGGGCCAGCCAGTGTTTTCAATCATTTACCTAACAGTCCTGAGATGCAAGTATGAGAGTAAAGGGACCCGAAACATAATGAGATCTCACTGCAAGTTAATGTCCCCAGCCAACTCTGCATCCAGTGTTTTTTCTACTGCCTGAAAAATTGTCCCCTTCACATTGTATGATACAGTATTTTCACTATACAGTGTTTTCCAGCCCAGACCACCAAAGAAAGTGGTTTCCCTATTTCACCCGATAACTCATGAACTTCTTCTTCTACCAACTAAAAGGAGTAGTAGAGGAAAGGAAAGTTCTTTGGGGCAGGAGCAGGGAGGAGTGAATTTGATTCAGTGTGTTGTGCCATCAGGCTCAAGTTGCCATATTCTATGAGCTAAAGACTGTTTTCTTCATGTTCTTTGTATGAGTGCTTCTCAAGGGCACTCATGAAATTTCATGTAATATTTTTAAAAAGCCTACTCTTAACTCTCAAATGTACTTAATTTAATTTAAACATTTCACATAAAACCACTAGAGTATTCTCAGTAAGTAAAGAGGAGAACATGGTTTGTTTGGAGACAAAAATCTCTGGTCCCTGACTGTTCCTTCTGATGGAGGTAAGAGCAAAAGATACAGAGAGTATACTGGGAACCCATAAGGCATGTAGTGTGACTATCAAGTGAATGAACTTGGGAATATATTTCTGTTCAGTAAGAAATATCATTCTTTGGGGCTGGGGCTCAGTGGTAGAACGCTTGCCTAACATGAGTGAGGCACTGAGTTTGATCCTCAACACCATGTAATCATTCCAATAATGTCAGCTAATAGTTTCTGTGCATATTAGTCAGCAGGTATATTATTCCTGTTTTATAACAGGGGAAACCTGAAGCTTAGAGGTCATGTAGGGCAGTATTGAAGCAGGACTGGACAATCTGATGCCACAGCCCAGGTGATTAGCCACAGTGCTCTGTGGCTCAGCAAAGACAATTAATGGGTCCGTACCCCAGGATAATTTTCTGCTGCAGTCTGTTATCTTTTTCTTCCTTCTTGGAGCTTGATTCAAATGCGAGCTTGACTAGCTTGGGGAGCACTTCCCTGGTCCCACTCCTTGGGGATTAATCTTTGGGGTTATTCTCAATACAGCCTTTCTCCCTTTGTGGTCAGCTGCTGAAGGATGTTGGCACAGTTTCGGGGAACCTCAGAGTCAGGTACACATGGCAAACTGAGAACCTCCCCTGTGACAAGCAACTCTGCTAATGTCAGGGCTTGGCTGAGAACTCATCTTCCTACTGAGTTGCCTGCAAAGTTCCCAGATTGTCAATCCCTGGGGGCACTCGGAGGCTAAGTCCTATAGTCTCTGGATCACCTACATCCCCCAAGAATTAAAGGAAGGACAGAAGGTTCCTGGAGCCCCAGGCTTGACATTTTACAAGCACCATCTTCTGAAATCTTCCCAGGAACAGGGTGAGGTGGCCTGTTTTTTGCTGAGAGAATCTGGGGACAGGTTATGCTCAAGGTCAGCAGTTAGTAAGAGAAAGCTCTTCACAGCGGCCTGAAGCTGACCCTGCAGGCCCTTTCTTCCCCATAGAAGGCCTGCCTAGCACAGGCCCCCCAAGGCCTCCATAAATGTGTTTTGAATTGAACTGGCTCCCTTTTATGAGCTCCATCATTTCTAATAGAAGTAAAACAACCTCCAAGTGAAGAAAAATGGTGGTGTTTTATAGGATTCCTAAAAATGTACAATCTATAGAAGTGAAGGATTCTAAGTCTTACTGTATGTCTGAAAAAGAAACATTCACCTAAAAAATGAGAACATACAGAACATCCAGGCTTCTCTTTCTTTGATGAATTTAAGTTGAGCTAATCACATGTAACGGTGACCTTTTCTATGCCCTCTCAAAACCAAGATGTGCCTGTTAGGGCCCTTTTCCATGGCACCATTTTCTAAATATTTATATTTCTCCACTTACTCTATGAACTCCTTGAGACCTGTGGGGCAGGGGCATTCACTGGGATAGCCGCAGAGTCCTGGGTGCTTAAGAGGTACTTATGAGTGAATGACAGGCAGTTCTGTATGTGGGAAGGGTGGAGAGCAATTGGGGCAGGAGAGCCAGAGAGAGGCATGAGTCCTGGTTCTTAGAGCTGCTTCTGTTATCTTGCATCGTGAACAACAGGAGCCAGAGAGAATTTCACGGATAACGGGCTTTCCAATCCTTCCGTTTTTTTGATGAGGCAACTGGTTCCCAGGCCGTCAGGTGATTTGCCTGTGATTTGGATCAGGCATCCTGGTTCCCAAGGGTTTCCCAGTTCTTCATCTTTCCCAGCTACATTTCAAAACTGGTAAGAAAGACCCTATCTTTAGACAACTCCCACCCACTCAGATTATGTTGGTCTTTGCATCAAAGCATCAAGGAATGCTACCGGACTCTTATCTACTATTTAAAAATTGTAACAGGATAAAATTTGGCACACCATCACTAAACGGACACCCTTAATTTTAAGAAACAAGACCTCATCCTATAGTACTTGCCTCCTGTTTTTCTTCTCTCTTCTCCATCTCACTCTCTCCTTTTCCTGTCCTGCTTTCCAAAGCCAATAAATTCTAAATCCTCCCATGTCATCCCTTCCTTTCCTCACGAGCTATTCTATAACAGTACAGACGTTTTTGTGACCTTAGCACGGAAAGTCAGCTGTGCTATTTTTTGTAAGCAAACCACGTCTTACCCCAAACCAGTACAGCCCTACAACACACGCAGGATGCAGGTCAAATTTCTCCTTTGCCAAGTCCGCGGTTGTGACTGACATTGTTCTTTCTGGTCATTTTCAGAGATGAGATCATTGCCTTCTGACTCCCTGGGGACATTCTCTAATGGGAGCAGAGGTATTAGGATGAAGCCCAGTCTTCTCAGTTCTGTTCCAGTTTTTAAGTAGCCTGGCAACCTGGATTCCAATTACCCCGGGTTCCGTCCCACCAGCCACTTAACAGGGTTGTTACCTTGGGTGAGTAACTTAATCTCAGTTCAGTTTTAAAAGGGAGATGATGATATGGTAAGGTTGTGGTAAGATTTAAATGAGGTAATCTATGCAAGATGCTTAGCGATGTAACTGGTATATAGTGAGTGACTTATAAATATTAACTACTAATATCATTATTTGAATTCTGAACAAGTACTATTTCTAGAATCCAAATTTTAAAAAGTAAAATAAAAGATAAGATTCAGTCCCTGTCATCAAGGAGCTCATAAGTAGGCAGAGATGCCAGATTTCAGCACAATGGATTAAATGTTCAAAGTATTCAAACAGAAGAGGAAAAAGTGACCTATGAATGTAAAGTCCAAGGAAAGGTGATTTCATGGGTCATGCTGTCTCTCTTTGATTTGCCCAAAGTCCAGCTAGGCCTATTTCTATAAGCACTTTTCAAAGTTGAAATACTGAAATACTACTCAAGAAAAAAAAAAAAAAAAAAAAAAAAAAAAACAAGATAGATGGCCACTGTCAGCAATGAGGTGTACCTCAGAAAGAATGGGAAGGAGGTTGGCTTCTTTTTCTCAGCCAAAGCATTTCACCACCTCAATGGCCTCATTCTCCTTACTCATTCTCCTTATGGTTAAAACCAGCAGCCTGGGGCAAATGCTTTCTGAGGTCCCTTGGGCAATAACATCCCATAACTCAATGAATTATTTTTTGACAGCAGTGTAACAACCAATCCCACACACCAACAGGCTCCCAGCTCTGCTTCAAAGTGTACTGACAAGCCAAGAGCTGTCGGAGGTTATCAGTTCTGGGTGAGTGCTGCTCTTAGGGATACCCAAAATCTGTCACGGTATCCCATTGTTGTTTTCAAATATAGAATTTCACCTGCAATGTATTTGAATAATGAGCCATATGATGAAAGAATCGTACTGTAATTTTGTCAGATATAGGGTACTGCTCCACTTGAAAAAGGAAACTGCCCACCCACTACAGTTTTCTTCTTGTCATATGCTATTGGTTAACATCCATCTCAAATGTGAACACTCCAAATCACACTAGGAGCTCTCATTTAAAAAAAAAAAAAAAAATCTTAGGGCTGGGACTGGGGCTCAGCAGTAGTGCACTTGCCTAGCATGTGTAAGGTACTGGATTCGATTCTCAGCACCACATATAAATAAATAAAATAAAGGTCTATCAACAACTAATAATCATCATCATCATCATCTCTACAACTGCTAACAAACCTCTGACAGATATACCTAACTTCTATTCTCTTTTTTTTTTTCCTGGTTTTTGTTTGCTTATGAAAAATTATCAGTTTTGCTCTGGCCTTAGAGGTTCAAAAGTATGATGCACCCTAATTTATACAATTTGTTTGTTTTAGTGGATAGCAGAGAACTTACAGTTGATTGGCTCTGGACGTTATTTTCAATATATTCGGGAGTTTTATTATGCGAATAAACTTTCCCCCTAATATTTGGGTTTAAAAATTAACTTGCATTTATCCTCAACTATTTTTAACATATTGAAACTTCAGCAGTTCTGACAAAACTTTAGGTCATTGACTACATTTTCTGACTGCCCTACATCCCCTTCTTCTAGGAACTACCCCTCTTTGAGTCCTTGTGAGTCTCAAGAAACTGTCAATCATATGTTTCCACCTTCCTAACCAAAGTGCTAGACCCAGGCTGTCCATCAGAGTGTTCCAGACTCCTGGAAACAGCCCTGGCTGGCTCACTTACACTCAGCCTTTAACTTGAGAAGAGCAAGCAGAATCCCTTGTGGAGGATTGCTGTAGACGCCAGGTAAAGAGGGAAGTGACTTTTTTTCTACAAGACTCAGCTCAAAGAACATAGTAGGCCCTCAGCTGCTGGTGAACATCTTTCCCACTTGGTAGAGCTATTGCCTAAGAATGATCATAATAAAAAGATGGCAAGAGATGGGGTAGGGAATAGATTTCTGGTGACATCATTTGAACCCCTGGTCCACAAGATCTACCCTATGCCTTGCTGTTAATCCAGCAATTCTTTGGAATTCCCAGTTATGTGAAAATCTATGCTTCTTTTTTAGTCTAATTTGGATTTCTACCACTTCAACTAAAAATGCCCTGGCTAATCTTTTCCTGGGCTCCAGTACCATCTTCAACAGTTAGTCAATGTGTGATCTTGAACAAATATTTCCTGCCTGAGATCCTTGGCTCTTCACTAGAAAAAGGGGATAATAATATCCACCTCGAAGGATCGTTACAAAGCATAAGTTAGATAATACACATAAAATAATGGGAGAAAATATTTGCAAATCATATATCTGATAAGGAAAAAGTGTCTAAAATGTACAATTCCAGAAGAAAAAGATAAATAACTAATTTTAGAAATAGTCAAAGGAATTGAATAAACGTTTCTGCAAAGATATACCAACAGATGATAAGCACATGAAAAGATGCTCGACATTATTAATGATTAGGGGAATGCAAATCAGAGTCACAACAAAACAACACTTCACACCCACCAGGCTGGTGATCATCAAAAAGATAGAAAATTAAAAGTGTTGCTGAGGATGTGCATCAGTTGGAACTGCCCTGTGTTTCTGGTGGTGATATAAGATGGTACAGCAGCTTCAGGAATTAATCTGGAAGTACTCAGAAGGCTAGATACAGTGTTACCAGATGACCATGTAGTTCCACTCTGGGTCAGAATCCACATTTGAAATCCTAATCCCCAAGCTGATAGTATTAGTACTGATTTTGAGAGGGAATTAGGTCATGAGGGTGAGCCCTCCTGCTGGGAATCTTGCCTTATGATAAAGCTCTCTGGCTCTTTTTCAGCAGGTAAGGATACAATGAGGAGCTGTAATCAGGAAGAGGGACTCCCCAGAATCCAACCCTCACAGTGGACTTTTAGCCTCTAGAATGAAGAAATAAAGTCCTGTGGTTCATTAGCTACCCCATCAATGGTGATTTGTTTTAGCAGCCTGAACTTAGACATACTCCCAGGGATATACACAAGAAAAAAGAAAACATGTCCACACTATACATGAATGTTATAGCATTATTCTTCATAGTCAAAAAGTAGAAGCAAACCACATGTCTAGGAATGGATGAACAAAAATGTGGTATATCTATACAATGGAATATTATTCAGTCGTGAAAAGAAAGGAAGTACTGAAAGGTGCCTACAATATAGATGAAACTTGAAAACATTATGCAAGTGAAAGAAAAAAGAGTCACAAATTGGATGATCCCTTATATTAAATATCCAGGAGAGGCAAACCTGTAGAGACAGAAAGCTGATTAGTGATTGCCAGGGGCTCCGGGGAGGGGATAGTGGGTGATGATGACCAATGGTTACAGGGTTTCTTTTGAGGAGTGAGGAAAAAGCTCTGGAATTAGATCATGATGATAGCTGTACAACTTCAAGAGCACACCTCAAAGGAGAAAATTTCATATTATGTGAATTATAATATCAATTTAAAAAATAACCACTGCAATGATGCAGGTAGAAGGCACAATTTGCCCATTAGTAATAACTATAATTCTAGGATTTAGCATCTACTATGTACAAGGCAATCAATACAGTGATTTTGTTTAGCCCTCACAACAACCCTACAAAGTAGCTATTACTTTCCTCATTTCTAATGGATAGGAAATTGAGGTTCAGAGAAGTTAATGTCGGTCCAGGGTTCTGAAATTAGTATGTAGTGATTCAAACAGTCTATCTGATTTCAAAGCTCACTCCCCTTCCACTCTACCACACTCTAGGTACCAAAACTACTCTCTACTGGATGTAGCAGGAACTGCTGTTTATACCCTCTATCTGGTCTCCCTTCACTCAGTAACAAAGCCTCCATTTAATTTAGGGCAACAATAGATACAGCTAAAAGACCCATCTTCTAGACTCTATTGTAGCTGGTGTGGCTGAGTGGCTAAATCTAGCCTGTGACATGTAAACAGAGGTACTATTTAGAATTTTGGGGAAAGTACATTTAAAAATGAGCCAACCTGGCTAGAGGAGGACTCTCATTGTCCTTCCCCACTTTCCTTCATTCTGCTGCCTGTAATTTAGAGGTGATGGCTGACATGTCGGTAGCCATTTTGGATCATGAGGCAATTTCTAAGGAGGGCAGAACCAGAGACACAGAAAAGGTTTGGGTTCCTGATAACCAGAGGTACCATCTGGTTTTAGATTCTATCCAGACTTCTCTGGTCTGAGAAGAAAAGGGAAAAAAAAATCAAATTGCTAATGTTATTTGGGTTTCTGTTTAGATGCAGTTGAAATGTAATCCTAACTTATATGCTGGGCCTGTAAAAATGCTGATCCAACTAAGAATGTATGAAAACAGCTAATCTCAGAAGTGGTCAAATTAAAATTATTCTAACAGAGTCATTTTCCTAACTTGTCCTCTATGTTTTAGATTCTATACTTAGAAACTTAGGGATTCCATTGAATTATTCTAAAGACAATCACCGAGGCCTATTTTGTGCAGCTATAGAATCATTGTAAAGACTGGTCTCAATTCACCAAACACAGACATTACATCTCATATGCGCTTAAATTTCATCTCAGAAATTGCTTGAGAAAATCAGCCACAGAGGAGCCAACAGGCTCCCACAGAGTGGATTTCTGAAGAAGCAAGTTTATTTACACAACCTTTGCACAATTTGGTTAAGGGAGAGGAGACAGGGAAGATTCCAAACACAAAGTAAGATGATTAAGCTCAGAGACATCTTTGCTTTAAAATCAACATTCTGCCCGATATTTCCAGTGCAATCACTTAAAATTCCAGAATTATTTTCCTGGCCAGAAAGACGAATGGCAACGCCCTTTCCATGACAGAAATAGAAGCCCAGTTTTGTTATTTATCTGCTTCCATGAGATTGATGTTGTATTGGTCAGTCGGTGTATTATGTGTAATCCGATGGCATGTTGATACAGTATTGTTGGGTCAGTATGGCTTTTCTTTGATCATCCTTCTTTCTCTAGGGCTCTTTAGGATTCAAACCACAATGACGTAAGTAAGGATAGAACATTTGAGGGAAGGAAAGATTTTTCCACACTGTTTTTTGTCTGTAGCTTGATATATCTAATTTTGCACATATTGTGAATGGCTACAGCTGGTAACCCAAGTATTCTTTCTTTATTTATTTTTCAGTTGTTTATAGACCTTTTTTATTATTATTTATATGCAGTGCTGAGAATCAAACCCAGTGCCTCACCCATGCCAGACAAGTGTGCTACTGCTGAGCCCCAAGTATTCTTTATGAGGGCAAAATTCTGGCTTTATTTGCTATTATGTGCAATCATCTGAGAGAATTCAGATGAAAACTGATTACAGACCTTTCTCCAGACCCTGTGTGAAATTTTTATCTTGGTCTTTTCTAAGAGTGCATGTGTGCACACATACACAATTTCATCTTTTCTAGAACACAGGAGCCAGGAAGTAAGCAACTTAGATCCCCAGGCAGCAAATTCATTTCTACAAAGTCCATGCACTAAAAACTACGCAATCATCACAGATGTACCCCTCAACCTGCACGTGGCCCTTGTTTCCTCTTACATATAATTCTAACAATTTTGGTGAGCTGATTTTAGGATTTCAGCAAACTAAACAGAGCACTGAGCTGGGAATACTGAAAAGGACCCACAAGGAAAGGGGGGAAAGTACCAACCACATACTAGAATTTTGCTAGCACGCTGCCCCACAAAAAAAGAAATTCTAAACACACAGGTACACTGATGAGGGCAGACCATTCTACTCATCTGATCCAAGACTCAATAATAAGCAGTATTTGAAAATGATGGACCTCTGTATTCAAGAAAGGGTTTGAGGCATGAGGCAATAGTCTAGGTGCCATGCTACATGCAGGTCTTTGTAGAAGGGTTTCCAATCAAAACAGCAAGAATAACATAAAATAAAGAATTCTTGGTGTTCAAAGTCCTTGCACAAAATGCAGCTCTTTTAGAAGAGCATGAGTACCCAAGCTGAGCACAACACTTAAAAGTCCAAAGACCTGGGATCCAATCCTGGCACTGCTACTTGCAAGCTTCATGACACTGGCCAAAGACTCAACTTAGTTCAGACACACATCCCTCATCTCCAAAATGGAGCTAATGAATGATAGCAACTTAGGGGATTAAATCAGCTAAGATAAGTGAGAGTAAAACATGTGTGTCCCATAAATGTCCACTCAGTCCAAAAAAGTGCGATCTTACTATGGCATAAACCTTCATGCTTTCAATAAAACTATTATTCTAAGTGTTATTTACTCTGATGCTGTCAACTAAAGTCAAAGAAAAATGTAAGCTAGCAATTTCACTCCAAGGTTTATGCCCAACAGAAGGTGCACATATGTTTGCCAAGAGACACGTATGACAATGTTCATGGAAATATTATACAATTAATATAATATGTACAAAGGCACTGGAAAAAACCTGCTTTTCAAAATAACAATTCTGCTACTGTGAAGACCCTGTAAAGACCCACTTCTATCCCTAGTCTTCATATTCCAGACACCTGTGGTCCTAGATTGTAGGAATGTCTTCCCACTGTATTTTTAATAATGTAATCTGCCCTATTCTCTGAAACCCAAAACAAAAGTGTAATTATAAACCACACAGAAGATATGGCCCAGGCCTCTTTTCCATTCTTTGACTCTAAACAGGGGCCAACTGCTCTAGCCAGAAAACAGTCCTGTCCTCAGAGATCCATGCCACCTCTATGCCCTAAGCCTTCTGACTTTTGCCAAGGCTGGTTCCAACATTCATAACAGAGGCTGACTATATCCAGTCTTAAGCGGGGAAAAGCTAAAGAGTTGAAATAGGAAGGAAATGAATATATCTATCTCTTACAGCAGGCAAGAGCCTGTGTGCTTTCTGATATTTATCTCATTTCATGATCAACACAGCCCTGTAAAGAAAGAATAATTGCACGGGGCTGAAGGAGCACGTCCAACATCACAGAGTTACCAAGTGCGTTTGTCTGCATATGAACCCAGTTCAGATGCCAAGTTCAACCGAACCACATTGAAGGCCATAGGCAGAGGAGACATCCATTCATCATGGATCTGGAATGGATTTGATCTGGACAGAAGTTTTGTGTGCTAGTGTTTAAACCCCAGATCGTCCCATTACCAACCCTAAAATCACCAAGTTCTGGAATCAAGTTCCCATTTAATACAGTCTCCTCTTCAAAATGCAAAAAGGCAGTTAGCTACGGTGACACTTCTGGTCTGGAGTGGCTCTACTATTTTGAGTAATTGCTTCTCAACCACTTATAGGCCTGTTGGACTTAGTGAATTGCAGGTTTTGGGCCACTCAGTGAACTGGCCCACTGTCACTTGGTTCGTGGAGAGGAAACTGAACGGATATTAAAGTTAGGCTGACCGGAGCTGAATCCCAGCCCTCCCCATGCTGCCTGGTGCCCGGCCTCCCGGCCCTGGAAAATGACAGGAGCTGAATACATCTTGGCTTCTTTTCATACAAAGAGGATAAGAAACCACAATGACCAGCCCTGAAGGACAGTGGTGTAACTTTTCAGAGCCCCCACCTACAAGGCATCCAGGACACCCTCAAAGTGAAATGTGAAAGAGTCTGGCACCATTAAAAACTCCTGTATCCCTGCTCCTCAGCCCCAGCACTCCGTCCCTCAGTGGAGACAGCTCTGGGATCTGAGCCTCACTGAACTCATCATCAGCTGCCTTACCTCCCCCACCTGCATGTTTGCTACCCATTTCCTACTGCTCTGTATTACTGGTCTCGGCTTAGACAGCCATCTTTCCTGGTGGTCACCTGATGGACAGACAGCGAGGACCTGGATGGATGTCAGGGGTGATTTATGGTTACTGACTTGTGTTTAGTCTCAGGGATCTAAACCCTTGAATCTATAGTCCTTGGGCCACAATTCAGCCTCCCTGGTCAATATTCTATGGGTCACTGTAGGAATGGACCATGAAGAAGGAGACCCTGAGAACTGGCTATGGCTGGAGATGGGAGGAGCAGATGAGAAATTTTAAAAAAAAAAGTAATGAAAGCAAAAATAAAAGCAAGCAAGAAAGAAAAGAAAATGAGGTCTCCTCCCTCTCATTTCCCAGGGAAGGGTTTTGAAAGGTGTAACAGCAAGTGTAGGCACGTGGGCTCCTCCTGGCCAAGAAAGGGAAGACAAAAGGACACTGCCACTCCTGCCCACGGGCCACTACCCAGCGCTTTACCTCTGTTGAGGCTCCGTTACTTCTCACACAATGTGAGTGACATCAGATGAGGAAACTGAGGTACAGTAAGAATAGTCTTAATCTAAGAGGGGCCTTGGCCTCTGTAACTCCATTTTGAAATAAAACTGCAGTCCCACCAGGCACGCCTAGGGAGCCCTCCAATATGGTCATCAGGCACAGCCCGATAAAACTAGTCACTTTACACAACCCTGATAAAACTCAAAAGTAAGTCTCTGTCATTTGACTTTGCCCTGATAAAGGCAAAAGACAAGAGATCAGGGCAGAGACCACCAGACCAGATGACTTGACCTCAGAACAAAAGATGTCACTGAGAAACCTGGTAAGAGCTGATAGGGTTTGGAAGGGCAGTCAGAAGCCCCAAAATTTAGTGTAAATGATGGAGCAAATGAACAGACATTCAGCCAACCTACACAGATACCCACATGCCAGAGAGCCTGATGAGGACCTGGACTGATACCCCAACTCTTCTCATCATTTGCCTGATCCTCTGCATCTTCCTAACGCTCTCAAACTCTACAGCCACATCTTGACCCTAGTGAGAACTGCATGACCCTCTCCTCTCGATCCCTGACCTGGTCGCTGCGGTCTGAGTGAGTGTGCATCTGCTGGACTTAAGATCTAAGACTTAAGACTTTAAACCTAGCACTTAAGCTTAGCATGCTGCATGCTGTGGGAATGTCTGTAATAGGCCTGTCATGATTAAGTGTGTTTGCAGTGCTTAGAATTAACTTAGAATTGTTTGCTTTGAATTGATTATGTCTATTGCAATACCCAGCATTAAGGATTGTCATTCCTTGATTAAGAACCTATAGAGTGAAAGTGATTTGAGTGAATAAAACGTTGGAATGGGCAGAAGCACGTGGACATTCTTTAACTCTCCCCTCAATTGCAGATGTTGCACTTTTGCCCATCTTGACAGAAAAGCTCTGCCTATGTCCTGACAAGTAAGTCTATGTGATTTCAAAGCTGCAACTTTTTCTCTGTCCTTTGTCTCCAACATGATGTTTGCTGATGTACCTGAGAAACAGCCAAGTGGGAACACACACTTCCACTTATCTGACAGGGAGGCTATCTACCCTCACCCCTGCCTCATCAGAGACACAAACACATATTCATGTACCGCATGCATTCACACTTAAAAAGGAAAAAAAAAAGGAATTATCAGCCATTTGGAATTATAGTTTTCCTTTCTGCTTCTTCAATCCAGCAAATATGGGCTTCCAGATGCGTACACTACAGTAATCCAGGCTCTTTTTCTCTCTCTCTGGCTGGGAGATCTTCTTCAGAAGATTTCAATTTGGAAGAAAAGGTCTCCTACCCTTGAAGCCGGAGACAGGACCACACAGCTGGGCTGGGCCAGGTGCCCTGAGCGCTGGTGTGTCTGCCGGGCCCAATGGACTTTGCACTGGGGCTGCTTCTCCTGGGCTTAGCTGAGGAATTCAGGCAAAGGCTGAGCCGCAAGGCCCAGTGATCTCAGTGATTGTGGCTGCATGTAGCTGGTGTGAGATGAGCCTGGCGTTTACTTCTTCAATTAAAAAAAAAAATGTTGACATCCAAGTTGAAATAGGGCAAGAGGTGTGAAAAGTTTTCTAAGAGCCACTGAAAGGAATCAGACTGGCACAGAGTCGCAGGGACTGTGCCACCATCTTCCACAACCACCAACCTCCCAAATGGCAAGGACAGCCCCCCACACACACACACACACACACACCTGCACACACTTAGAATTCCCCAGCTCAGGTGTGAGTGACAAGCAGAGAGTGCAGACCCTCACTATTTACTCGACCCGCCCTGCCAGAGCACCTCTTAGCTGCAGGCTCTGTGCAAGGAGAGTCAACATAATGAGCAAGGCCACAGCTCTAGACAGAGTTGCACATGGCCCTCCAGGCCCACCCTGTATCCTTCCCTTCCACACTGGACATGTCTCAGAGCCCCTTGGCCCTCTGCTTCCAGTCTATTTCAGGCAATGGGTTACTGCAATGTGACTGCAGGGAGACACCTGGCCAGGGGCATGTTTCCCTCCTCTCCAGGTTCCAGCCCTCTCAGCCCCGTCTGAAGACCCTCCCCACAAAGCCTCTGGCTCCAGCTTCCCAGAGGTATCTCCTCCCTTATCCCTTCAGATCTTTAGAGGGGACTGGGGTGCCCCACTATCCCTTATGATTTCTGTGCCCCCTGCCTACACTTCTCCTGAATTCAGTTCTCCTGAGTCTACCCCTATTTGGGGCATACCATCTGTTTCTTGCCCAGACTGATACAGGGAAGCAACCATCCAAACAGACAATTACAGTATAATGCAGAACAATAAAAGATAATATTGTTTCCCAGCAAGCTGCAAGAGTACTGCATGCAGTCTGATTGCTTGGGGTGTGCATTCCAGCTCCACTACTTACTATCCCTGTTAACCTCTTGAATCCTCAGTTTACACCTCTAAAAGATGAGCTTAATACTATTAATAAAATAAAATGAGCTTAAGACTAATGGGAGGGGGAGGATTAAATGAGATAATACGAGTTTTAGACACTTTGTCAAGGCTGATAGATACTAGCAGGAATTCTTAGTCAACCATGCAGTTCCTTCCACAGAGTGTCAAGGGTTGCCAGGGAAATTGGGAACAGAGGACACAGAGAAAGGGACAGGTGATGGTAAAGAGAATTGGGAAGGCTGCCCAGAGAAAGTGATGCTGGGCTGCCTCCTGGAGAAGTTAGCTAGCAGGACAGCTGGCCACGGAGCTCAAGGCAGAGGGCACAGAGGCCTGACACCCAGTAGAGGTGGGTGCTTTGGGCTGCTCAGTGCCAACATATGCCTCCGTGGGACGAGCACTGTCGTGGGAAAGGTAGGTAGGAGCAGCCAGTGAAGGTCTTGGAAGTTCAAGCCAAAGAGCTTGGTCTTTGTTCTAAAAGCCATAAAGAGCTTCCAAGCTGGCCGAGGACATGAGCAGGTTTGATGCTAAGAAGGTTCAGTCTGGCCACGATGCTGGCTCTGAGCAGGGCACAACATGAGCACATAGTGGGTGCTTTGCACACGGTGGAATGAGTGATGCACACCAGCAGTTCCATACAGCAAAATCTGCCACCTCCCGCCTCCCGTCCAACAGACGCGCAACATAAAACATGCCATAGTCCGGGAATCTTACAGTCACAGGGCTTTTCACATGTTTTCTTGGTGGATCTCTTTAATAATAATTAATATTGCTAAAGTATAATAAAAATATCTATCTGGTATTTGTCCCTGGCTACTGACACAGATCTCCTAAAATCCTTGCAGTCTCCTGAGTGATAAGTGTCTTTTTTTTTCTCCTGCAGTGCTGGGAACTGAACCAGGAGCTCCTGTCACTGCTCTGCCACCGAGCTACACCTCCAGCCCCATCAGGGTGTCTTTTGCATGCTGATGAGATGATTTGGGGGGCTACATAATTTCAGGATGGTCTCCAGAGAGACCTTTAGGAAACGAAGAGGGGCTGAAGGCAGAATTCAGTCACCAGTGGCCAAAGATTTAATCAATCATGCCTTACATAATGAAAACTTATATAACTGCCTAAACTACAGGAACAGGGACAGGGAGTTTCCAGGTTGGTGAGCACAGCGATGTGCTGGGCAGCAGCTTCTAGGGAGGGTGTGCAGCTCAGGCTACCTCCCCTTCCCTACATACTGCCTTCAGTGTGTCTCCTCCATTTGGTTGTCCCTGAGTTGTATTCTTTTTTTTTTTTTAATATTTTTTTAGTTGTAGATGGACACAATAACTTTATTTTATTTGTTCATTTTTTTTTTTTACATGGTGCCAGGATCGAACCCAGTGCCTGACACATGCTAGGCAAGCACTCTACCACTGAGCCACAACCCTGGCCCTGAGTTGTTTCTTTATTAAGAAAACAGTAATGGTAACTAAAGTATTTTTCCTAAGTTCTCTGAGTTGTTGTAGTAAATCATGGGATCTAAGACAGGAATTGTGGGAATCCCCGAATCTACAGTTGATTGGTCAGAAGTACAGGTGGCCCCTAGGACTTGTGACTGACACTAAACCAAATCATTGGACATCAGTTGATTTTGGAAAATCAAGGAATTGCTGGGTATCGAAAAACTCCATACATCTGGAGTTATAAGTGGTACCAGAAAAAAAAGATGTGTCACCCATAAATACTACTTGACAGTGTATGCAGGACACTGCCGCCCTGTGCCTGCTGTGAGACACTCCTGGGCCACGCCAGCAGGCTGACCAAGAGAACAACACTCTTCTGGGTGGTGCTGTCCTACTGACTCAGCTGCTGACTCAACTGTCCCCCTGGGTGTGGCAGCTGGAGGCACTTGGGACCAGCAAAATGCCACACCCTGAACCTGGCACACCCAGTGTCCCTGTTCCTTGTCCTCAGGCTCAGAGGTCCAAAAACTAGAAGACTAGCCAGGAAATCTACTCCCTCCACCACCCCAACCCCTACCCCTGGGGGTGAGCAGCCAGCCTGCATCCAGAGATGAGCTGCAGACACGGTCCTTCTCCTCCTCTAATGAGCATCTACGTTGGGCACCACGTTCCCCAGGAGCACAGCCTGAGGCAGGGATCTGAATGCAGCAGTTTATTTGGGGAGTGACCCCAAGTAGATGGCTGGGGGGATAAGACAGGGATGGGAAGGAAGCCAGTGCTGGGAGATGAAAGAGCAGATGACATTGAAAGCAGCGGGCGTGGCCCACTGGGGACCTTGGGAAAGGCTACAGAACATGCCCCAGAACTGTGCAGCTAAAGGACAAGGAAGCAGGAGCATAGATCCTCCAACCCTCGTCACTGGCTGAGGGCTGCTGCCTGGGAATTAACTCCCAGCACCCCTAGGAGAGCCACATGCAGCCACAGTGCACCAGAGGACACCCCTCGGGAGCAGCAGCCCACGCTGCTCAGGGTACAAGAGACCAGCATGTGCCCAGGCCACGCGGGTAGAGCACCACTGCCATGTTCGAGGACCCCGTCCCCCAGACGCAGTCCCAGTCCTTGTGGGCAAGTGTGGGCAAGGAGGAGCGACCGTAACCCCGCCAGGCAGAAGCCACGGCTCAAGTGTTCCCACGGCTGAGCTGTCCACCCGCAGAGAATCCGGGCCAAGCCATGCATGTGGCTTCAAATCGTCAGCAGCACAGGAGAAAAGTAAAAAGAAACAGATGAAATTAATTTTAATAATAGGTCATTTAAGCTGATATATCCAAAATAATATCATTTCCACATGTCATCAATGGAAACATTATTAATGAGACCATCTGCCTCCTTTTTTTCTCCAAGTCTTTGAAAACTGGCATCTTTTATGCTCACAGGACAGCTCATCTTGGACACGCCACATTTCAAGTCCTTGGTAGCCACTTGTGGCTGGTGGCCAGTGTTGGAAGACACAGTGTTCAAGCACTGAGGAGTGCTTACTCAAGCCAACAACGCATGGTGACAGTAGCTTCCCAAAGTACCTAGAGTGACACCTAAGCTCTGCACAAGGTCTAAAGGCCCTCCCGACATGATCAGTGGCTGCCACCTCTCACCCTCACTCTTCAAACCCTTGTCCTCTCCCACACCCAGCACTGCACTTGCCATTCCTGGAACTTGCCCCCTCAGGGCCTTTGCATGGGCTGTCCCCCTTGCCTGGAGCCCCCTGCACCCAGACTTGCCTTGTCGTCCTGCAGGTCTCACTCCGCAGGATCCTCCTTTCTCCCACCCTCCTCCCACTCCACCCCAGACCCCTTGCTCTCTACTCTGGTTTACTTTCTTAAATTATGCACATCAGAAGTTATCTTGTTCTTTAATGACATTTATTGATTTCCTTGTCTCTCCCATCATCCACTTAATCCCCAGTTTCTACCACGAAGCCTGGAAAAACAGCAGGCACCCCAGTAAGTACATGTTGAATACAGAAATAAACAAGTCACAGCTCTGGTAGAAAAGAAACCGAGCAGAGAGTCGAGATCAAACTAAGTCTGACCCAAGAGCCATGATATATCCTCGTTTATATTCCCAGCACTGTCACCCAGTGGATGCTTGTTCAAAATGGAAAAGCAATGAATAGGAAAATAGGGCCATGGGGGAAGGTGGCAGCTACTTTACCCAGAGAGGACTTCACAGAGGAGCTGGGACCAGGGATGACTGGGTGTGTTCAGGGAGGGTGAGGCAGCCCTCACTGGCACGGGGAATGGCATGTGCAAAGGCACAGAGGCACAGGAGAGCACCTCATTCATGTCCAACACACGTTCACAGCCTCCCTTCTCTACTGGCACCTCCTCACCCAGCAAGGGCTTGCCAGGCTCCTTGCTCAACCTTCCACCTGGAAATGTCTCGCCTTCAGTCTGGTCCCGGCTCCCTTCCCACCCAGTCCATCAGGCAGCCTGCTCACTTCTGGAACCTCTCCCCTCAAGGGGTCACCCAAACTCCAGCTCCTGGGAAGAGCATGTGCCAGCAGCCAGCAAGCTGCAGACTCCTATCCACATCCTCTCACCGTGCACTGGGAGCCAGCGGTTGTAAGACCTCAGTCTCCAGGGGCCAACAAGGGGAGCTGGCAGAGAGGACAGCAGAGCCCTGAAGATTTACTAAGTGCCAGGCCCCGGGCCAGGCACTTTCAAGAGGTGACCAATTCCTAGCCACGGGTGGGATTATTATGCCCACATGGGGCAATCTGGGCTCACAGGGGTTGGTAGCTTATTCAAGGTCACATGTTCCACGGAGGAGCCTTGATGCATACACAGTATCACAACAGAAGAAACGACCCAGGCCTGACAACCCCAGTGATATCCATCCCCGGATCCGGGAGAGCCTGTAGCATGTGCTTTGCTTTGACAAATGTCCAACTGATCAGAACAGTGCCACCCCGTTTCTCCCAGGGGGGTAAAAGAACCTGCCCAGATCTCCTCCACAGTCTAGGTGCCACAAGGACATCTCCCAGTCCCTTCCAGAGCTGGCCAGCTGCCCTTCTTACAGCTCACGGTGAAGATTGCCTTTTGTAACACTCACCTGAACTCTTATTAGAACTCCCAAGCAAGGGAAACCAGAGTCCTCTAAGATTAAATGTGCTAATAATGGTAAGTCAACACCCCATGCTTCACTTACAACTAAGTGAGAGTACAGCAGTCCAAGGGTGATCAGAGCCCCAAACCGGACTGGACACAGAGGCGAGGTGGAATGACCTCAAGTTACCAGCAGGAAATGGCTTGCCTGATTAAAATGAACAACAAACCAATGTCTCCTCCATGCATATGACAGACCTGCTTGAAGGAAGAGGTGATCACACCTGTTCAGGTGGGACACTGAAGCTGTCAACACTGCTATGTGATTTACAGCCTGGTCTGCAGATGAGCATTCACTCTGGGTTATGTCGCCTTCCTAATCGTACTACTCTCAGGGCCCCACTGGGCAGAGGGGACAATGTGAACAGGTCACTGAGAGAAGATGTGGGCTTCAGAGAAGGAGGTGCCCCTCACTGCCTGGGCAGGTGGCCCACTCTCCAGTCACTGATAATGTAGCGAGAAAGAAAGATTGAACAACAGTAAAAGAAAGATGGTCACACACACACACACACACACACACACACACACACACACCATGGGCATTGCACTGAGGCTCTGTGGAGGGGCATGGGGTAAGAAGTTAACCACTGGGTGTTCTTGCAAGGGGCAGCATCCAGGAAGGCCCTGGGAACAGAGAGAATAGTTTTTCAAGCAATCTCTACTCTGGCTGAAACACACAAGCAAGGGTGTATGGAAGAGACACTGGGAAGTCCAGGCTGGTCACACTGTGGTGGGGGCTGAGGACAAGCAGCCAGGAAGGGCTCCTGGGTGCTCACTGGACCTGGCAGCCTCTGCGGCTTCCCAACCACTCCTGCTCCCACCTGCCTCCAGCCCTTGATCAGCCGCTGGGCCTATCAAATTCCTGCTGCCAGGAGGAGGCTGCTAGAGTGCCAGACTGGAGAGGGCAGAGACCCCGACCCATGGTTCAGAGGAGGAGGGTGATCAAAGGCAGGGGAACTAGGTCCACACTCTGTTCTTTGATCCAACGGGATGAGCTGAACAAAGGAACTAGAGGCAAGGGAAACACTGTGGGCCTCGTGCCACACAGACAGGGCCCCAGCACTTCCAGAGGGGAGCAGGGTGCTGCTGGCTGATGGGGGTGTGTGTGAGGCTCATTTAAAACAGCCAAAGCAGAACAGAGACTTCTGAATGCCACGCAGGGGAGGTGTTTGGAACCTGGCATTTGTGTTTCCACACCCCAGCAGCCAGTGCCCCCTCTTGGTGACTGTATTCCAAGTTCCTGTTGGGGAAGCCACCCCTTTCTCTGTTTGCTGCGGAGCTGATCTTCAATCTCCTCTGAATTCAGGGGATGATCAGATGATATAGACTTTTCCTGTCAAAATATTCCATGCCTGGTCCACAGTGATTGGTCCAGGATGGGCACGGGACCTAAGCTAGACCAATAGGAATAGATTCAGAGATTATGTGAGAATTTACAGGAACTAAAATTATCTTTTGGGATCATTAAATTGGTGGTTTTAGCACGAGAACTGTGCTTCCGCAAGTTGCAACATGGAGAATATGAGAAGAAAGCCAGCCCAGGGGAGTGAACAGCTCGGAGATGGAGGCAGATGTTCAGTGGTGATGCAGAGAGGAAAACAAGAGCCCAAACCTTTTAATTCAATTATCCTGGGCCAAGCTTGACCTCTGGGCCCATCTCTGACATAAGCAAGGAAATCCCTTGATTACTTAAGCCTTACTGAATTAGTTTTCTAACTAAAACTAAAACTGCACTGACGCTGTTCCTCATAACCTATCCACAGCGCAGAGCTTCTGCCTGCCCCAACCCAACATCCTGTCCTCAGGAGAATGGACTTGGCACACAGGAATTCAAACAGTGAGTAGCCTCGGCCCACATACCCTAGGACCCCCAGCCAAGAGCTGTGCCTGGAACAGGAGGGACACAAAATCTCCACTTGGCACCCCAAGAATGAAAACTCCATTTCCACCGTGTGGAAACTTCCAGCAACAGAGCCTCCCCCAGCAGAAGCAGCTAGAAGCCAACTCACCTCAGCCATGGTCTGCAGCTCCAGAGGCTAGCAGTCAGTTATCTTGCTGCTGGTGAAAAGGCAAAGCAATGAGAAGCTGCGGCCAAGCTCACTGCAGCCAGTCCTGTTAATGACCTCTCTGCAGCAACTCTAAACCTCTGCTTTCAGTTCATGGCTCAGCCAGAATCACTTGAGCTTTGTGAGCACGTTTTCACGTGGGAGGGACATCACTGTTGCCAGGCTATCAATTCTCAGGAAAATCTGTGTATCTGTTTATGAGCACCAAACCCCAAATATTTGCAGAGAACCCCTTTCAGGAGCATATAAAGTATTCCATATTTCATTCTTAAAGAGAGAAAGAGAGAAAATTGTTCTCTCTTCCAATCTGAAAAATGCATTAACTTATCATTTTCATTTTAAACCTAAATTAAATCAACTTCAACACAGACTGAATATTAAGACTGCTGATTTTCTTAAGAGTATCTGGCTAAGGTCTAACATTATGGATAATCCAAAGAAAAATGCAAAAACAGAGACCAAAATCCACAAAAAAAAGGTTTAGGTTCCAACCTAGGTGCCCTTCAACAGTTAAATGGATAAAGAAAATGTGGTACATATACCCAAAGGAATATTACTCAGCCACAAGAAGAATGACATTATGACATTTGCCAGTAAATGAATGTAACTGGAGTCTATCATGCTAAGTGAAATAAGCCAATCCCCAAAAAACAAAGGCCAAATGTTCTCTCTCTATGTGGATGCTAATTCACAATAAGCAGTGGAGAGGGAAGAATAGAAGTTCAGTGGATTAGACAAAGAAAAGTGAAAGGAAGGGAGGGGGATGAGAATATAAAAGATAGTAGAATGAATTGGATATAACTTTCCTAAGTTCATATATGAATACAAGACCAGTGAAACTCTACATCATGTACAACCATAAGAATAGGATCTTAATTTGAATAAGTTATATTCCATGTATGTATAATATGTCAAAAATATACTCCACTGTCATATATATCTAAAAATAACAATTCTGCTACAATATTCTGCCTTCCTCTTATCCCAGAACAATGGAGTTAGCCCACCAAAAAAAAACTTTTCCTCCTCTAAGTTGTACTTCTCAAATATTTTGGTCACAGTGATGCAAAGCTGACTAACACAAAAATTGACACCAACAAGTGGGACGGTCTTGACTGTGACTACCATAACCATGTGGTTCAGAGTCTTTAGAACTGATTTGTGGGAGGAGTTTGGAAAAGTTTGGAGGTGCAAAATGGAGAAGCCTCAGAATATTGTAAGCTGAGTTTAATTGATTCTGGTGTGAGCTCAGACCACAATGCCAATAAGACTGTGAACTGTAAAGACTATGCTCATGAGGTTTCAGATAGAAATGGGAACTTTACTGGAAATCGGACTAGAAGCCATTCACATTACATTCTGGCACAGAACTTGTCTACATTTTGCCCTGAGCCTTTGTGTGGGGCCAAATTTTAAGGCAATAAACTAATTAATCTAGTGGAGGCAATTTCACAGCAGCACAGCATTCAGGCAGAGGCAGGGGTTTTACTGGCAGCCATCAGCCAGGTTTCCTTTGAAAATTACAAACAGAAAGCAAAGCAGAAAGATTTTAAAAACTTGAAAATTTACCAGAAAATGTGAAACTGGGGCCAAAAAAGTGTGGTTATTGAAGAGATTACAGCCACACAAAAGATACTAAATACTTTATGAAATAGGAGGGGCTAGGGATTTGGCTCAGTGGTAGAGTACTTGCCTAGCATGTATGAGGCACTGGGTTCACTCCCAGCACCACATATAAATAAATGAATAAAATAAATGTTCATTAACATCTAAAAAATATTTATAAAAAGAAACAAAAGGAAAGACGGCTTGAGGGCATCTCAGGAATTGGCAAGACCACAGGCAATCATAAGCTGAAAAGAGTAAAAGTAAAAAATTCCTTTGAGAAAAGATCATGGGAATACCCTGCTTGCTTGGACAGGGGGCCGAGGAATCTGGTCACTGTGCTCAGCTGCCCAGGCACCCAGAGGCTGCTGCAGCCATAATAATGCCAGGAGGCCCAGTTGCTGTTAGAACTGGCAGAAGAACTTTGTGCCACCCATGTGGTGCAGGTTCTGTAATACAGTTTGCGGGTCATGGAGGTGTCCAACAAGTTTTCAAAGGAAGGCCTGGGAGGCCACTCAAAGTGTAGGAGCGTCAGCATCCCTGTGAGTGGCCCCTGAGAAGGCAATGCATGAAGCTGTGAAGGTGAAGCCAAAGCTGGAGTGGACACCCAAGGAATTAAGAGATGACAGTGACGTGAATTGTCTGCTGAGGAGAGATGCTGACCGTGGAGAGAGCCAGGCTCAGAGACCAGTGAATGCTGCAACCAGCAAGGCCAAAGGGGAGCCACTGCCCAAGCCCTTTGGAGAAAACATCTTGCCACCATGTGCCCCAGATGTTGGAGGTGAAACTAAAGAAAATGTTTGTCCTGCTGGGTTCAGGCTATGTTTGGTTCCCAGCCCTTCTCTCTTTTGGAATGGGAATGTTTACTCCGTGCCACTGCATATTGGTTATATGTAACTTTACAGAGGTCACAGTTAAGAGTTTGTCTCATCAACTCCAGATGAGAACTTGGAGTTGAACTTTTGGGCAATGCTGGCTGGCACTGTTAGGAATATGAAAAGTCTTGGAGATGAACTAAATGCATTTTGCATTGTGAGATGGACATAGCTTTTGGGACTCAGGGGCAGAATGGTATGATTTGGATGTGAAGGGTCCCCCAAAGCTCCTGTGTTGATGTAGGAATCTTCAGAAGTAAATGATTGTAAATCAGTAAGCAAATCTAATGATTATGAGAGTTATGACGTAATTAGTCCATCCTGATTTGAATGGACTAACTGGGTAGTAATTGTAGGCAAGTGGGGTGTGGCTGGATAAGGGGGTCACTGGGGGCATTCTAGAAGGCGTCATCTTCCCTGTGTCCCCTTCCCCTCTTTCTCTCTCTCTGCTTCCTGGCTGCCATGAATGGAGCAGCTTCCCTCCACCATGCCCTTCCACCATGATGTTCTGCCTCACCTTGAGCCTAGAGCAAAGGAGTCAGCCCAAGAAGAAATGCACCTCTGAAACCATAAGAAAAAATAAACTTCTCCTCCTCTAGGAAGTTGTTCTTGTCAGGTATTTCGGTCACAGCAACATAAAGCTGACTAACACAAACATGAAGCAAAGCCTTGGTATTTGACAGGGCTTGCCCAGTAAGGAACAGAGAGGAGGCCAGTGTCCCTTCTAGAAGACAGGGTGAGGCAAACAAAGGTGGGGGCACAGAGGCAGGCAGAGGTGGGATCAGGCAGGGCTTTCTCAGACAACGGGAGAAATCTGAATTTCATGCTACAGACAATGAGCAGGAGATGGGGGGCCAGTGACAGATTTAAACAAGGAAACAGCCCCATGTCATGCGGGGGAGGGAATGGAGGAACAACCCATGTTGGACATGCAGGCTGAGTATTCCTTATCTGACATGCTTTGGACCAGAAGGTTTTAGGTTCCAGATATTCTCAGATTTGGAACATTTGCATATACATAATGAGATATCTTAAAGATGGCACTCAAGTCATAACATGGAATTCATTATGTCTTATAGACACCTTATACACATAGCGAGAAGTTAATTTCACAGGGTATTTTTAATAATTTTATACATAAGACCAAGTTTCATTGTGTGGAATGGAATCTGCCTTGTGGTATCATGTTGGTGCTCAAAGAATTTCTGATTTTGAAGCATTTCGAATTCTAGATTTTTGGATTAGGGATGTTCAACCTTTATTAAGTTGGAAGGGCCTGCTAGACTTCCAAATGTATACACCAGTTTGTCATTTGAGATCATCAAGATGTGAACTTGGAGGACAATTTCAGTTGGAGACATAATTTGTAAGTTATCAGCATACAGAAATCTTCAAACACATTTTAGGGCTGGTTGGAGCAAGATGTGCCCCACTGAGAGACTATGAAAGAAGGCAGAGTCCCAAGAAGAAATCCAGATGGGCCTGGCCACTAAAGCCCAAGGAAAACAGCAATTTTAGAGGGAGTGGGTAGTTGAGTCAAATGCCTGGAAGCTGAGCTGACTTGTAGATTAAATCTGAAGCTATGAGATTTAAACCTAGGGCTATTTAGCCAGGGAAGGGATAGTGAGGCACGTACCCTAAAAAGTTCTCCTTAAAGCTTGGGATAACAACACAATGAGTCAAAAAAAAAAACACAAAAAACCATAAGCTCTGGGGCCAAACCGTCTGCAACTCAGTTCCATGTCTGCCATTTACAGCAATGCAGTCCTGAACAATTTCCCAAACCTCCATCAGCCTCAGCTTGTCTTCACCAAGGAAATAACGATTCTATCTACTTGGGTGCGGTATGGATCAAATGACTTAATAAATAGCAAATGCTTAGAAGAAAGAGTGTTCCTGGCTTATGTTAAAAGATCAGTGTTAGCTATCATTATTTTTTCTGTTGCTGTTATAATAATTAATGCTAAGTACCAAGAGCTGGATTTCACATGTATTGTCCCGGGTGGGAATCTATACCCATTTTATACTCACTTCACAGATGAGAAAACTTGCCTAGGACCATGCAATAAGTTCTTGGGTGGAGGCTGCATTCACATCCAGGTCAGACGACCTGTGCTCTTAATTACTACCCTGTGGTTCCGTCATGTGATGCCGAGATGGCTGGTTAACATCCAATGCAAGAGAAAAAAATGGCTGAGTAATGCCACTAATTGTGCTTCTGCTTCAACTTGCATTTCCACAGGTAATTGTTGCTTTTGAATTGGTGCTGGCATGCTTAGACAGTCATGCTTTACTTAACGATGGGGATAGTTCTGAGAAATGTGTCATTATACGATTTCACTGTTGTGCAAACATCATAGAATGAACTTACACAAACCTAAATGGTATAGGTCAATAATCACTGGGGGTGTGGCCTCTTGATGCAATCAAGAGATGCAGTAAACACAAGACAGAGGAGGCTACTGCAGGTATAACAGTCATACTGTTTTTCAGTAAATTCTTTTTCTTATAAGGAAGAGGACATTCGAAAATAACAATAAAAATATAATAAATACCTAATCCAGTATCACCATTAAATATTATGCACTAGACATCATTATATGTGCCATCGTTCTATATGACTGACAGCACAATAGGTCTATTTACACCAGCATCACCACAAGCATATGAGTAATGCCCTGGGTTATGACACAACAGGAATTTTTCAGCTCTTATGGGAACACTGTTGTATTTGCACTCCATCATCGACCAAAACATCATTATGCAGCACGTGACTGTATTTCTTAGAAAAACCAAATCTTATTTTGCATTTCACAGGATTTAAGACTGTGATGTTGTGGTAGATCAAGACTGAATGAACTGTGCTACTAGAAACCACAGGTCAGGAGCAGGGTGTGGAGCTCTGGCTTCCAGCCCAGCCTATAGTAGAACAGCTGTCCCTTCCTCTGTTCTATACCCTGAGCTTTCCTCTAAGCTTCCATTTGAAGAAAATATTCCGCAGATACAAAAGTTTGAAAGCCACAAGACTTGGCATTTCCCCAACTGCGTCTGCATTGGAATCACCTGTGGTGATCACCTTCCCGCCCCACCCCACTCCCCACCACAAACTTAAGGTCCTGGAAACACTGGAGGCGGGGCCTGGGAATCTGATTTCCAACCAGCTTCCCAGGTGGCTCGGCTGCAGATTCAAGTCTGAGAAAAAAAAGAGAATAAACTGTACAACACAGTAGCCACTACATATGGCTCATTTCAATATAAATGTAAATGCTTTAAAATAAAATTTAAAAATTCAGTGTTTCTGTTTCATGAGGCACAGTTTAAGTGCTCAAAAGCCAGATGTGGCCAGTGGACACCATAAACAAAGAATATTTCCACCATCACAGAAAATTATATTGGGAAGTACTGGAAAGCCCCTTCCGGCCCAAACATTCCAGGGTTCTAAGCTATAAGTTTGCTTAAATGATGTGTCTCATATGTTTCACACCAAGACATAAAATGCAGTCAACATTTCCTACCACTTTTATCTGTAATTAAGGCATAATACACTCCTAAGGCTATATTATCATACTTAGCCCACTGGGCTGAGGTTACCTGTTTGCCTATCTATTTCCCATAATACACTCTAAGTGCCTGGAAAGCAGAATCCAGGCAACAATTGTTTATGTCTGTTATTCTGCATGTGTGGGGCTTAAATAAATGTTTAAGAATCAATTGGCTAATGGTACTATCACATCAACAGAAAACAATAAATATTGGTGAAAATGTGGAAACATAGGAATCCTTGCCTATTATTAGTGGGTATGAAAATTGGTGTAGCTGCAACAAAAAAAAAATGATAGAATGCTTTCTTTAAAATTAAATACATAGGATTATCATATGATCCAGCAGCTCTATATTGGAGTGTATAACCCAAAGGAATTCAAAGCAGGACGAAAATGAACGTTTATATATACCCATGTGAATAGCAGTATTACTGACAACAGGTGAGGGCAACACAAGTGTCCATGAATGAATTAATGGACAAACAAAATGCGGTACAGAAACATTCCATGGAATATCATTCAGTCTTGCAAGGAAAATTCTGACAATGCTACAACCTGGATCAACCTGAAGGCAGCATTCTAAGTGAAACTGGTCACAGAAGAACAAAAACTGTGTGATTCCACTGATATGAGGTAGCTAGAATAGCCAATTTTTGGAGGTAGGAAGTATAATGGTGATCATCCAGGGCTGGAGGGGGAAGGAAACAGGAGTCAGTGTTTAATGGACAGTTTCAAGGGGTTCTTCTACGGGTTTCTGTTTTTTATTTATTAATTACTTATTGATTTGCATGGATTTGTTTGTTGGTATATGTGCAGTGCTAGGGATGGAACTCGGGCCTCTCACCTGCAAAACAAGCATCTACCACTGAGCTACAAACAGACCCAGAGTTTCAGTTAGTGATGGTTTCATAATAATGAAAATTTACTTAAGACTACAGACCTGTACTTAAAAATAGCTAAGATGATTATTTTTATGTTATGTGCATTTCACAATTAAAAATTTTTAAATAAAAATTTTTTAAAAAATAAGCACTCACAAGTACTAGCCAGTGGAAATATAGGGGCCTCCTGCACTTGAGAAAATGGCTTTGGGAAAACTTTATTCTGAATCTACCCTGTTGCACTGTGGGTAGGCGCTGGGGCAGGGGAAGGCAAAGCTGCTGTAAGACATGGAGGCACTCTCACAAGTCTGATTGCCATCTCACCTCTTTGGAAGGGGTTTCTGTGAAGATCCTGGCCTAGAGGGCCCCTCTGGTCTCCTGAGTTTTGGATTGCGCTGCCTCTTCAAGTCCTCACCAGTGAGTGGTCCTCCACGTAGCTGACCACAAGGACCCCCTGGAAAGGACTTGGCCTGGGGCTTCTGCTTCCATGTCTGGGAGTGGAGTCGTGGGGATCTTTTTTTTTACAGAGTTATGCAGGGGAGCCTGAGGAGGGAGCCCCCCAGTCCACAGCACCTACATTCTGCTTCATGGGGCTGCTTGTTCCATCTTTTCATCTGGCTTTGAGAGGCTGCCCAGTGTTTGCAGCCAGGCAGAAGGAAGCTCCTTTGAATAAGTCAGTGAATGGGGAAAAGGTGATTGTGTTCATCAATGTCACTTATCCCAATCTTCCCTATGGATTTTGCACGCATGATTTAGACCAAATGATAAATAGCAATAAGTAGTATTTGGTGGGCACCTGACACCTGCCAGGTATTACGCAGGTGCTCTCCCACTTAATTCTCAAAGCAACTCTCTAGGAAAGAAAGGTACTGTCATTGTCTCCGTTTTACAGATGAGAAAGTTGAGGCACAGAAAAATCAAGTGACTTCCTCAAACAGAAAGCTCTTTTTTTGCGTGGCAGTTATATCATGAGCATGCTCGTAACCTTAAAAACATGCCATCATCTTCTTTTTAATGGATGCACTGGTTTCCGTTGTTTTAGCCTAATCTGCATGATGTCTGCCCCTTGTTCATTAACTGCTCTCTGCAGGACAAGTTTTATTGCAACTGTTTGCCATTATAAATAGTGCTGTGAAGGGCATCTCTATGAGAGGGTGTTTTCTTTATTTCTGAAAGACTGTCCCTAAGAAAGCTATGGGGCAGTGTCCTGCGAGTGAATGATACTGACCAGGCAGGCAGGCCCCTCTCCCAGGGAGGCCTGGTATGTCCAGCACACTCCCCCATGGGGCACCTAACATTGACTGCAGGACAAGTGCTCTTCCAAACACTGAATTTGATCCCACCTGGTCTTCACAAGACCCCTAAGAGTAAGTATAGACGAAATGCCCAGAGCAGAGATACAGAAGTGTACCCAGGCTCCCCCAGCCAGCAAGCACCACAGCCAGGACTGTCCTAACCACCAGACCAGCTCCCCCTGCCCCAGGACTCCCTCATCCACCAGCCTAAGAAATAGACTAAAGAGAGGAGGAAGAAGGAGCTCTCCCCATTACTAGGGCCACACAAGTATCTCCCAGCCAAAGCACATGAGAAACAGCTGTCTCACTTCCCCAGCAGGGAACCTGAAGCACTCAGAGTAAGGGGGAGTGGCTGCCCTCCAGGCATTTACCTTGGGCTGAGGTAAGTGGAAAGAAGGTGCAGGTGACCCACCATGTGACGGTACATGCCTGTAATTCACTGTGCTGCCCCACAAAACGTGAAAGTCCTAGTCCCTGTACCCATGAGTGTGACCTTTTTTTGAAAATAGGGTCTTTGTACAAGATAAGATACGAATTAAGATAAGGTCACATGGACTTGCGCCTGCCTATAATCAGGAGGCTGAGGCAAGAGGATCACAAGTGTAAGGCCATCTGGGCAACTTAGCAAGACCCTGTCTTAAAATTTTAAAAAAGGGCTGGGATGTAGCTCAGTGGTAAGGCACCTGTAGGTTCAACCTCAGTAACATCCCCCCAAAATAGATGGGGTAATAGAGTGCAGGGCAGTCCCTTAA
Organism: Marmota marmota marmota; assembly: GCF_001458135.2. Classification (NCBI taxonomy): domain Eukaryota; kingdom Metazoa; phylum Chordata; class Mammalia; order Rodentia; family Sciuridae; genus Marmota; species Marmota marmota. The sequence goes on from NW_025999949.1 coordinate 27,323,707, forward strand.
TCTAGCGCGATTCATGGCCTTATAGGAAAGGAGACGAGAGAACACCATGTGACAACAGACTGAGACTGGGGTGATGTGGTCGTCAGCCAAGAACATGCTGATTGCTGGTAAATGCAAGAGGCTAGGAAGTGGCGAGGAGGGGTGTCCTCTACTATTTCAGAGACACCAGAGCTCTGCTGACACGTTGATTGCAAACTTCATGCCTTCAAGAGAATGAGACAGTGAACTCTGCTGTTCTGAACCACCAAGTGTGTGGCACTTGTGACAGTAGCCCTGGGGAACTCACAATATTGTCCAGGCCTTTGGTGCCATCACAGAGGGAGCTGTTTTGCACACCTTGGATCTCAGCACCTGATGCAGTCTCTGGCACACAGTAGGTCTCGGAAAGTGTCTGCTGTGTGAGCAAGTTCAGAAAAATCAAGTATAAAAAAAAAAAAAAAAAAAGAAAGAAAAATCAAGTATAAACTAATTAAGAGGACGGGCTGCAGGTGCAGCTCAGTGGAAGAGCCCTCTGCTTAGCAGGCATGGGGCCCTCCCTGGGTTCCCTCACCAGCACCACAGAAGCAAAACAAAACAAAAACCAGCAAGAGGAGGAAACATGTCTTTTATGTCTAAGACACTTGAGCGAGTGAGGTGCTCCACAGACATCTGTAGAGTGAGTGTAGTTTTCTAAAAATGAATGGGCTGGGTGCTGGGGCACATGACTATAATCCCAGAAGCTCAGGAGGCTGAGGCAGGAGGACTGCAAGTTCAAAGCCAGCCTAAGCAACTTAGCAAGGCCCTGAGCAACTCTGTCTCAAAATAAAACATAAAAGGGTCTGGGGATGTGTCTCAGTGGGTAAGCACCCTGGGATCAGTCCCTGGTACCAAAATAAATAAATAAAGTAAGTAAATGAACTAAGATAAAATAAAATAAAAATGAGTGGATGATAAGTTTGAGGAGGCTTTGCAGCAAGACTCCTTCATGCCCAGGTTACACTCAAGACTGGCACATAGTAGCTGATTGACACTTCCTGAAGGAGGGAAGGGAAGAAGGGGAGAGGGAGACAAGGCCAGGGTCAGTTTCCCCACTCTCTGTTTAGGAGGAGTTCCTTCCTGAACATATCCAACTGAGGACTGGCCAAAGCTGGGCCACGTCCAGTTGAATTTGACACATCTTCAATTACATTGAAAGGCTCTCGCTGTGGCACTTGAATGCTGTTTTTCTAAAATGCATTATCTTTTTCTTTTACATCCAGAAACCCTAACGCTTCCTTACCCTTCCAACTATGCTAGAAATGCAGAGTTGAGAGGTCAGCCTTCTGAGTTCAGCTCCAGGGACACGTTTCCTGTCCATGTGCCGCATGCATTCCTGACCCCTGCCCTGCAGCCAAACAGGGACATCAGCTGGGCTCAGGGAAATTCAATTTGGGCTGACAGCCGGCGGCATGGTAATGACAGGGCGTCTGCCTTGACATTTGGAAAGGCAAGGGGAGGTGGGGCAGGCACAGAGGAGCTTCCCATGGGCTTGGCTTGGGAGGGTCTACAGGGATTTGTGCATATGAAGAGAAACTCCAAGAATAAGGCCAACATTTCCACCGTGGGCTAGGAATTCAACTCTGCTTCCATTCTTTACAGCCTTGCCTTTTCTGGGTTTGAGGGTGAAAAAAAAGAAATAGCTCTATTCCCTTACTCCCCCGGACTTGGATTATCCCAGGGCAGGCGACAGCATTGTGAAGGGTTGTGATCCCACTGTTCATTCAGTCGCAGGTCATCTTCAGCAAGAGGGCCTGCACTCGTGCTGACCAACGTGGGAAGTCTCCAGTGCCGTGGTTCCCTTTCTTTTCCACTGAGGAATGGCCAAAGCCCCACCCTGGCCTGCTCCATGGAATGCCAGGTAGGTTCACACCTGCGATAGTGACACACAAGTAAAGGAGAGCTGACCCTTCTAAGTGCCGGAAGGGGGCACAGAAAACTGTCGTGATGTAACCCTCATTGGTCAGCTTGTCCACTATTGGGAAACTTTTCCCCATCAAAGGAGCCAGAGGGGAAGGGCATCTCTGTGACTTTTGCAGACCTGGGACTGCAGGGCTGGGTTAGTGTATGTGCCCCTCTGTGGCTCCAGTGTGTCCCCCATGGAACTAACCTGGTGGCTGTCAATCTGTTTGGTATTCACCTCTTTTACTGCAGACAGAAAGCCCCTCAAAGGGCTACTTGCATACACACCTGTATCCCACGTGACCTGGCCCAGTTCCTGGCACCTAAGTAATATGCAATTGATTAATGTATGTTAGATGAATGAACGAATCAGCCAATCGATAGAAATGACAGCACAGGCTTCAGAATTGGACAGGTGAAGGCTTCACCCGTGCTCCACCGATTACCAGCCGCACAGCCGGTTGTCATGAAGTACGAGATAAATACACTAAATTGTCCACATCTCAAGTACAACATTCAAGGAATGTTGACACCCAAGAAACCAGCACCCAGGTCAGAAACGGAATATCAGCAGAACCCAGACCCTCACCTCGTGTCCCTTCCAGTCACTGTGTCTCTACCCACGCAAGGGTCCTCTCCTGATGCTGATCTTCAAATGGGGTTGGGGGGGCGGGTAGCAGCGGCAGCACTAACAGCCGCAGCTGGAGTAACAGAAGCAGCGGTAACAGGGGAAGTGGTGACAATAGTAACGGGAACAGCAGGAGTAGGGGAGCAGGTCACAGAAGCAGGGGTAATAGCTGCCCCTATGTGGCATTTACTATAGGCCAGGCACCGTTCCTGAGTGCTTTTGCTAAATTCATCTAGTGTTCAGAAGAACTTACAGAGTTGTATACCGCAGGATTTTTAAAGGTGAAAACGCAGAGGCACCCAGAAGTCAAGGAACTTCTCCAAGGTGACCTGACTGTGGAGCCACGGATCCAGGACTCAGGACTCCAGCAGTCTGGCCCTAGAGTTTGTCCTCTCAGTAGTGAACTTTCAGTAACTCTTAGCAAGGCCACACAAAGATCTGTCCTCTGTTATCGGTTTTCATCTTCTATGATAAAAACACTCAATTCGGTAAGCATACAGTCTCGCAGAATAAACATTATATTTCCCACGCCTTCTTTTCATCTAAGCAAAGCCACAGGACTAAATTCTGGCCAACAGAATATAAGAAGAAACAGCAGGTGTAATATCCAGGAAGCATCCTTAAAGGAGGAGGACTACCTTTCTTCTTGTTCTTTCCTTTTGCTGGCAGATACGACGTCTGGAGCAAAAGCAGCTAGAATGGGACCATGAGGTTGTCTTGGAAAGAGAGAACCACGGGGCAGAGAAACAAGAGAGAAAAAGCCTGGGTGTCTCACAGATTTCTATAGTAGCTCTACACCATTTATGTCTGAACTTTTAGACAAGAGACAATATATACTTTCTATATTTTTAAAGACAATTTTCATTTATATTTCACATTTTTCACAGCAAAACCTAATTCCAGTAATGCCCTCAATTCTTGCAATTACAGCATAATTAATGTCACCTAAAAATCCAACATGCAAAATTAATGCCATTTGGTGTTCAGCTTTTGACTTAACAAACAAAATGGACAAAACATGATTTTGCGAAATCCTGGAATAGACCAACTATGAAAATAAGCAGGAAAAGCCTCTTTTTTTCCTGGAAAGCCAGAGCAGGTCCTTGTCACCTTGTGACTGTGTCACCTCATGGCTATGTCACCTCAAAAGCCTCAGTCTTAACTGCCTACCTCCAGCCTCTTACCTCTCCCACCCATTCAGGATACTCTTGCTTATCTAATCATCCTTAAAAACTATTTTTATCTTAAAAACTGAACTAATTCCAGTGCTCTATGTGCCTGTTTTATGTAAGATTCTTTACTATGTACTTTTTTCTCTAACCTGCACACACAAAAAAATCTAAGACACAATTATTACCTCCTTTTTATAGATAAGGAAACAGAAGACACTGAGCCGGCTCTTTCCTCATTCCATGATGACTTCTTGGAAACACCAGCCACAAACAAGCCAAGCCCTTGTCACGTCACCCTGACCATTTGGGGTGGCTGAGTTTACAAGTGTTCTCTGCCCACAGCTCTTCCTGTCCAGCCTGCTGTCTTACTACCTCTGACACAGACCTCCATCCACTGAGGTCAGAGTCCTCCCTCTCCGAGGCCTGCGCCTACGCCAGGCCTCAGTGTTCCTAGTTGCAAAGTGGAGGCAAGTGGGCAGATAGAAAGGCAGGGGACCTGGGATCAGGGACAATCCACTCTAAGTCCCACGGAGCCGGTTCTTTATCTGGGAAATGAATGTAGCAATTCTAACGTGGCAGGAATCCTGCAACTGAATGAAACAATGTTTCCCAGGAAGGGATGGCACAGAGAGCTTGGCAGACTGTTGCCCTTCCTGACCCTTTCTGCCCCGCCCCGCCTTTCCTTCCAAATAAAGGAGGCAACACTGACATGACAGAAAACACTGAGAAGCCCACAGCCCTACCCACCAGGGATCTCCTGTCAGATCCCAGTGTTTCAGTTCTGCATTTCAACCCCCAAAAGGACTCCCTCTGCGTGTCCCAGGCTGGGTTTCCTGGGTGGGACGGGCTGGAGAGCACTCACCGATTCCATAGTGAATCTCTCGACGAAAAACTGGAGAGCCTGGAGGCTGAAGATCTCATGTCTCAGCCGTCACATCAGAAATCACCTGGAGGGGGCAGGAAGAAAAGGTAACAAGGGTCATCCAGAGGCCTGTGCAGAAGACACTGTCTCAGGCCCGCCCTTGATTTCACTTGGAGCCAGTGCCCTTGCTAGGAACGTCCTTGCACATTGGGTGGCTGTCTGGGCGCAGGAGGGAGAACTTTGGGGCTGGTAGCTCCATAGCTGTCTCTGTGCAAGGAAGTGCTCAGGGATCCTTCCTGGATTCTATTTCTAGCTCTACGTTGGAGAGCAATTTACAAGTCATTAACTTCTCTAGACCTAGGCTCCTAACATGAAATTAAAGTGTGCTGGCATATGCCACAGACAGACACCTGCAGCGGTGTGCCCACGGGAAGGCAGACGGGCTCCCCCTGTGGCAAAGAGAACCAGCCCCAGGAAGGAAGTAGATTCGGGAGAACGTGTGTGGCTCAGGACAGCCCCTCTGAACCCGGGAGAGGACTGTAATTAATGCAGACACACCAAAGCTTAATTAATTGCTGAGTGCACAGAGTGCAGGAAGTCTGGGATAAAAGCTGTTACATAAGCGAACAGCTTCAGTAGTTGAGGAATGAAGGGGAAAGAGAGGTGGCAATGAGAAATCAGGAGCCCAGGGACCTGCTTGGGTCCAAGATCCTGTGCTCAGAATAGAATCTCCATTTGAGGCCAGAAGCTCTTGGTCCACCTTCTCCCGCATCCCTGTATCGGATCCAAGTCACCTCTCTGCTTTGCTTCCTAAAGATCTCTCAAGCTCTCTCTCTCCTTCTCCACCCACAGCCCTGGACCAAGCCACCGTCATTCTTACCTGGGCCACTGCAATTGCCTCCCACCTGATCTCCCTCAGCCATTGCTCCCCCTCAACCAGGTCTCTCATGAAAAGTTTGTACTAACACAAAAACAGAAAAGAGCACCACAAAATCCCACCACCCAGCCCCAATCCTCATCAGCCATCACGACAGCACCTTGACCTTCAGCAGCCCCTAGTCAATCCTACCCTGACCACACCTCAGCCTTTCCCCTGGCCCATTGTAATTCTGAAGGAAATTCTGGGCATCATTTCAGACATCAATTTCACAGTGTGCATCTCTAAGATAAGGTCTTCCATAAAAAGCCAACTGCAATACCATTACCACACACACACACACACACACACACAAAAGATGATTAGATGATTCCTTGATATCATCAATTTTTCACACAATATTCACATTCCTACTAGTTTCATAAATGTCAAAAAATGGCATTTGTTTTTCAAAACCCATATCCAATTAAGACCCACATCTTACAACTGATTGATATGCAGAATGAAATGTTTAAAACATAAATCCGATGGTGTCACTTCCCATCTCTCCTCCCCATGCTGAACATCCTCCATTGGCTTCTCGGTGCTTTAGGATAAAAATGTAAATCATTTCTCATGCTTGGACTTTTGTGCCCCTTCTGTTCTCATTTTGACCACCAGGCTCAGGCTGCAGCCACAGGACATTTTTTTTAGATCCTGGAACATGCTGCAGGTCTTCCAGTGTCACAGGTCCCTCGCCCACGCTGTTCCCTCTGCCTCGAGGGCTTCCTCTCCCACCCTCTTTGCCTCTTCATCTAGCTAACACCTGCACTTTCTTAAATGTGATATCCTCAGAGAAACTGTCTCTGCCCTTCCAGATCAGATTATGGCATTTTCCTTAGATTTTAATGTTACAGATGCTCCTTGACTTCAATGAGATTATTTCCCAATAAATGCAATTAAGATAAAATATCCTAAGTCAAATGCATTTTGAATACACCTAATGCTGAACATCACGGGTTAGCCTGCCTAGTTTACACAAATTCAGAACACTCACATTAACCCACAGTTGGACAAAATCACCTAACCCAAAGTCTATTTTATAAAAAAAAAATGTTAAATATCTCATGTAATTTATTTAATAAAAACAGAACAGTTATATGGGTACATTTTTTCAGCATTTTAAATTCATGGTAAGTCAGAGACTTTAACATGAAGACTGATTAATATTTATTGATCTGGCTTGATGATCAGCTATTTGAGTACAAAGACTATTTGTTTTGTTTGCTCACGGGTGTATCCCCAGCACCGACCACACAATACTTGGCAAAAGGACATTAATACATTTATTGGATATATAATCAACACTCTTCCCTCAGCCCTAGATGTTCATGGTAATTGACTGAATCTTCTTGAACCTGAACCATTTCATTAGGTGGGGGATGGACAAGCTTATCCTAAATTCCATATGGAGATGTGTTGGATTCAGGAGAGTCAAACCATCTTGGAGAAGAGGAACAACATTGGAGGATGTCCATTTCCTGACTTCACAACTGGCGACAAAGCCACAGTGTGGTACAGCCCAGTGTGTAAGTAGAGGGTGGTACTGTTTTTACAGAATCCTCCTAGAACAAAGATCTTGGATCCTCACTATACTAAGCACACATCACTGACAGGTAAGAGCTGTCACTTACATGGACGGTCAACGCCTCTCCCAGCCCACCTCTCGGCTTGCTTCACCCCAGTGGACCTCTGAGACAGTGTGGCAGGCCAGATCCCTCCAGCCAGATCTGTCCCAACACAAACCTGAGTTACACATTCCTGTCCTTTGTTATGTGATGTCTGGTTTTCCCACTGGGACGGGTGTCCTTTACTTCCCTACCCCACTGCATTCTGAACTGGACCACTGACTCGCCTTGGCCAATGGAATGTACATGGAAGAGACAATGGTGTGTGGGTCCCCAAGTCTGCCCACGTCTCCTTTGCACCTATCACTTGCTACCTTTTAGTTTGGACCCCAGATTGGAGACATGGAGCACCTCCGAACCAGCAAGAGGCAGCCATACTAACCCACAACGACCCCACAGATCTGTGACCATGAAATAAATATCTGCAGTCAAGCAAGCCACTGCGATGCTGAGGCTTTTAGTACTGACCGATACTCACAGGAATATTCATTTATGAACACCAGTGAGTAGGAACAGAGGTCAGAAGAAGTGAGAGCTGTGTACCAGCCAGCACAGCTACGCCGGCAAGCCATACAGCGAGTCTTGCAGAATGTCCACCCACTTGGTGCCAAGCTGACCCTCACAAAAGTCCTGCAAGACAGATAATGGGCCAGCTTTATAGAGAAGAAACCAAAGCTCAGAAATATGAAATAAAATGGCCAAGACAGTGTGTGGCAGAACTGACATTCTGACGCAGGTCATCTGACTCATAAACTCCAAACCAGGCTTCCTCTCCAAAAGAAGGTCCTACAGGTGCTGCTGTGGGAATCCCTGGTCCACAGGGCCGCCTCCACCTCTGTCCCACTCCTTTAATGGTTTGTTTTAGGGTGTGTGTGTGTGTGTGTGTGTGTGTGAGAGAGAGAGAGAGAGACAGGCTGCTGAGCATGGCAGTGTTGGTATCCAGAGTAGGTGTCAATAAATACTATCACTGGGCCTGAACTCAAATAAGTGTCAATACCTCACCTTCACAGGTGACCCTCTTTGGCTTCCAGGCCCCTCATTTGTGAAATGAGGCCACAAGCCCAGCCTACATCGCAACATTGCTGTGACCCTCCAGAGAGATGCGGTGTGAAAGAGCTGTGTGAGATGTGACTCCAAAGCCACTTACACCCTGCTGCCTGATTCAGCCCACGCCAGCCAGATGGCACCCTGTGCCAGGGTCTCTCCCACAGGCCTCCACGGTGAGCACCTGGTTGAAGACTGAGCTTTTTTTCTAAACTGGGATTCTTTCTTTCCTGTTGTGAAAGTAATCCAAAAACATCAGAAAAACTGTTATTGAAAAAAAAATGAAAATCATTCACGATCATAACACCTGAAGATAAATACTGCTTGGGGGTTTGAAGCCTTTTCATTTCTAAGACTGGCTTTTGTAACCATGAGACCAATAACACATCTTGATCAACATGAGCCTCTTAGAACCAGGAGATTACTAGTAAGTGAAAAAAATTCTTAAGTAAATTCAACCAACTCTTAAGTTGTACCTACCACATGCCTGGGGCCGTTTGCTGTCTGAAGACAGAGCCAAGAACAACAGAAAGTTCACAAGCTCAAAAAAGTTAACATTCATTAATTCCTTTTTTAAATAAATAAATAAACATGGGGCACCAACTAGATAGTGGTGATGGCGGTAACAGTGAAGACGGTACTTCCTTTGCTATCCTGAATTCTCACGGCAGGACTTCACAAAGGTCACGACTTTCCGGTGAGCTATTGATACACTTCAGTGCTCTCACCTTAAAACTGGGATCATTAAGGTACCTACCTCAGTACAGTCACTATGAGAATTAACAAGATAATGTGGCAGAAGCCTGAGCACAAAGCTTGGTTCCCAGGCACTGATGGATATGTGGTGACAAGCAGCAGTGGAGATACCACTGCCTCATTTAATCCTCACAACCATGCTACAAGGCGAAGCTCAGAGACAAACACAGGGTACCACTTGGGCTCCCTCACACCTGGCACCTTCTGAAAGACAGAGGAGAACACACCTAAATGGGAAAGGAAGTGGGACACTGACCCACCAACTTCCATCCCTCACCAGCCAATCACAGCCAGGGGATGGTCTCAGAGATGCAGGAAGCTCAGTGAACAGGCGCTGGTAATGCTCAAAGGCATGGGCAGGGCACTGTTGGATTGGGAATAGGTGCTCAATAAATACTATCAAAGAAGTGAGTGACGGGCTCCTCACCATGACCTCTCATTGCCTGCTGCCCTGGGATAGAAGGTTTAAAGCAACTACCTTTTGGTATGAATTAGAATCAGTTGCCTGAGGGTCACTTTTGTTACCACCCATGTTTCTGCTTTCCCTCTGTGATTCGATTCTGTGACCCACAGGTCATCCATCAGGACAGCCATTACTGGTGCCAGGCAGGAATAGGGGCATAAATATTTTGGCACATAAACCCTCCTTTCCTGCCAATCCTGACTAGGTGTTGAGTTTTATTCACCAAGGCTCTTGGATGTTGGGAACTGTATCTTCTTATAGAGGATGCCATGAACCTGTGAGTCATCTGTCTGCAGCTGGTTACAGCTTAGACAACCTTTTCCTTCCAGAGAATGTCAAACACTTTTCCTATTTACCAGTGTGGTTCTTTCCTGTTCTGTGGATGCTGTGCTTAGAAAAGCAGAGGCCTGAAGAAAACACCCCAAACACTTTTACGCATTTTCCTTTTACTCTATCCTGCCCACCTAACTCTGATCCACTGAAATTCCACCCCTTCCAAGAAACTTTCTCCAATTTTCCTAACCCAACAATCTATCTATTTCTGAACTCCTGTGGGACTAATACAAAAGTACCCCTTATTGAGTCCTGTGATGGTTAGTTTCATGTGTCAGCCTGACTGGGCTAAGGGGTGCCCATGCAGCCTATAATATGTTGTTTCTGGGGTTTTCTTGGAAGGTGTTTCTGGAAGATTGATTAAAGAAGACTGCCTCTACAATGTGAGTGGGCATCATCCAGTCTGTCTCAGGGCCTGAATAGAAGGACAGAGGAAGGGTGAATCTGCTCTGCTTGAGCTGGGACATCCATCTTCTCCTGCCTTTAGACACTGGTGCTCCTGGTTCTTGGCCCTTCAGAGGCTGACTGGGAATGATGCCATTGGTTCCCCCGGTTCTTAGGCCTTCAGACTCAGAATGAACCACCTCACTAGCTGGCCTTGTTCTCCAGCTTGCAGATGACAAATCATGGGACCTCTCAGTCTCTCTCATCATTTTTAATTATTATAGGAATGAGTCAATTCCTAATTAAAAAAAAAAAAGCTTCTACTCTCCTTTCACCTTTCTCTTCATATATAAATGAAGAATATATCCTATATATTATAGAACTGATACACACGCGCGCATGCACACACACACACACACACAACCAGAAATGTGTGTGTTCTATTTCTTTGTATAACCACCCCTCCTAGCCATAATCATGTTCTTTTTCAATCCTCAAAACCTAGAACTATGATTGTCTGATTGTTACAGTCAAGGAAACTGAGGCTCAGACAATTATGTAACATTTCTTAAGTCACATGGCTGGTTGGTGGTGACAGACTCAATATGCAGATTTGGGGCAGCTTGATTTCAAAGCTGAGACCTTTACCTGCTATGCTCAGCAAAGAAGTATGGATTCTGATTGATGCACCCCATTTGGTATTGTTCTCTGATTATTCTGGATAGGTGAGCCAAACCTCCTCTCCTGTGGCCATGCTTGCATGGTAAATACTGGGCTATCTCTGTTGGTCACTGTGATTTTGTACCAGTTACTTGGTCCTTAACTTTCTTTGTCTACTAGCAAGCAATAAACCCTGCTTTCTGACCCATGCAGCCTGTTAGGCATTGTGACCTTTGGCCAGGTGACTGTGGATGCTGGCTATTTCTCCTAATCCCTCTGCCCCACCACCATGCTAGTGTTTGGGATGGGCCACTGAGGCTGAGTCTAGTGCCCAGGATTGCCCAGAACACTAATGTACAGAGGGATACTGAGAAGACCCTATAGTAGCCCACCCCAAGAAAGGCAAGAAGGGCTGAGGCACTGTCCCTAACAGTGCTGGAGCTGCTGGTCCTCAGCCTGGCCTGGCCCCACAGCCTCCCTGATTGTTTAAAATGGTCACACTCAGAGACAATTTGGGTCTCCCCTCTCCAAAGAAGAGATCCTTGCAAAGGACCCATGCTGCAAAGACCAGAACTAATGTCTTGTTGGATTATAAACTGATGATGACGGTGACTACTTTTCTTTGTTCCTACTCCTGGAGGCACCGGGCCAGACGGTGAGGCTGAGCCATGATCTCAGGTCACTGCCACAGAGAGCTCTCAGTCTAGTGTGCACAGAGGCCAGGCAGAGACACAGCAGGATGAACTGCTTTGAGTGGTATAACCTGGGTGTGAACACATCACAGGACCTGCTCACGAACACTTCTTAAGTGCCTATTGCATGCTATTTTTCATTCACTAAAGCTTTCCACAATGAGAATCATCCATCCCAAGGCAAACCCATCCATCCATTTATTTATTGGAAAAAGCATTTATTAAATGAAATGTCAAGGATGTAATGGTTAACAAAGAGACGGTCTTTGCTTAAGGAATCAGACTTAAACCAAATAAACTCACAGGTGATGAGAACTAGGCAAAGTCCAGGTGCCACAGGAGCCTGCATACCACAGGTGCTTAGTGAACCCTCAGCATTTTGAATTTCACATTTTGAGAATTTGGAGAAGCAAGTGAATGCGAAAGAAAAAGCGTCAGGTACTTGAAGAGAGAGAATCCTAGAATAAGTGAGAGCCACAGGCTAGGCAGCAGGTGAGGCTCACCCACTAGCCCCACGATCCGCTCCTTACACCAGCAGGGGCAGGCTCCTCTCAGCCTATGTCACCATAGGGTCCCCAGGAAAAGCTGTGAGCGTGCAAAGTGAAATCCAGGGGTGCCCCAGCTTTGCTGGGCTGCCCCATGTTAATAGCCTGTCCTTCCAAACCATCATGTGTTCTGTTCACCAGCACTGTGTACGCTGGGCCACCAGTGTGGCTGCTCCCTGTGTTCACCGTGTGGGAGGGGGGAATGGCAGGCAGCGCCAGCAGGACAGCATGTGGGCAGAGACATTGCCATGCCCGCTCTCCCCTGCGACTTCTGGGTGGTCTCCAGTGAGGACCACTTCTCTGAGACTGTGTCCTCCTCCGGAAGATGTTGCTGGCAGCAGACTGAGGTGGTGCCCGTGCATATTGCCTGGAGATGCACAGGTCATTAAGGGCCAGCATGTCCGGCTCTCAGCTACACCTGCAGTCTCTGCTCTCAGACACCAAGAGGTAGGCAGGGTTGAAGGGCACTAATGCTCCCAGGTGCAGCCCTCCCACAGGGTGGTCGGTAACCACACTGAGAGGCCCCAAGAGGAAGGCAGCCTGCTCTCTGCTGGCCAGGACACCCTTCGCTGGCTGCCTTCTCTTCTCTGCCTCGCTTCCTCACACCTCTACCTCTTTCCTCAGATCACCTCCCAAATAGTCTACCAGTGCTCTTGACTTTCCTCAGGGCTGGCTTTGGGGAAACCCACCCCAAGATGGGGATGATGATACTTTTGATGCAGACCTGCTGGGAAGGGAAAAGGAGGTTGTGTACGTGTGAGAAGCACAGGGCACAGGTGGGATGAGCAACGGCTAGTATGGTGACAACCCAAACTAGCAAGGACACCTGCAGCAGCACTCACCAGCCTGTTGGCAAGGCCAGCGGCATGGCCATGTTCCACGGAGCTGGACACCCTGTTGGTGTCCACTGAGCACAGCCCCAGTCACTGTCAAAGAGGTTATAATGACCAAGGTCTGGGAGCTACCTTCTAGGAGGAACACTTTGGCGTCTGGCCTCCACTTGTCCAAGGACTAGAGCACTGGGATGGAGGACACAGGAGGATTGAGTCCCCCTGGAGGCCGCCTCATTGCTGAGTGCTTCCTGGTCCACACAGGCCCCCACGGGTGCAGCCATTACTCCCTACAACCGAGGACACAACAGCCCTAACAGAGTAAGCAACAAGTTTTTTAAAATAACCAAGCTATCATAGTTACTGTGCATATCAGACACTACATGAGCAATAACTTCCTGACAATCCTGGAGACAGCAATGATTATCATTCCATTTCACAGAGAAGGGGATGGGCAAAGACAAGGATGAGCATCTTGCTAGTGTTCTTAAAGCTAATAAATGGAAACGAGGTCTAATCACAAAGCCCCTTCTTTCTTTAAGATTCCACCAGCCTTTCCAAGTAGGGGTACCCTCAGCAGAGAGGTCTCCGCCATATGTGATTCCTCCAGTGTTAGAACTAAAAAAAGACCTTGGACAAGCTAATCACACCAGCCTCGCTCATTCCGACCTCCCAGGAGTGGGTCCAATCAGCAGTCACCACCCAGCGAGGCAACTTGACTACACTCTTTGTGACTGCCTCATTTCCTCTGTTATGTGATGGTCGTTTTTTCACATTTTAACACGTCTAAAACAGAACGTGTCTCCCTATCAATGGAATTCAGCTTCTGTTTTCTCTCCTGACCCTGTTACGATCTCCATAATGTATCTTGTACTCAAAGGCATCTCAGAATCCAAAGAAGTAAAGTATGTCTAAGCAACATTCAAATGTCATCTGGTGGAAGCCCAAGGCAATCCTCAGAGGTCTATAAATCTGAGAGATTAGGACCCTACATCCTCTCTTCAGGTCTCCTAAAGAATCCTTCAAAGCACACCTGGCCCTGCATGAGGTTTCACCCACACAGTCTCTGATTTATCTGTGACTCAGAAATCCCAGGCTTGGAATCCCTAAGTATTTGCATTTCTAATAAGAAAGGAAGTGAATTCCTCATTTGTTAGTCCAGAGATAACAACATCTAATGAGTAGTCATTATACTGTAAAATGTGAAACAGATAGGACAATAGCTTCTGTTTTGCCAGGTTCATTCACTCACACAGGCATTCATTCCTAAGGCAATTCCACAGATGCTTAGGAAGTGCCAAGGTGAGTTGGGCACCTTCCTCTGGTGCAAGGGACACAGGTAAATCAATAATTGGTGGTATCTGCAAAGACAGAGGCTGTTACAAAGTAGAGAATAATGCAGAGGACTGGGCAGGGTGGCTTCACTGGGGAGGGGACAATAGCATCTGGTTTTGAAGATGAACGGGAGAAGACCAGATAGAAAGGGCAGGAAGACGAAGCCCTCGGTGGACAGGCAGTGAGACCTCACATGGGGCAAATGTCTGCTATATCCAAGGCCCAGTGAGGATACTTCCAGAACCATAAGAAGATAAATGTGTGTTATTTCAAGAGACTAAGTTAGTGCTTCTGTCGAAGAGCATGTTACCACCCATGCCAATGTGCAGATTTGCATTGGGGTGGTGGTGGGGGGTCCTGAACTTGAAGGGTGCAGTGGAGCAGAAGGAAAAGGACAGGACTTTGGCATCTGAGGACTGGGGTTTAAGTCCCGACTCCTCCCCTCCCCCAACCAGGCTTGGGCAGGCCACTTAACCTTTTGGAACCTCAGTTTCCTCATCTGTAAAACTGGCATAATCAAAATAGCCTCAGAGGCCTGCTGTGAGCTAGACCTTGTGATTTCTATTTGGAAATACAGAAACTCGGGCTTCTCTTGGCATTTCCTTGGGCCTCTAAGTCTCAAAATGTTGCAACCTTTGCCTCCCTGGAACAAGCCAAAGTACATCATCTTATTTAACAATGAAGTTTCCTTTCTTCTATGATAATAAATCAGAATGTTCCATTTCAAGGGTGGAAAAGTGTTGTGTTCACTTCTGTAGCTTTTAGAAGGTCTGGTGCATACCAGGTGCTCAACAAATACCTTGGTGCCAGAATACATTATCTGAATCAGATAAAAACAAGCCAGGGGATCAGCAGGAAGACTTCTAAATGATTTAGCAAAAATGGGGAACTGGGGATGCCCTTTACACTATGGGGAAATATTCATGAGACCTAAAACTGGCCCTGTCACTCTACCTCCCAGAGTGGGACAGGAAGCCCTGTGACCCGGGACACCACTACTGGGCAGTTCCAATGCCCAAACTTCTTTCTGAAAATCCATCTCTGTTTCTTAGAAACGTTACCGCCTGTCAACGTGGAAGGATCAGCCAATCTCTACAAGACTTCTTTTAGAGTTCCCCTAGAACCCAGATGCGTTCCTTTTAATCACGTTTTAAATATCGTCTCTTTGCTGTTTTTCTCCAAGTTCAGTGGGAAGCAACACCTGGGCAGGATGCTGAGCCTGCGAGCCGCTGACGCACTGCAGTTTCGAGGTCACTCCCTGTTCTACTCAGCGTCACCACCAGCACAGGAGCGGCTGCCAGCGGGTGCCCACCAGAATGGAAGGCCCTTGGAAATCACTCAGGCAGGCACGACAGAGTCGTAAGCAAAGCCACCTGACACTCACCCCTTCTTCTCTGGGGGAGATTTTGGGGAACAAGAAGCCCTGCGGCTGGCGCAGTGCCTAGCCCAGTAAACCTGTGGTAAATGAATGAGTGATTGAGCGAGTGAGTGAGTGAGTGAGTCAAGGCCTAGACAAACAGCCTCGTGCCAAGGCTGCCCAGCCACCTACATTTCCCACCAGAGTTCCCATCACCAGGTGTCAAAAGATCAACACCATCAAATCAGTGCCAGGGGTCCCAACAAGACTTTGGCTTGGCAATCATCTCCAGTGGGGGTTACCCTTACGGCCTGCCACCTTCTAGAGCCTTCTGGAACCAAAGTTCTTAGAAGTCAACCAAGTCTCCCCACCTTCTCCAACCTCTTCCCTCCATATGTCAAAGAACCCTGAAGACCTAGTCTGAGGTAGATGTGTCATTGTCCCAAGGGGTAGATTTGGCTTTGGCTACCTGCCTTGGCATCTATCTAATGGAACATCCACTGGTTCCCTGGGGCCTTGGGTGCCACAGCAGCCAAACAAGAATCATAAAACCCACATCCCACAATTGCAAGGAGGTTTCCTGAGGACACGAAGAGCATCAGAGATTCCCTTTCTGGTATTAAGGCAGCCTGAGCTGATGGGCCTCTTCCCTGTCTGTAATCACACACAAAATCTTTAGGGACCACAACCCAAACGGGTCAGTACACAGTCAAAATGGGGGAAGCTAAGAGAGAGGGACCCCCGGCCGAAACAAAGGCCACAGCTCCCAGTACACGCATGCATGTGCAGTTGTGCACACACACGTGCGCACAACCATACACTCAGGCTTGCAGAAGTGCAACAGAAGGCATGCAGCCGTGGCCCACAGAAAGGAGGCTGGCTGGCTTCCAGATGCCCCTCCAGGGACCCTGACAAAGGACATCATGTGCTGGGCTGGGACATTCCAGCGTCGGCCTGTTTCCTCTGTGGCAGCAGTTTTCTTGGCTCGTTCTGACATGGGAGATGTGGGCGGGAAGAGCAGTCCCCTCTTCCACACGAAGACTGATTTGTAATGTTTTGAACAACCAACAATAAAAAATTAAAAAAAAAAAAAAGAAAGCAGTCGGCTGCACGGGACAAGCTGGAGGGCCCGAGTTTGCAACAGCCACACCCAGGCTTCTCAGGATCAGAAAACCAACCAGATGAAAAGAAGGCGGAATGGGGTGGTGGTGGGATGGGCTTGGGCTGCAGGCAGGGAAGGACCGAATTCCAGACTTAGCTAGATTTGGGGGCTCACAGGATGTGGTCGGGGGAGGAGTGTTCTCCACCTGTGGGCTCTGCAAGGGCCAGGGAGGCGGTTTCAGGCAGGCTTGCCCTAGCGGGGCCACGGCCTTCAAGATGACATCCTGACACTGGGCAGCCACTTCCTTGGAGGGAGAGCCTGGCTCAGCTGGCGGTTCTAGTTAAAGCCTCAGGACTGACTGACTGTGTGTCCATCCTAGAACCTCTCAGAGCACTCAGGCAACAGGAGGAAGGGGGAGAGGGCAAGGGAGGGAGGGAAGAAGGAAGAAAGAAGAAAGGAAAGGAAAGGGGAAAGGGGAGGGGAGGAAGGAAAGAACTCTATGACAATAATATTTAATTAGGGAATAAAGGAGCATGAACTTCAACTTTAAATATAAGCAAGAAAACGAGAGCAGATTGAGTCTGGTTGTGTTGAGAGGGGGATCTTGCTAGATGGTCCAAGCAGGTCTCAAACTCCAGGGCTCAAGCCATCCCTGGTCTCAAGCGATCCCCGGTCTCAGCCCCCTGAATAGGTGGGACTGCAGGCACACATCACCGTCCCTGGCTCAGAGTGACTCTTACAAGTCTTTTTCTCTGGTTTACAACAACTTTGCTGAGATGTAATTCATATACCAGACAATCCATCCATTTAAAGTGTACATTTCAATGGGTTTTGATATAATTCAGAGTTGTGCAACTTTTAGAACACTTTCATCCCCTCAAAAGAAACTCCATACCTGTCAGCAGTCACTCTCCATTCTACCCTCTACCACCCCTCGCAAAATAACAGGGTAACTTCCTCCCTTTTTAGATTTACCCATTCTGGGCATTTCGTATATATAAATGGAATAATATAACAGTTTCCTTTTTTTTTTCCATTCTTTCTTTTGCACAAACTACAAAAAAGCCTTTAGCCAAGCTCCTGGTTGAACTCAGTCTCCAAGTCTCTCCATTACTATGGAAGGGGCTTTGGTTCATGCCTTCCTCGAGGTGGGCCAGAGGACAATGCAGGCTGGGAGCCTTCCTGAGGATCAGCAAAGAGTGCAGAGAAGGCCTGGGTCCTGCTTGCAGTGTCTCACCCCGGGGGCATGGTGGAGAAGAGAAGGCCTGGCCTGGAGTCACACGGCAGAACCTCTCCAGGGAGGTGGCACTGTGGGTTTTCTGACCAGCAGCCCTCCTCATTCCCAGTTTCGTTGGGATTCCCCTCACCTCCCATGAAGTACAAGTTCCTGCACACTCCAGCTGCGTGCCCGGCAGTGCACAAGACCATCCCATCATCTCCACTGATTCATTTAGAAGGGTAATGTGACCCATTTTAGGGCAATGATGTGTAAGACTGCAGGATTCTGGGAAAGTTCCTTCTCGATGGGGTAGAAGTTTTGGAAATGATGCTTTCTCTCTTTCTCTGGATGTTGTGATAAAGATGCAGAGCTCCAACGTTGTAGCCAATCTCACTATCCAGAGAGACCACCAAACCAGGACAGACCCAAAGAATCCCAAGCAAACAGAGCCAGGGCTCCGAGAACTGAAGCTAAGTCTGAATCCTACTGTGCCCATCCCACTCCACTTGTCCCCCATTCTTCTCCCCACTCTGTACTCCAATTGACCTGAGGAACCAAGGTGAGGGCTCCCCAACCCTCTGGCTTGAGCAGGGAGCCCACAGGAGATGGGAGGGAGGATAAGCATCCACTCTTCTGCCCCAGAGCCTCTCTGGAGGTTAGTGCAAACTTGTCCCCAACCCGGGTCCCAGGTCTAGCCAGGCCCCTCCACCAAGTCCTCGCTGTCTCCAGGTTCTAAGAACCATTCCCTCCCTGACCCTCAAAACTGGTGTGACACAGGAGCCCCCAGCGGTGTCACTCCGGATGATACTCCAGCCCTGGAGCTTCCCTACACCTGCCCACACCTTCACAAAGATCCCTGTGGAGCCAACAAGCACATGAGAAGCTGCTCGGAGGTATGAGTCGCTAGGGAAATGCAAATCCCACCAGAGTGACACACTGTTTTACACCCACGAGGTCAGCCACCATCAAGAAAATGGCAAACAACAAGTCTCAGCAAGGATGTGGAAAATCTGGAAGCCTCGCATATCGCTGATGGGAACGTAAAATGGTTCAGCTACTTTAGAAACGTTTGGCAGTTCATCAGAAAGTACATATAGTGATCAGATGACCCGACAATTCTCCCCCAGGTATATGCCCCAAAGAATAGAAAACACGTATTCAAATAAATATTTGTAAATGAAGGCTCATAGCAGATAGTAGGCAGAGAGAACCCAAATGTCCACCAACTGGAGAATGGATCAACGTAGGCTCTACGCACACAGTGGAATTTTTCAGCTATAAAAGGAATGAAGCTCTGATACCTGCCACGCCACGGGTGAACACCCATGTTAAGCACTGTGCTTAAACATGCTAAGTGAAAGCCAGACCCCAAATCTTACATATGTATGAAACACCCAGAATAGGTCAATCCATAGGGCAGAAAGCAGAATGGTGGTTAGCAGGGGCTGGGAGTGCAGTGACTAGGGGGGCTGCTTACTGGACACGGGGTTCCATCTTGGGGTGATGAAAACAACTTAGAACTCTACAAGAGATGAGAGTTGCAAAACATTGTGAATGTACTCCATGCCACTGAATTACATACTTCCACATGGCTCACTTTATGTCAATTTTACCTCAAGATTTTAAAAAATCCACCCATGAAGTTCTCCTTGAATTATCCTAGTCATGAGTGCTATGTGTTTCCTACTGGAATGACTGACCCCCTCCACACACCGGCAGACCTGCAATGGTGTGAGTCAGTGCACCTCCTCGTTGTTCCCTGAAAGCCAGTCTTACTCCTCACAGCTGGAAGTTCCTAATCGACATGGCCACTTTACCATCTACCCTCTGGGCAACCTCAGACAAGTGTCTCAGCTTCTCTGAGTCTTAGTTTCCACATCTTTTAAAATAAAGCTAATAAAACCAACTTCATTAGGTTGGTTTAGGATTACTGTGACAGCAACATAGGAGAAATTATAGAGTGCATTTAGAACACTAGCTGGAGCTCAAAAGGTCACTTCATCCAATCCTTTTAACACCAGTTATGACTCCCTTGGTGGCAATAGTGATATCCACCTGGTAGAACTGGTATCAGGCTCACATGGGGAACATGCAGTGTGGCAGGTAAACAGGAAGACTCTGTCACCAGATTGCCATAGTCCAAACTTTAGCTCTGTCTCTTAGCTGTGTGTCCTCCAAATATTCCTTCTCTGAGATTTACGAAATAGGAATAATTATAAGTAAGGATTAAGCTTCAAGCACCAGCATAGTTCTTGGTGCACAGCAAGAGCACAAATATAGGGCCTGTAACTGATGCAACAGAGAATTCAAGTTTGTTTGGTCTTCTGCCTCCGTCTTCCTCCCCTCCTACCAACAATCACACTTAGAGTGTTCTGCATACACCAACTGCATAATAAATGCAATCACAGTGTCATGTCTTTAGGCGTGACAAACTATGGCCCTGGTCACAAATGTCATCTGCCAGGAGTTTTGCTTCTCCAAACCAAACATCCTTATTCCTCAACCAAGCTACATGTGACAGGGTTTCAACGCCCACTCACTACCTGGGGAGTAGACTGATAGCTGTTCCCCAAAATTGTTTCCTCATCTTCCTGGGCATGCAGCCAGGTGACATTTCCCAGACTCCTTCGCAACTGGGTGTGACCATGTGTCAGACTTCTAGCCAGGAATGAGGGTGGACTCAAAGGCCCACACTTTTGAGAAGTGAGTGTGCCTTCACCAGCTCTGTCTCCCTCTGCCTGTGGATGTAGAAAGTGACAAAGTGCTGGGTGGAGTAGGATCACCAACAATGGAAGAGGCCTAGGTCTGAGTGTGACCGCTGGCAGTCACCCATGAATTAGAAATGCCCATTTTAGAATTTCACATGAGTAAAAAAGAAACATCTCTCATGTGTGAGCTATCAAATGTGTGGGGACTATTTGTTACTGCAGCTATTTCCACTGTATTCTAACTAAGACACCATCCTCATCTCCATATGAAATTTCTATTGAGCTGAATTATTTCATGAATTCACCCCCCAAAATCTAAAACTGAATACTACTACATCACAGATCCTGTGCTAGATCCTGTGTATTTTGAGTAAAATTAGAACAGTATCTGCCCTTAGGAAGCCGCAAAATAGTAAGAGACGGGCATAAACAAAACATCAGAATGTGACGGCTGTCTGGAGAAAGGCCTTCACAGGGCTGAGGGAGGGCACAGCCGAGGGAGGAGCTTCTGCTGGGGACCAGTCAGTGGGAATGGCTCCCAGGAGGGGGGTACCCCAGCTCAGGAGAAGGGGGTCCTCAGTAGACCCAGGTCGCAGGCACTGAAGGCAGGGCCCAGCCTGAAGCCGAGAGGAGGGTGAGGGAAATGGAGTACCAGCTGCAGGGGAGAGGAGGGCAGGAAGGGGACAGGAGCATGAGAGGAAGCTGGGGAGGAACAGGGAGCCAGACCTGGGCAGGCACCTGTGATGGTCCAGCAGCATGTAACTGTGCCTCATAGAAAACCCAGTGAGACCTGAACTAGAACCTTCCAGCCACGCCTGCTTCCTAGTTCCTTGATACAAAGGTGGGTCTGGAGGAGCTGACGCCCCAGCAGGCCTAGCTCCTGCTTGCTGGCCTGTGCTCCTCTTACGCAGGTGCCCTCCGTTCCTCTGCTCTTCTCTGCTGCTACTCCTAAATTCCCTCTAGACTCACTCCACTGACCTTTGAAACAGGCATGTCCCCGGGGATCTCTGTCCCTCCTCCTTCCCCTGTGTCCACAACACTCTCTCCCAGGAGGCAGCCTCTTGCAGGGGATTCACACCAGCACCAAAGCAGGGTTGGCGGCTGACAGTCCTCACAACAAATCCCAAAAGGTGGCCTGGAGCCCAGGAAAGAGCAAGAGGCTTGTAGTCACAGGTGCCAGGTTTGAATCCCAGCTGCCACCTGTTCACCGTGGGACCCTGAGCAAGCCAGGAGGCAGGCTAAAGCCCCGTCACTTCACGGCTGCTTTTACTTTCTTCATAAGGAATAATATCGACAGTTGGAAACAACTGTGTCCCTCTGCCAAACCTCCCACACCTCACAGATGAGGAAACTGAGGTCCTCAGAGGTTGAGGAAGCAGCTGCAGTCATAGCTGATGGCAAAGTCAGGCCTCCAACCACATCTGGGATGTACACCAGCCGTTGACAGAGCTCTATGGCCCCAACTGGCTCAGGGCAGATTGCAAACATTATTATGCTCTATACCACATGCTGGAAAAATATGAATTAAATTAAAAATGCAAATAAAAGCATCTTTAGCCTATTATTAGCTATTAGCTATACAAAGGTAAATACAACTAAAATGTCCAGGGCTAGATAAATTTTTTAAAAATGTGCACTCTCAGAATTGTTCTTAGAAATATAGACTGGTAAACTTTTCTGAGGGCCATTTAATGGTAAATATCAAACTTAAAAATGTGCCTACCCTTTGACCTGCAATTCCACCCCTAAGCATTTGTCCAAAGTGAATATTTAGACATGTAAGAAAATGCAGAGGCTGGGGTTATGGCTCAGTGGTACGATCCTCAGCACCACATAAAAATAATTAATAAATAAATAATAAAGTTATTGTGTCCAACTACAAAAATTAAATTAAAAAAAAAGAAAATGCAAAACTTAGAAACAAACTACATGTCCATTAAAAAAGGGTGGTTAAACAAATTATGGTATCTTCATGGCCATTAAAAATGGCCACATGCATCTATATTTAGTCGCATTGAAAGGGTGCCCCAATGTATTAAGAGAAAAAGTAAGATTATTCAAAAGAATGTGTAAGATGATAGCACTGTTTGCAGAAACAATGTATCTCTCCATTTATCTGCATAGACAGACAAGAGTGGTCTCAGTGGCTGGGTAAATATAATGACCACTGTCAAAGAGTTCCTGCTCTTTTCTGAATTTTATCATAAGCACACATTATACTTATATTTGGAGAAAAAAAAGAAACAGTGCAGGAAGTAGATTGCCTAGGCTAGGGGGTGGCTATTGAAATGGGGGTGACTGCTAATGAGTATGGATGGGGTTTCTTTTTGAGGTGACAAGAATGTTCTAAAATTAACTATATAGTGAGGGCTACACAACTCTGTGGGTACACTAAAGCCATGGAACTCTGTAATTTAAATGGGTGAATTATATACTATGTGAATTATATGTTAATAAAGCTGTTATCAAAAATTGAATTTAAAGATTAATTTAAAAAAAAAGAGAGAGAGAGATTGTAGCCAGTGGTGCATACCTGGAATTCCAGCAATTCAGGAGGCTGAGGCAGGAGGATCGCAAGCTCAAGGCCTGCCTCAGCAACTTAGTGAGGCCCCCCAAGCAACTTAGTGAGACCCTGTCTCAAAATAAAAAATAAAAAGGACTGGAGATGTGATTTAGTGGTTAAGCACTCCTGGGTTCAATCCTCAATACCAAAGGGGAAAAAAAAAAGGAGAGACAGAGACAGACAGAGAGAGAACACTGTAAAAGATCCTAAGGTTTAAAAAAAAAAAAAATCAATTAGTGTGAGCTGGCTGGGAAGTGGGAGAGCTGCTGTGTTCTCATGTGGCTAGCAGCCGTGCATCCTCTGGTTTATGCGGCCAAACAGCCAACCAGAAGTTCTGGAGATGCTGTCCACATCAGTCAGGATCTCCGGCCGTGAGGACCCACCATTCCCAGCCTGTCAGTCCAGCAGCCGAGTGCCCCTCTCTCCTGTCACAGCTCCCCACATGCCTCTGCCATATGGCCGAGCCTAGGAGAGCCCTCCACGCTGCAAGGGCCCTTGAGCAGGGCTGGCTCAGACCCCATGCCTCTCTGTTTTTGCTCTTCCTTCAAAGCCGAGGGGCCACCCTGTAGCTTGTGGTTTTTAACAATTTAATCTTCCCAGTGACATGCTGGGATCAGAACCCATAGTGGCTGGGACCAATGCCCTTTTCAGCAGGTGATGAAAGGGACCAGGTGCATCCATTCCTTCACAAAAGCACTTCCTGCACACCTAGCAGGGGGCAGGCACAGGGCCAATCCTGTGCTTACAGGAGTGGGCAAAGCAAGGTTAGCCTTGTGGAGCTCAGGAGTTGGCAGGGGAAGAGGCAGGCAATGGCACATCAGCATGACAGGTGTGTTGACAAGGTCCAAATTCTATCTCAGGAGTCAGGAAACAGGCTGAGCATCCACATGGCACACACTCAGAACAGCTACCATCACGTCAGGCACTGCGATAAGCACTAAAGACACGGGAGAAGACACAATCTGCCCTCCAGGAGGAGCTCAGTCTAGCAGACTTGATGCATAGCACCTCCAGAGCCTACCCGTCACCCAGGGGTGGTCCAGAGACACTGGCCCAGCTTGATGAAGGTTTGGGGGAATTGAAGGAGGAGAAGGAATTCACAAATTCAGTATTCCATCACCCCTACTGCCTCCAGCGCTTCCACCTTGGCCTTTTGCCTGAAGGACTGGAGCAACCTTCCAAACTACCTTCCTGCTTCCACTCTTTCTACCCTGCACCCATCCTCTACACAGCTGATAGTGGGATCCTGATTAAAAAACAAGTCAGTCAAGATCATAGTACTCCTTTGCTTTTTCATTCAGAGTAAAATCTAAAGTCCTCAAAAAAATCTAAGGCCAGATGTGGTGGTGCACACCTATAATACCAGTCATGGGAGGCTGAGACAGGAGGATTGCAAGCTCAAGGCCAACCTCGGCAACTTAGGAAGGCCCTAAGCAATTTCGCAAGATCCTGTCTCAAAATAAAAAAAATAAATAAAAAGGATTGGGGATGTGGCTCAGTGGTTAAGCATCCCTACGTCCAATCTCTGATACCAAAAAAAATTCCCCAAAAGGTAATGTTCTCAACCCCAGGCCATCACCCTCTTCCCTCATCCAGAACTATCATCACACATTGTACCCCAGCCACACTAGCCTCCTTGAGGTTCCTTTAATGCAACTTTCCATACATGGCTACCCCAGAACACCTGCACTAACAAGACCCTCTGTCTGGGTCACATTTTGTCCTCAAGTTCACATTTTGTCCCTCAGTTCACTCTGCTCAAACATCTGCTCTAGGAGAGCTTCCATGAACACCCCATTTGCCAGTGTACATCCCCCAGCCTCAGCATCCTCATCTTCCTTAGCAAATTTTTCTACAGAAGCTTCTTTCATCATCTCATATGCCAGCCATTTGCTAGTTGTTTGAGTCTGTTTCTCACCACCAGAATGAGAAATCCTTGAGGATAGGTACTTTTTTCTGTTATGATCATAACAGTTGCCCATCTCTTGGAATAATACTGGTATGCAACAGAAACTCAAATAAATACCTATGTGTGGAATACATACTGAAGTTCTGAGCTGGGAGGAGGTGTGGGTAGGCATCCCTGGGCAGCAGAGAGCAGAGCAGGAGTGGGTTGGGAAGGGGCACTTCAGCTGACCAGGGCAAAGGGAAAGGGCTGCTCTGCTCAGGAGCTATTTTTAAGATGCAGAGGAGTTCTGCTTTTCTTCTTTTTACTCGCTTTTCTGTGACATTTTCAGTAACTGGAAGGCAACAGGGACTTTAGAGTTCCCTCTCTAATGAGTTATTGAGGCCTCTGGAAGCCCTAGCTTCTCCCCATCCTCCAGGGACCCAGGCCCTCTTCATATTGACAATGCATTATTCCCATCAAGTGCCGCCTGTCCAATTCCAACACGCTCTTTCTGCCCCTGATAATGAGGCTTCACAAGCACTGATAAGCACCTGTCTAGAGCCCAGTGTCTGGACAGGGCAAAGTGGACAACAGCCACTTCTACTCAGGGCCTCTCTGGTGCCTCATACTCATCCTGTGAGATCTCATTTCAAGTTCCAGTGGATATTAGCAGCACAGGTGACTGGAACTGAGCTCCAGAGAAAGGAAGCTGCCCAAAGACACCCTTAAGAGAGACCCAGATTCCCACCTGGACCGCAGCATGGCCAGGCTCGCCTTCTTTCTACCACACCATGTTGCCCTGAGACACAAAGGACTCACATTGTTACTTTCCCATCCTTTAGAAGGCTCACAGAGCAATGTTTCCTTCAGTGTCCATCTCACCCTCTAGACTGGGAGCGTTGACATCCAACATCCTGCTCCTAGAACACAGCCAAGGAAGTCCTCAATAAATGCCCTGGAGATGTGTCAAGAAGACAGAACTGGAAGGTGTGTTCACACCAGTACTGGCTGAATGGTGCCCCAAGCCTGGCTACAGTCAGACATGTATACATGGGATCATCTTCTTGGCCAGAGTTTAGACGAGAGGCCAAGTCATTATCATCACAATCATCACTGTCCTTGCTGCCATATGAGTTTCCTAGGTCCACCATCAAATTCTAGAGCCTAGAATTCCAAAACCCAAACGTTAGCAGGGGCAAGCTCTCTGATGCTTTGTGGGGACACTCCCTACTTGCCTCTTCCTGGTTTGTGGATGCCAGCAATCCAGACATTAGATGCGTCACTCCACCCACATGGCCATCTCCTCAAGTGTACCAACTTCCCCTTTTA
Organism: Marmota marmota marmota; assembly: GCF_001458135.2. Lineage (NCBI taxonomy): Eukaryota > Metazoa > Chordata > Mammalia > Rodentia > Sciuridae > Marmota > Marmota marmota. Next base: position 27,350,038 of record NW_025999949.1, read on the forward strand.
TCAGGACACCACTGACCCCACGTTCATTTTATTTCTGTTGGAGAAATTTCATTTCTAAATAAGGACACAACCTGACACAATTTGGGGAATGGGGCCTTCAAGACGTATTTTGGAGAAGACATGACTCAACCCCTAAGCAGTCACCATCCCCAGGACAGCTAACGTTTCCACTGCCCGACTCCGTGTGCCAGGAGCCATACTATGGCTCTCTGGGCATCAACTCATCCAGCTCTCACCACAGCCCTAAAAGCAGAAGTCTTAATTCTCTCCATCTGATGGGCAACAAAACTGAGGCTCAGAGAGTCCTGTAACTTGCCCAAGGTCAGTTAATAGCAAATAAAAGGCCAAGTCCAGGAGCCAAACTCCTCGCCAATCACCTACACCACCAAAGTGTTGCTCCTGAAGACGTGATCATTTTGCAGACTCAAATCCTGGGTCTACACGATTACCATCTGCAGACACTCCACACGGTTTCCTTCTTCAAACTGCAAGTTTAAAATACCATTGCTGAATCAACTTACCCCAACCAACTCTCAACTTGTTCCAGGATGGGAAAACCCCAGCCATTCATGTTATGCCATTAAGACTCTTCCAGAAAAATGAATTTTAAAGAGTAACGCATGTCTACTTTACTAATTCATAAGGCCCTGCTCATGCAAACTCCTGAATTCACGATCCTCTATAAACACTGCCCGCACAGCCTGCACCCTGCTTCGAATGATACAACCCAGAACCCAGGCAACCTAACCTGCCCAGTAGGTGGCTCCGGATTGCCCAGGAAGTTGCAGGATGGCCAGCGGGAAGAGCGCTGGGCTTGGAGTCAGGAAGCCCGGGAGCCGCATCTTGTCTTTTCTTTCCTCCTCCACGTGAACTAACCTCAGTGCCAGGGCCCAACTCCTCCTTGTCCTTATGGACAGTTTGAAAGAGTTTTTCAAATGTAGCAAAAATCAGATTTTCCAACCCTAAGCTAAAGAGGAATAAAGGAATAATTCATCAAAGATGAATTAAGCATCTTAACCAGAGGGTCAACACTTGGCTAAGTGGATATTAAGGACTCACCAAGATGAATAAGCCTGCAGGGGAGAAGAGAGAGGAGGGAGGGAGGGAGGGAGACAGAAACGGGTACTTTGACCATCTCTCCGCAAGGTGGTCCATGCCCATTTCCCAGCCTGAGAACAGAGTTCAGCAGTTAGGTCACTTGTCTGAGAGAGTAAGTAGAGGGCCAGGGCTGACCTCGGGGGAGTGACTGGGAAGGCCAGGGGCTTTCCTCCTCACCTGCCCGCCCTGGGCATGGAGAAGGAGATGGAAGCTTGTTCAGCTGGAAGGTGAGCCCACCTGAAGTTTTAAGAAGCTTCTTCTAGCCCTGGCTTAGAAGGTGGACTGAGGGGAGGGCAGTGAGTTGGGAAGGGGCTAGATGATCTGGGGAAACCACACAGAAGTCTGCCTGGGGAGTGGACAGAAGAGGCTGAGCTAGAGAGGCTGGGATAGAGATCCTCACACTGGTTTGGTTTGGAGAAAAGAGCAACAAAGAAAGACGATGACTGACAGGCATGAAGAAAGTTCTCTCTTCCAGAGGCTCAGATCTAAGACAGAAGGACACCAGGAAAACCCTGTCCACTTCCTGTTCCCCATATATAGGAACCAAAGAGCTGCAGTTGTGGGAGGGGAAGACAAGAAAGAAGAGGACACAAACTTGGTTCTTCCTCATCCCACTTCCACTGAGGCAGGAACAGCGCTCTAGGGGAGGCAGAGACTGATAGGGCCAGGGGGCCTAGAAGGCCACAGTGTGGTGAGACACAGACCTCAGGCAGCCTTAATTACAAGCCAAAAAGCCTGGTGTCCTGGCTCTCCCTCCTCCTCATGCCATCATCCATCAATCTCCAGACCAGCAATCCTGATTTCCCTCTCTACCTTCCCTCCTCGACTCCCCTCCACAGAGTATTAGTCAGATTTTGTCACTAGAACAAAATACCTGACATAGGCTACTTATGAAGAAAAAGAGGTTCGTTAAGCTCACAGTTTTGGAGGTTCATGGGCATGGAGCCTGCATCAGCTCAGTTCTGGTGAGGGCCTCATGGCAGATGGTAGCCAGCAATATTGGGAGGGCATACCAGAGCAAGCAGGCACATCTTGTGTCAGGAAGCAGCAAGAACTGGGTGGGACAGGCTTTGCTCCCTTTACAACAACCCTTTTGGGAGAACTTAAGAGATTCCGGAACTGCCTTCCTGCAGCACACCCCCAAGGGACTAAACAAAAATCTCAACAGCCCCCGCTCTTTATGGTTCCACCACTATCCAATAGTGTCACCGTGGGGACCAATCTCCAGAACATGAGTCTTGGGGGGACAAATGACACTACATCCAAACCAGAGCAGAGTGCAATCTGCAAATACCCCACACCTCCATCCCGCTGCTGCTCTATTTTAGGTCTGAGGAAGTAACTGTCCAAGGAGAGGAAACTCGCTTAAGGCTATTACGGGAAGGTCTATAAACGACCTGCTGTTTGCTTTTCTAGATCAGGAGCTCTGTGATAGTGACGGACAGGAAATCACAGGGAGACTGTATTCCAGAGAAACCCCCAATGCTGTTTTATTTCAGCCAGGAGTTTGAGCTTTCTCCTTGAATAAACCTTTTCCTAAATCCCAGCAAATAAGCAGCACATTCCTACCACAAGGACTTCAGCAGAGCTCTTCTCAGTCTTGGGCACCCTTCCCCACTGCTGCCTACAGAACTCCTGCCCTGGGTGCCCCAACATTCCCTCACCACATGACTGGGATGACTCCCCACTCCCTGAACACCCAGGGCTGCTCTCCTGTGGAGTGGGCGGGCTGACATCCATCCAACAGTTACAGTTATCCAACGGTTACTTTTCTCTTCTGCTCAACTGCAAGGTATTCAAGTGCATGGACTTTGATTTTTTTTCATCTCCCAATCCTAAGTGCTTGGCACACAGCAAGACATGCAGGAAGTTTGTGCAGTGAAAACTCTTTAAACTGAATTAGCTCTTCCGTGCTTCCTCTCCCTATTGATCACGCAAATGGGAGCGCTGATCTCATTTTGGAGCACACTGACTTTTGTTTGATACCAATTACATGCCAGGCCCTTGCTAAGCTGCTTTTCTTATATATTATTTTATTTGACACCTTTAAAGAAAAGTGAGATGTTTTCACTATTTACAGAAGAGCAAATTGGAGCTCAGGGTGGTTAAGAGAAAAGCTCATGACAGAGACTACCAAAGCCACCCAAGGAATTGGGGCATGAAATTCACATTCAAGTCTTCAGAGCCGATACTGCATCATGGTCAAGAGTGTGGATATTGAATTCAGACCACCTTGCTTAAAATCTTGTCACTTAGTAGCCATCTTGGTTTCCTGGCATTTCAAACAGGGCTAAACACCACACCTATTTGATGGGTTTTGGTGGGCACTGCATGAGTTCACAGAGGGAAACTGCTCAGGGCGGTGCCTGACACGTATGGATGTACAGTAAATATTAGCTGTCATTATTGACCGCAAGGCCCGCCGTTTTCCCATGGTGTTTTGATGAATGTTTTCCATCCACCAAATCTCCTTTGGCAAGAAAGAGTAAGCTGACCAAAGGACAGTCCACCAGAGAGAGCATGAGAACTGCTGTCTAGAGGAGCAGATCAGGGAACAGCAGGTCAAAGATCATGAAGACTATGACTGCGTAATTCCCCAGGCAACAGCTCTCAGCAGCAGCTCAGCCCTCATTGGTGTGATGCTGGAGCAATTCACAGGGGAAAGAACATCATAGGAGCCAGAAGCCAACTCAGCTCCCCAGTGCCCAGCTACTGGCCCATACACCAGAGAACGGCCCCTTTGCTAGAGAACTCCAAACGCTTGCAGCTATTCCCTGAAAACCCAGGCCCTGCAGAGGGAATCTCCAAAGCAAGATGCTCACCTGAAGATATCTCATCCCAGTGGCCATGCAGACAAGACCCATTTCCCTCTGAGGGTCCCGTGTTCCACACCCTCATGGCAAATTGGCTGGGAGGATGAGTTGGGATAGAACTATCATCCCCTTTGGGCAGATGAGGAAATGAGGTGCAAAGAGGATGCAGGGCTGCAACTCAAGGTCACACAACAAGTCACTGTCGTCCCTAGGCTGGAACTTAGAACTTCTGAGTCTCAATTCGGTGCCATTTTTCATTACCTTATTATATCCTTTGTATCAGTATCTGTCTTCTTGGACTACATAAATTTCCTTCCCTCCATCCGTCAGAAACATTTCTTGCCTCTCTCCTGGCACAACGCTAGACACAGGGCTTCAGAGATGAACAGGCTCACCCTGGCCCCTTGTAGCTGAAGCAGCCTCCTCTAGCAGCGGGCACAGGCACGCTCAGGAAGCTCTTCTGCCTGAGTCCCGTCCTCTTCTTGCCAGTGTTCTCATATATATGAGATTCTTCTCATATATCCTGATTCTTTTCCCAAAATGGCAATTCTTACATTTTTATGAATGTTCTTTCTCTTCCTGTCTCTAAAAGAAGGCTGAATGGATTAAGCTGTCTGGCTCCAACTTGGTGCCTCTTGGAAGGAAAGGGAAATTAAGACCTCTTTACAAAGCCAGGACCCACAGGGGTCAAAGTCTTCTCTGAAAAGAGACCCAAACTGTTCCGCCCATCAGTCCAGAGAAATGGCAAGAAAGCTGGGCTCTGCCTTGGGGTTTGAGAGCAGAAAAAAGGCTCAGAGTTAACAGTGAAACCCCAAGGTGTGGGTGTGGAGCCCCTCAAACAGTGAGGACCCAGGAAACCCTCAGGGCCTCTGCTGAAGCACAAAACTGCTCAGCAAAGACAACTCTGCTTCCCAGGGTAAGTAGGGCGCTCATGGGCACAGAGCACCATGAAAGCCCCGAACCACAGAAGACACCACGAATGGGAGGTGTGAGCTCCCCTAGAATGAACACAACGGGACAATCTGGAAGTGAACGTCAGTATGTTTAAAACAAAGACAAAAGTCTGGAACAGAAACCAAGAAAGATCACCCAAGGACTAAAGGCTGGGCTAGTCTGAAAGAGAACCAAACAGAATTTCTAGAAGTAGAATGGACAGGCATTAAAACTTAAAACTCAACAAAGGAAAACCCAACAACATGGCCAAGCAACCTACACCCGACTCAGCCCCTGCTCAGTGCCTGCCCTTTGCCAGGCACTGTCCCAGGCACAGGGACATGAAGGAATAATCTAGAGTCTCAGCCCCCATCCCGTAGCACCCTTCAAGGTACCCATCTCACAGGAGAGGCCACCAATGAGCAAACATGTTTCCCTGCAAGATCAGAATCACAACGGTACCAAGTGACATTATCCTCGTGTAGGATCTTCCTACGTCGTCTCAGGTAAGATGACATGGACAATGCAGAGGAAAAGAAAAGGCGGGGTCAGCAGTGGAGCCCAGAATCTTCTGGTTCCCTGAAGCCTTCCTGTTTCCATGCAGTTCATGGAACTCAGGGGAGAAGAAGTATCAAGGACTGGTTGAGTCCTCTGAGTACATTTCTACTCCTAAGGAGAATTAAAACTACAAGGAAATAGGTCCACGGCATTGTCACATGCCAGTGGTTTTATGAAGACAGAATCCCTGACCAAAAAATCACCATCAGCTTCGAAGAGGGAAGCAGGAGCATCCCCCAGAACCCCAGGCAGGCGTGTCCTGGTACCCTCCTTCCTGTTCTGCCCACGGCCCATCCCTGCAGCCTGCTTCTACGGAACTCCCTCCCGCCACAGCTTGGGGAAGTACTGACAGGCACTCTTCCTTATCCCAAACCAGACTCCAGCTGGGGCCCTGCAGCACCAGGCGCGCTGGCTGCTCTTCTGTTTTTCTAACTCCATGCACCTTTGCGCTTCCTGAGTTAGGGTGGTGGAGGAAGAGGAAACGCCAGAAACACTACAAGAGGGGCTTGGTTTGTGGCATTTCCAGGGGATGGGAGCTGGAGGGGCTGGCAGGGGAACCCCAGGCAGTAAAGAACCTTGTCTCTCTGCAAGCCAGTGTGTTGGCGGCCACCAGAGCCAATGTGGCTCTTCAAAGCACTTAAAGTCTTCGGAAACCATTTCCTAGGAGCATCAGGGACAGAAGCCCATTTTCTCTAAATAACTGAGACTTTAGAAATCTGGTCTTAATTACCCCTCTGCAGCAACGTGGCTATACAAAGCACCATAGCTGCTCCCTCACCCTCAGAGTACAGGACGGCCCTACCAAGCGCCTCCAGCAGGCCAGGCTCTCAGTTATTTTCCCCCTAAGGATTTATTCAGATCTGTCTCATGGAACTACACACTCGCTCATCTCTCTTGTGGCCAGTAGCCTGTTTGGGAACAGGGCTGGCTTAGGTTAGGACAACCTAACTATGATTTTGGAACCAAGAGTTTAGCTGTACAAAAGGCACACCGTGCCAGGAAATGAACCACCAGCAGACTTTAAATGAGGGACCACCCTGCTACCCTCCCCATCCCTCCTGGGAGAGGATGTGAGAGCAGGTGAGCTTGTAGAAGATTTGCATCACCGATAAATTCAATTCACCCTTCAGCCAGAATGAGACAAGACAGTGTCCCCAGTGAAAGTGAACAACTGGGCCTGCTCCTGAAGAATGCCCAGGGCAGTGAATCCTCAACTCCAACTCCACGTGGAAAGCCTGGCACAGAGAGCTCTGGCAGAACCCACTGGGTCAGGAGCCTCTCCCTAGAGGCCCTACAGCACCCTCCTTTACCAGCCCCCAAGATGGCCACATCCTAATCCCCAAGACCTGTGAACATGTTCCATTACCTGGAATTAAGTTTGCTAATCAGTTAACCTTAAAATAGAGTGAGCTGCCTAGTTTACACAGGTGGTCCAATGCCATCACTTAGAGGGTCCTTAAACGCAAGGGGAGAATCAAGAGACAGTAGCGTGAGAGGGACTGAGAGCAAGAGTGCTGGCTTTGGGAACAAGCCAAAGCATGTAGAAGGCCCGAGAAGCTAGAAGAGACTGGGAACGGGTTCTCCCTGGGCTTACAGAAGGAGCTGCCAGGCCAACACCTTGGTTTTAGACCAGTGAGGACTATTTCAGACTTTTCAGACTACAAGATAGTACATCTTACATGGCCTCTGTACTTGGCAGGGGTAGGAGGTCTTCCCGCAGTGATCTGGCACCACCTCCAACTTACCTTGTGCCTTTCTCATGGCTCCCTTACACTAGGGCCGCATGAGTTCCCTTACCACCTGGAGCACCTGCAGCTCTTCCCGGCAAAGAAGACTTTGCACATTCTGATCCCTCTGCCTGGAGTGCCTCCCCTCCCAGCAGCCTCTCTACCCCTAGTTTCTGCTCCACTTTCCAACTGCAAACCAGCCTTTTTTTCCCCTGGCAAACTTAGAACCTATATTGTATCCCTATCCTCCACTTTGGTGTTTGGTCTGTTGCCTTAATAATAAATATCAGCACAACCTTTAATTTCTTGGAAGTTATCTATTTTTTCCCAGTTCTTTATCTCCTCCGATGGAATGCAAGGATGGGTGGAGCCAGATCTACCTTGTTCATCACTGTATCATCAGGACTTCACCCAAGGTGTAGCAGGAAGCAGGTGCTCCACACAGGGTAGCTGACTTGATTAAATGAAAAAGTGTGCGGCTGACATGGAAAGATGAAGCTGGAAATAGGCGGCTTTGAAAACAGGGTCCTTATTCATCTTTGCACAACTGGCATCTAGTACAGTGGAGCCACTTAGCAAATGTTTACGGGGTGCATGAAAGAATGATTCAATTCCAGACAAATCTGAGAAGCACTGTCCTTTCTGGGCAAGGCTCCCAAAGGGTTTTCCTCTCCTCCTTCGGGACTCCTTAGAGGTAAGAAGTGCAGGATACAAAGCAAGTGCTCCATAAGTGCTGTCACTGTCCCCACTGCTTATGTGGACATTATTTGTACATCCCCTAGAAAAGATCTCTGGAGCCCATGCCAGATACAGCAATGGAGAGACAAATGAGAAGAAATGGAAAGAAAAGTGAGATGGACACAGGAGGGTCCCGTCAAACAGCTGAAAACTGGGGAGGGGAAGTGCAGGAACAACAGTGTTCCAGGTAACCTGGATTCCCTTCTTTCCAGGAGACTGCGCCACCTGGGTGCATGTGGAGCAGCCAGCTGGGAGGTGTGTCCCCATGAGGGAGGGCTCCATTTGAATGCACATATTCATCTTTGGGCCTGCAAGGCTCACACTAATTTTGAAAATCTGGCTCACTGTGGCTGGTGAGGACTGGGGAGGTGTAGAGAATTTCAGTTTCCTTCACCAAATGGCAAGCTTGCAAAAAAGTCCTTTCTTTCCGACATTATCACATACTAAAAGTGAAAAACCAGCCATTCAGAGCTCTCATAAGGAGAAAAATAGGTGGGCTGGTTAGCCCACAAGAAACAGGGGGGCTGAAAATCAAGTCAACTGATCATCACATGGTACATAATGTGCTAAGACACTGCCCTTTTTTGGACTTGAGGGGTTTCTATTTTTCACAAAAGAATGGGTTGGTGAAAAGTAATTCCCTACATAAAAAGCCACCCATTTCAGATTTCAAATCCATTTGGTAGCTTAACAGTAAGGTTAAGTAATGTGTTTAACTCCCCATCTCAAAATATGTAGTTTGAGATGACTGCCTATCTCAAAAATAGCAGCAATAAGACAGAACAGAGAAGTCACTCAAGTGGAGAAGGCTATAATGCAAGAAGACAAGTTCGCAGGTCCGTTTCATGGCTGGCAGACCTTAATCTGACATTGTCACAGGAGCAGTGGCCTGAGAGTTGAAAGACTTGTAAATTATTCCTGGCCATAAGAACCTTGGGCAAGTCAGATTTCCTCTCTGGACCTCATCCAGGTAACAAAAAGGAGTGAGAACAGTTATTCTCTACGGTTCTTTTCTTTCTAAAGTGTTGGTTGAGTGACCAAAAGATATGCATCTTCTTAGTAGCTCTCTATCTGCGAAACAGAAAAAATCTTGGACTGAAGGTTTCAACAGAGGTAAGACTAGCCTAAAAACTGAATTCTGTGGTTCACAGTCCCAAAGCATTACTCAGCAATCCATGCCCCGCTGTCATCCCTGAATCAATTAGGCCAAGACAACCTGACCCAATAGGTGGAGAAACAAGTGGGCGAAAGTTCCTGGTCTTTCTGATTTGTACAGGTAAGGCTGAGGTCAAGGTTGGCTAGTCATCTCCCTGCACTAGTGGAAAAATAAATTGTTAAAGGAAACAGCTTTAGGAATGCCCAAGACGAACTCATGGGATGAATTAAATCGCAGAAAACCGGACACCAGCGAGTTTCTTTTTTCTTTTAAACTTCTTGTTGCTCTCAGAAAACGCAGCAGGTCCCAACATGATACAAGCGGAAAACACAAGCCACTTTCCTGGTCTTTCCATGAGCCAACACCGAGCCCCTGGTGGCAAATTTGCCCCCTTACTTGTCTCTTTTGCTTTAAGCAAGTGGCCTGGGGCCTGCCTGGCAGCGCCATATCCAGGCAGGGCCGGGGGCCGGGGGCCGGGGCCGCGGGCGGCGGGGAACTTTCCTCAGCCGCGCCAGACAGACAATGCCGCGGCCGGCGCCCGCGCCTCGGCGCTAGGAGAGGGCCCCGCCGGCGCTGTCCCGGCCTCCAGCGGGAGGGGGCCGCTGCGCCACCAGGGCGGCCCCCGCCCCCACTCGGCGCCTCTGCAGAGCAGGGGCCGCCAGGCGCGCGCTGCCCGGCCGCGCTCGGAGCTGGGGCGCGGAGCCCCCTGGGCGGCCTCGCCCGGCCCGGCAGANTCCCGCCACAGCTTGGGGAAGTACTGACAGGCACTCTTCCTTATCCCAAACCAGACTCCAGCTGGGGCCTGGCGTCCTGGTCGTGGGCCCACACCCCCGCCGGCTGCCTCCTCCTCCAGGGGTGGGAAGGGTGGGATTTATTCACAGAAAACCTTGGCCTTGCGGGCGGGCTAAGACCGGGCCACCGGGAAGGGACCCCTCTCCTGTCCTGCAGAGGATGGACCTGCAGGATCTGGCCGTTTCCTCTATTTTCATTAAAAGAAGTAGCATCACCTCGCTCACAGGTTTCACTGCTTCCTCTTTGCTCAGTTCCTCTTTTTTGCCCAGCACTGGGAGGCAGGACCTTTGGGGCCAGGATGGTGCCCTAATATCATGGATAGTATAGGGTGGACTTTGATCTCCGACCTGGGTTGGAATATGGCCTTTCCCTTTTTCTACCAATGAGACCTCTCGAGTAAATCACTGAACTTCAGTTTCCTGAGCTTTGGTTTCCTCAAATCTGAAATGGGTTTTAGTTAATACTGTCTTTATAGGTTTGATTTGGAAGCCAAATCAGTGCCTGGCACGTTGGAAATGAACAAATAAATGGTAGCCATGTTTTTCCTTCTTAATGCCATTAAGAGATATCAGAGAAAGGAGGATTTTAGCTTGTGGGGTGTGCATTGTGCATACCTGTGCCTAATTATAAAGCCAGGGACCATAGTCTTTCCTTAGAGCACCATATCCCTGCTACTCACTGAGTGATCATTTTTCTTTGCAGTGTTTTAAAACATGCTTTCCACAGAGGAAAAGGTTAGTGGCTGCAGCAGACCCCTTTCTGGTGAAATCTGAAACTCAGCAAACCTCACTGAATTTGGAATTTTGTTCTTAACCTAAGGGTCAGGACCTTGAGGAAGGGGTATTAATAAGCCTTGAGGTGCTTCACAAAGTTTGGAAAAACCAAAGTCAATCCCAGCCTGGGTAGCTAGCGGGAGTGATTCATTGTGGTTTCCCACGGAAATGCCACATTTGGGGGGTTTATAACCTGGAGGATGCAGCTTGGTGGTTTTTCTGTAAGTGTTTCAGATTCCTTTGAAACCCACACTTTGAAAAGGGAACAACATGCAGATGAGTGAAAACTGAAATGAACGCTCTGAGAACAGAGTTGGATACCTGCTCTTCTCCGAGTGAAGAATAGACATTAGCTTTAGATCGAGTTTTATCCCTTCTCTGCAGACTTTCTTTCAGTGGTCAGAAGTGGTAGGACACACTTGAGGCTAGGCACCAGGAGCCCAGGATCCTGCCCCAGTCATTTGCGGACACTGCTCCCTCTGGAAGAATCTCTAGGTGGTTTTCTTGGAGGCAGCTCATAACTCAGAACTTAGCTTCTCTGAGAAGCTTTTCTCAACCATTTGATCTTGTTTCTGGCACCTACATCCCCATCTCCACCTTCCACACTTCTCATATCCTGTTTTATTGCTTCCTAGCTCTTGTCCCTAGTTTTTTTATTTGGCTGCTTATTTATCATTCCCCTATGGGGAAGGTGCATTACAGCAGGATCATGCCTATTCCCAAAGCCAAGAACAGAGCTGGCCCATAGAGTACCCTCAATAAAGACATGTCAAATGAATGGAAGAGGCAAACAAGACTAGAATTGCTGATTCCACCCCCATCCGAATCAGGGCAATCCACTCAGTCCCTTAGCTGTCTGGATCTTTCACAGATAGACTCAATGGGAATGCTCAGTGTGATGGAAGAAAAGCCAGACGGCTCTATTAATGGTCCTGGAAAGTTAAAACTATAAGTAATTAAGACTGTCAGACAAGGTAACTGTAGTCTCATTGGTACAGTCCCAGTTAATTATTCCCTCCTTTGTGCTTCCCCAGCATTTCTGTTCATTAAAGACCTTATTTATCACATCAAATGTTCACAGGGTGCTTTCCTAAGTCCAATGACAAACTCTTTGAGGTAGAGGGAAGGAAAGGGACCACATTTATTGACCATTTGCTCTGAGTAAAACCCTGAGAGCAAGTTGAATTTGAATTCATTTAGTACTGGTTAATTGCATACAGAGTGCTTAAAATTTTTCTGGACATTACTACAAAATGAAAAAGAACTACTTGTTCTCCAAGAAAGACAAGTAAGAAAACTCCATTTAGAAAGCAGAGCTAAGTATTCATAGAGGCACGTCTGGGGTGTCATGGGGCTGCACAAAACATGGTGATAGGGTTTAGAGGGAGACTGGAAAACACTTTCAAGAAGTGAGTACATGTTCTTGAATGACGTGTCAAGGACCTGTCTAGGTAGATGAGGGGCAAAGGCCCCCTAGGCAGAGCAACAAGCACATGCATGAGTGATGGTTGGTTCCGTGTCACCTGGACTCATCTCTGAACTCACCTGCGGCTGCAGTTGGATGCCCTCTGTTCAGAGGAATTGTCCACTTGAAACATGAACCTTCCTTCTCTGCCTGAGGCTTCCTTCAGCCCTGTGGAATATTGCCCACCTGGAAATGCCCAACAGCCTAGGGCCAAACCCAACCAATCAGTGGATGAATGCTCAGCTTCCCTTTCCGCAGAGGGAATGATTCTAAAATGCTCTCAAAACAGTTCCTTGGAGGATGCCCAGTGGTATTAAGTCCATTCCCCCAGCAGTAACCTCCTCGTTAACTTGTTCTTTCTTTCGCTCTTCTTCTCCCTCCCCTGCCTCACCTTCCCACCAGCTTTTGTTACTTCCAAATAAACTAACTGTGCTTAACTCCTTGTCTCAGGGTTTGCTTCTGGGGAAATGCAGCTCAGAGAAACATCCGCTCACCTATTGCCAGATCCCACTTGGGCACCCTGTGTGCCGGAGTTGACCCTGAGCATGAGCAGATAATATGGTCAGGTAATTCTGTAAAGTTCAGCATGATCTGAAGGAATGGTGCATATTCAGAGTGGAAAGCAATGAGATTAAAAAGTGCTTGTACCATTATACAGCCGAGGAAACTGAGGCACAGGAGCATTTAATAACTTGCCCAAGGCCAAACACTTAGAGAGTGGAGGAGTTTTGGAGTCCAGACTCTTTACCACCCTGTATTTCCTTTCCTAGGAGCTAAAGCTCTAGACGTGGGCTGAGGGGTGAATTTCACCCTTGGGTAATGGGAGGAGCATAAAAATTAAAGGAAAAAAAAAAAGAGAAGCAGAAGGAAAACCTGGAGTTAAGGGAAGAAATGATTCTAAAAGGAGGGAATGGCCAGCACTCACAAAGTTCCCAGAAAATTCAATCCAGTAAGGATTGGAAAGCAAGTGTCCATTGCATTTGATAACTACAGGCTGGTTGCTTTTACCAGAGCTGTGTTGATGAAGTGAAGGGATTGGAAGCCAGATTGCAGTGAGTTGTTGAGGAGTGAGTGGGAGACTACAAGTGTAGACAACCCTTTTCAGAAATGTGGCTGTCTAGCAAGTGGGAGGCAAGGGTGGAGGCTTCGCTAAAGATGGGCAGGCACCAAGCATCTGTGGGTGATGGGAAGGTCCCAGCAGAGTAGGGGTGGTTGCTGAGGGAAGGCTGGGCCATAGATGGAACAAGTCCTAAGGAGGAGAGGGGAGGGAGCCATGGATTGGAGGAGAGCCACCTTGGCCACTGGAGAGGAGGGCTAAGGGAAAGGTAGAGAATCTGAAGTTCCGTCATGAGATTTTCCTGGATTCATGGACTAAGAGTTAGTGGGTTCTTAAGGGTTCCCTAGTCTAATTAATTCCTCATTAAACTCATTTTCTGGACAATCAAATATGGATGAGTATAAAGCGACTTCAGCCTCATGCCTAGAAAAGAGATGTAGTAGAAGCTATTTTGGTGGAAAGGCGAGGCTGAGCCCAGTCTTGGCAGTCAGCAGGCACAGTGTGTTGGCTGGTGGGGGGGCATGCGCAAGGAGGGACAATGGTGCTCACCTGTGAGGAGGAGGAGGGCGGTATTTTTAACTATGATAAAGAGCAAGGAGGAGAAGGTTCTGAGCAGGGAGATAATGAGTTCCTGTTTGTACTTTATGCGGAGGAGCAGGCGGTGTGGGTGGTAGGGAAGAGTCTGAAGCTTTGCTGGGCCGGGGCTTGGGCTTGAGGGCGGAGGGAGCAGGAGGCAAAGGGACCTGCACAGTTGGTGAGAGGGGGAGTTGGCACCTAAGAAGGCAGCACCCTTCACTGGCAGCTCACTGTCTCGCTTTACAATGAGTTCTCCAATGCAGCTGTTCTCACTCCTGATGCTATCAACATGTTGGACCAGTTCATTCCTTGCTGTGGGGGGCTTCTTGTGTACTGTGGGACATTTAGTAACATCTCTGGACTCTACCCATTAAATGCCAGCAACACTTACCAGTTGAAACCATCAAAAATGTCTCCAGACATTACACAATGTCACCGAGTAGCAAAGGACCACTGTTCTGCCAACTCTTCCTCAAATCACTTCAGAGTTGTGGATTAACAAGTAGACCTTTGGATTACCTTTTTTTTAGCAGAAGTACCTGCTCCAGTTTCAAATCCTGGCTCTGCCAGTTCCCTAGTTCATGACCTTGTGTGACTGTGCTAGTTAGCTTTCCATTACTATGACAAAATTCCTGAGAAAAACAATTTAAAGGAAGAAAATTTTATTTCGGCTTTAGTCCATGGTCAGCTGGCTCCATTTGGGCCTTGGGCAACAGAACATCATGTTGGGGAGTTGCGTGGTAGAGCAAAGGTGCTCACTTTATGGAAACCAGGAAGAAGAGAGAGAAAGGGGCTGAGGTTGGGGACAACATAAAGTTCCCAAGTGCACACCACTAAGGACCTATTCCTTTAACAAGGGCCCACCTCCTACAGTGTCTACCACCTCTCAGTAGTCCATTCAATTATGAATCCACCAATAGACTGATCCATTCATGAGGTCACATCCATTCCAGAAGGTTCCACCTCTCCATTGGGGATCAAGCCTTCATCACACAAAGACATTCCAGATCCAAACTATAACAGTAATTTTCTTCTCTTATCTTGGTTTGTTTCACTGTTTTGTGTTTATCTGTAAAATGGGGTTTTTGAGAAGATGGAATGAAGAAGTCCATGTGAAGTGGTGAGTTCAGAGGTTGGCATTCAGTTGTTGCTTGCTACTATTGGTCATATTCACAATGGGGGTCAGGCACTGGTGAGACATTCAATGCACATTTGGAAATTGGGGCCCCAAGATATGCACCTCACAGATATATCAGGAATAACAGGACACCCTTTGAGGCTGTGGATATCTACACATGGATTGGAGAGAGAGAGCAGATAGAAAGAAAGAAGGTTTATCCAGGTGTGGTGGTGCACACCTGTCATCCCAGAGGCTCGGGGCGGGGGGGAGGGCAGAGGCAGGAGAATCATGAGTTCAAAGCCAGCCTCAGCAAAAGTGAAGTGCTAAGCAACTCAGTGAGACCCTGTCTCTAAATAAAATACAAAATAGAGCTGAGAATGTCGCTCAGTGGTCGAGTGCTCCTGAGTTCAATCCCTGGTACCAAAAAAAAAAAAAAAAAAAGAGGAGATTTAAGCAAGAATCTCAGGGAACACATATATTTATCAAGCAGGTGGAGGGACAGGAGTCTGTCTGCAGTGGAGATTTGGGTGGTCAGAAATGTGGATGAGTGTTCTGGTATAGATATGCAATGTTCCCCCAAAACTCAAGTGTTAAAAACTCAGCCTCCAGGGCAGCAGTGTTCAGAGGTGGGACTTTGGGGAAGTGATTGGATCATGAAGGCTCTGACCTCCCCAATGGATTAATCTAGTTGTTGGATTAATAATTGGAATGGACTACTGGGAGGAGGTGGAACTGTAGGCAGGCCAGGCATGGCTGGAGGAAGCAGATCTTCCGTGTTCTCTTTCTCTCTCTGCTTCCTGGATGCCGTGGGTTGAGCAGCTTCCCTCCACCACATCCTTAGCCATGATGTTCTCTGTCTCACCTCAGGCTGAAAGCAAAGGAGCTGACCAACCACAGACTGAAACCACGAGCCAAAATAAACCTTTCCTCCTCCCAGTTGTCTCTGTCGGGTGTTTCAGTCACAGTGATGAAAGCTACCACAATGAGGAGGTAAGTATGAGTTGTCATCCAGCCAACCGTAAGCACCACCCCCAATCTTTGGGTGGCAGGTGGGAAGCATGGCAGCTGAATGCTCATGTAACGTCCACAAGAAGACGGGGACTTAGGGACTACTGATGATCCCCTTTGTGTAATGAAGAAATGGACCCAGAAAGGAGTACAGTGGTGAGTTCATCAGCAGGGAAGGAGGGAAGGACAGAGGACCTTTCACAAAGAGAGGACAATGTGAGGAAAGACAGTGGCCCTGAACTACTTCAGGACAAAGATTGTGCACAGGGAGGTGTGTCCAGCAGGGCTATGGCCAGCCATATTGGAGCCCAAGGCAAAAGGAAGTCAGTCACACTGACCCCGTCTTCATTTAAACTTTTAGTATTTTGTTCATCTTTGATTTGTCTTGTGGATTTTTCTTTTCAAAATTGGACTGAAAAATTTTTTTGAAATCTTGATTCCTGAGTTTGTTGGCGCCACTGGGATAGATCAGAGTGCCATATTCTTTCAGCCTTGTTGACCTTGCTGCTAAGAACTCAAATTCCAGCCTGGGTCACTCCCTTTCCCTTAATCAGGAGAAGGCAAGGACCCTGATTTCTGTCTCACATGACAAAAGCCAATGGGGAACAGAATTCCATGGGAAACCAGGAACTTTGAGGAAGAGGAAATGATTGCCAGACACCAAAACCTAACAAATGTCCACTACAAGAGGTTCCACTTTGGGCCATCTGGAGATCCTTGGCGCAGAGAACAAAACCTCTGGGGGAGTTGAGGAGAGGAGGAGAGGGAAGAATAACATGCAGTCAACATGCATGGACCTCAGAGACAAGTGAGCCTGCACTGGCAGTGAGGTGTGGTGATAGTGACACCTTATAATCCCAGCTACTCAGGAGGCTGAGGCAGGAGGATCCCAAATTCCAGGTCAGTCTTGGCAACTTAATAAGACCCTGTCTCAAAATGAAATAAAAAAGGGGCTGAGAATACAACTCAGTGGTAGAAGATCGCCTAGCATGACCCTGGGTTTGATCCCCAGCACCAAAAACAGTCCAAACCCAACCTGCACTGCAGAGCCTGGGTTTAAATGCTGGCTCCACCACCCACTAGTGATGTGATTTCATCTAGTAACTTAAAGTTTTGAGCCTCAGTTTCCTGGCTATAAAAATGGGAATAATAGGGGCTGTGGCTCAGCAGTAGCACACTTGCCTGGCACTGGGTTCTATTCTCAGCATCACATATAAATAAATAACTAAAATAAAGATATATCAACAATTTTTTTAAAATAGGAATAATAAAAATTTGGTTCCCATAAGGCTATTATGAAGATCAAATGACTGAAATCCTGCAAGAGTGCTTGAGTCAAATAAATATTGAACATTCTTTTCTTTATGGAACTGTGGTGGCTATGGCTTAGGTTGTGCCCCTCAAAGTTCATATGTTAGAAACCTAATCTCCAGTGCAACACTGTTGAGACCTTAAAGATACCATCAGGGCACCAGGGTTCTGCCTCATGAATGGATTAATGCCACTGTTGTGGAAGTGGGTTCTTGAGTAAAGGATGAGTTTGATTTCATTCTCTCTCTCACAATCTCTCTCCATGCAATGTCTTGTACCATGTTATGGCACAGGAAGAAGGTCCTCACTTGGTATGGGCCTCCAGAAATGAAAGAAATAAATCTGTTTTTCTAGTTATTAACTTTTGTGCTATGGGTGTCCTATTGAGGAATTTGGAGCCCGACCCCACAGTATGTAGATCGTANACTACCAAAAATAAATTACATGAAATACCAGAATACAAAATAAAATAATTTTTTTCAGCCTGAAAAAAAAAAAAATAAAATAAATAAATAAATCTGTTTTTCTTTTTGTACTAGGTTTAAACCCAGGGATGCTTAACCACGGAGCCATATACCCAGCCCATTTTTGTATTTTACTTAGAGTCAGGGTCTCACTGAGTTGCTTAGGATCTGGCTAAGTTGCTGAGGCTGGCTTTGAACTCGTGAGCCTCCTGCTTTAGCTGCCTGAGCTGCTGTGATCACACTTGTGTGCCACCTTACCCAGCAAATCTCTGTTTTTTATAAATCACCCAGGCTCAGGTATTTTTTTTATAGTAGCACAAAACAGATTAAGAGAATGGTATAAGCATATTAAAAATTATTATTTTTCAAGATACTGAGGAATGAAGGTGGGGAGATGGAATAGTAACATGATCCTGAGAGTGTTTGTTTTCGTTTTTATTTCTCCCAGTTGGGAGAGCAAGACCAGGGTCCTGCCCAGAGGGGCAGCCCTAAGCATGTGGTGGGCATGAGTCCCCACGTGAGCCAGGAATACATGTTATGAGTCCTCTGGTTGAGCTGATCAATTCACAGAAAAGCTAATGGCTGGAGGAGAGGCATACATGCCTGGCCAGCATGGTCAGAACAGGGCCCAGGTCAGGAGCGTTTGAGACAGGACAGTCTTTCCCGTCACACTGTTATCTGCGAAAGCTGCCCTGAAACGGCCCTGTGAGATGAACATGCCACAGCATTTCCTCTGGAGCCTCTGAGCATCAGGAAAATGCCTTCTGTCCTTAGGTTATTAATTTTAAAAGCTTCATTTTCAGCTGTAATGGACCTTGGTGATAAAAGGGTCAGAGAGATGGGTCACTGCAACAATCACTTAAGGAAGTAAAGTCCTCTTCCATTTTGTGGAAATTAATAAGGGCTTCACCCTCTCCTCCACCTGGGAACACCCCAGGCATTCCAGAGCCAGCCACCTCTGACCTGGAGCATGGGGTTGGCCCCTCATCTACATCCATGGCTTCCTGGGATCACTGCTGGTCAGAGGGGCACTGCGCCTCTCCCTTGCAGTCTCTGAGGACAGGGACCATCGTCTGCTATGTTCCCAGCACCCATCAGAGTGCCAGGTGCTCAATGTGCGCTCAACATGTGCCTCAGGATGAACACTTTCCTTGCAAAACGTAAGTGGATGCTGATCCATAATGGGTTGGGGGGGAGCATGGGAGGAATAGAGGAACTTTAGAAAGGGAAATGGGGAGGGAGGAAAAGGAGGTAGGAAAGATGGTGGAATGAGACAGATCTCATTACCTTAGATACATGTATGAAGACATAAATAGTGTGACTCTACTTTGTGTACAACCAGAGAAATAAAAAATTGTGCTCCCTATGTGTACTACGAATCAAAATGCATTCTGCTACCATGTAAAACAAATTAGAACAAATTAATTAATTAATTAATTTTAAAAATCACTCACTCTGGAGTTGGCAAAGAGTGGACAAGGAGAGTTTGAGAATGAGCTTCTCCAGTAGCATGTGGTCAAGGGGGAAGTGACTGTGTTTTGATTACAGTACTGAGGATTGCAAACCTCAGAGCCAAACTCTGCAGTGTTTACTCTGTGCCTGAAATTGTCCTGATGATTCCAATGGCCCTTTCCAATGATTATCTCACTTATTCTCAAAAGAAACCTATGAGGTAAGACCATTAATACAGACAATTAACAGATGAGGAAACTGAGGCTCAGAAAAGCTGCACACACACTATCTATCTTTGGTGCTATTTGCTATTCTCTGCTACACTTAGGTTATCTTGCTCCAAGCTGAACTCCTGGATCCAAAACAGGGCATGGAGTTTGCAGACTTCAAGTCTGAGGGAATTTTTGGTGTATCTGAGCCATAGATTTATGAGGTGTAATAACAGAGTCCTCTAATCTGGGTCTACTGTTTCAGA
Source organism: Marmota marmota marmota (assembly GCF_001458135.2). Classification (NCBI taxonomy): domain Eukaryota; kingdom Metazoa; phylum Chordata; class Mammalia; order Rodentia; family Sciuridae; genus Marmota; species Marmota marmota. The sequence goes on from NW_025999949.1 coordinate 27,369,554, forward strand.
AAAAGTAGAAAATCATCCCCTGGTGCTTTTGTAAATAGTCCTTAATTGAACTCAGCATTGGTATCATTACCACCAAGTTCTGCAATTAACCAGCCTGGAGATTGCTTGCTATGTTGCAGCTATGGAGATATTTACATATCCATGTGTTAACTCTAGGCAAGACTTTCAGCCTGCAAATTGCTTATTTAACTGTGATCATAGCTGCTAGGAAACTGCCTGGGGCCATTTCAGGGGAAATTCAGAGGACAGAATTCCCCCAAGGACAGCTGTTGCCACCCCAGAATGACAACACTGACGATTAAGAACTAACATTTATACAGTCCTTTAAAAATTAGGGAACACATTCTCCTACCGTGGCTTGCCTCTGTAGGAGAAAGTGCCTCTGTATGATAGTGGGGAGGAAAGGACTGATATGAGGATTATGATTTTTAAGAAGAATCCCCAGAGGCTGTTATCTCTGGGGCTATAATATAATGCTTCATTCAGCAAATATTCATTGAGCACCTACTAAGTGCTAGGAACTATCCTAGGTGCTAGATTATAATAGTGAACAAACAGACTTTCTCCTTTGACTCATGAAACTTATAGTCTAGTGGGGGAGAAATATCATAACCAAATAATGTACACAAATAAATATGAAGTTACAACTGTGGAATCAGAGAGATAAAAGCTACAATGAGCCTAAAATAGAAGGATTTAATCTCATCAAGACATCTGAGCTATCATGGATAGAAATTAACTAGATGAAGAAAGAGAGAAGAGTATTTTTATGCAGAGACTGAAGGATGTTTAAAGACCCTGGGATGACAGGGAGAGTATCAGTTGTTTTTTTGTACATAACAAAAAACATTTAAAAAAATGTCTTAAACAACTGTTCAGATTTTATTTCTGTGGATTGGCAATTTGGATGAGATATGCAGGTGGTTTCCATCTGACCCCAACTCTGCTCATTCATACACTTGTGGCCAACTCCCAGGACTACTGAAATGGTGTCTGTCTTAAGTGATTGCTTATCCTTCTCCAGGTGTGTCCAGGTTTCTTATACAGCAGCTATATTGGGAGAGGACAGGAGAGAAGCTTGCAGGCCTTTTAGAGATCCAGCTCAGAACTCACCCTCACTCCTGTTACCTTCTCTATTGGTTAATACCTTCTGATAAAGGACCAATGGGATACAGAATCTTACAAATGAAAGGGGTTTTCTGGGTGCTTCGATCCAGGAAACAAAAAGTAGCATTTGATTGATGGGAAGATAAACATATCACGTATGGCCCCACCAGTATCCAGTCCACTAAAGGTCAGGAACTGGTTCCCCTGCCTTGGGTTCTTTTCAACTCTACGCACTTGCCCCCTCCACACTGAGGGCAGAGAGGTTTATCTAAAATGCAAACTGATCTTGTAATTTTCACTATTTCCTCAATGCCTGCCAAGCTTATCTGCACATCAGAATCACCAGGAGAAGCTGTTTAAATTTCATACTCCTGTCTTCCACCCTCCACTTACTAAATTCAAACTTCTCAGGTGGGGAAAAGAGATCAACATTAATATTTTTTAAAGCTCCCAAGGAGTTCGATGCAACTAATCCAGCTGGGACCCATTGGCTGCAAGGTAGTCCAGATTCAAGTTTTGCAAAAAAAGAGTCTGTAGCCTTATTGAGTTCACCAGCTTAGACCCTGAATTTTTTGAGAAATACTCCCACCCTCCTCCAATCTTCCACCCCCAGAACTGATGTATTGCTCCATCAAGAACCTTCCATATTCTGTACTTTGTTAATCATATTTTTGTTCAAATGCATTATTAATATTGGTTTGCATATCTACCACATCCTCACACCTCCTCCCCAGCTCAATATTTTAAAAACTTTTCCATGTAATCCGTGAGGTTCTTGTGGATCATATTCAGCCTATAAACTTCAGTGCCTACTAGAGGGTCTGGTATAGAATTGAGCCAATGAACCCAAGTGTCCATGGCCAATGAATGGATAAGCAAAACATGGTATATACACTCAATGAAACTGTATTCAGTCTTAAAAAGATGGGCCCGGTTTGTAGCTCTGTGGTAGAGCACTTGCCTAGCATGTGTGAGGCACTGAGTTCGATCCTCAGCACCACATACAAAATAAATAAATAAAAATAAAGGTATTGTGTCCATCTACAACTAAAACAATTTTTTTTTAAAAAGAAAGTACACTATGACACATGATGAAAGGGGAATGAGCCTTAAGGACATTATGCTAAGTGAAAAACGTCAGACTAAGTGGGCAAACACTGGAGATGGCACTCATTTGAGGTATCTACAGTCGTCAAATGCAGAGACAGAGAACAGGATGGTGGCAAAGGCAGGGGGAAGAGGATTTGTTCAATGGGTATAATTTTACAAGATAAAAAAAGATTCTGGAGAAGGCTGGTGGTGATGGTTGCATACAATGTGAAAGTACTTAATTCCATGATTTTGAAGTGCATTTAAAAATGGTTAGGTTGATATCCTTTGTATCACATGTATTTTATCACAATTGGAAATTAAAATGAAAAGTTGAACTAATGAAACTATGGAGGTTACCACGCATTTGTTGAATACGTCAAGGCTTGGGACATTTTCTGATACAACAACTCTGTCAGAGAAGCTCACGGTCTCTATTATAACTTCAATTCTTTAAGATAATGGCTCTGCACATAGTCCATAGAGACACTGTTGGGTGACAGCCAGATGAGGTCCGACCAAAGGCTGCTTGCTTTGTTTACGTCTGCCTGACTGCCCAGGCTCAACCTGTTTGTTCTCTACCACTCTCCCGCCTGTGATCTCCTTAGTCTTCTCACTCTCAGAACTAGCACACCTCTGCTAAGTGGCTCTCTCTCTCTTCCAGATTCCATAGCTAATTGTTCCTACTTCAGGAAAACCCAGAGGGTCAGCCGCCAGCTCAGGCCAGCCTTCTCAGGCAAAGAAACCAGATAGAACCACCACCCCACTGCATTGGGAATTGAATCCAAGACCTTGTACTTTGTAGGCAAGGGTTCTGAGCTACATCCCCAGCCCTTTATTATTTTATTTTTACTTTATTTTAAGATAGTTGCCCAAGCTGGCCTTGAACTTGCAATCCTCCTGCCTCAGCTTTCCAAGTTGCTGTGATTTACAGGTGTGCCACCTGGCAGGACTAAAAAGTTCTTTATTAAATAGAACCAATGCCTCCATTCTTTGAATTTTCTGGAGTTTTGAGTCTACCTGCTAGAAACAAGCCAAGTCCAACCTTTCTTCCACACAGCAGATCTTCAAATGTTCCCACACAGCCCTGATGATCCTCCCCAAGCATCTTCCAGACCTTCAGTTTCATAGAGGTTCCTAGACTTTTCCTCTACCCGGTTGCCCTTGCCTGATCTCATATAGTTGATTCATGTTCTCTTAACACATGGCTCTCAGAAGTAAATAAATTCTCCAGATGGCATCTGACCAGTGCAGAAAAGAGCAGGATTATTATTTCCATGCTGTGGATGCAAATTTGCTGACTCCTGAAATGAATCCAAATATCCATTATGTTTTTAAACTTAACTATAAACCCAAACCAGGCAATTTGTGTGTCAGCCCTAAAGGAAATCAAACCAGTGTCCTGAATGCTCCAGATTGCCTGAGATCCCTGACTGCACTCCACCGTGAACAGACATGGAGCATTCCGTTATTTTGCTATCTTTTCATGATTTTCAGAAATTGACTAATTTGCACATGAAGCTGAAACTCTCCCGGTCCTCGCCCTGTTTACTGTCAGGAATCAGCTGTTACAGGCCCGTTGTCCTCACTTAGATAGGATCTCAGCTCCCTCCCATCAGAATCTCACCCAGTTATTATTTCTGGATCCCGAGAGGGTCTCGTGTGGGTTCTAAACAGGCCTCTTGGGTTTATTCCCTCCAGACCCTCTATGACCTTCAGCTGCCCTTGAAGCCTTCCCATGAGGAACAAAAACAGGGACACGAGTCTGCCCAGACTGGGGTCTCTCAGAGCCCCTGAATCCACAAACTTCACCTCTCTTAACCTGGAGCCCCCCTGGGTGCTCCGTGCCTGCCTTTACCTCATGGTCTCCTCTGCCGGCAGCTACTTCTGCAGGAGGGCCACAAGGGTTGCTTTGAGGAGCTTCTCTTCCCTCAATCTTTATCAATCACCCCAAACCAAAATACTGTATGTGGAGTGAGGCTAGATGTATCTTGAGAATTCTTGGCCATTTTGCTCTCTAGCATGCATGCATATGGCTCTTATCCTTGGAGATTACCTGACACATTTCCAGGGTTCTCACTCAGACTCAACAGAGAAAGTTATGTAAGCAGAGACATAGGGTGGAAATGTTAAAACCAGGCAAAAAATCCCAGTCTCCTGAGGTCCCCAGCAAATCATAAAAGAAAAAAAAAAAGTGTTTCTAACAAATGAAACAACCTCCTGGTATTTATCTGGAAATTACAAAGCATTTTTTAAAAAATTTATAAAGAAATTATTTTATATTTTGTATTAAATTCCCACCCATTCATCCAATCCAAAGCTCTCTCTTCACTCCAGTTTTTTACTGTTCCTTTCCATTAGATAACAATCATATTTCCGTTGGGAAGAGAATGACAAAATTCAGCAGGGATGTTGCAAGAAATCATGAATTAAAAAAAAAAAAAAACCTGTTAGTTGAACAAGTTTTTACTCGAGGGAGGGAAAATGCTAAAAATAAATAAATAAATAAATAAAATAAGCCAGTGAATCTCAATTTTTCTGAGATTGAGAGTTTATTTTTCTTTTTAATAGATTTGCTATTTTCTCCGTATAAGGTCTCTGACCCCGATTTTTTTCTCCTTGAACTGTGGAAAAATCATTGCTTCTCCTTACAGTGCACTTTATTTTCATGGTGTGGGATACCACGGTGCCTTTAATGACTCTAAATGGCAAATGGTGCCCAGCAGAGGTGGGCATAGGTTATGCTGACGCCTTGGGGATTTAGAAATCAAGTCCGGTTGGTGGTGGGGATGTGTGTCCTAGAGCAAGTGGCTTCACCTCTGACCTTCTGAGTCTTCCTCTGAGGATAAAAAAAATGTATACATTATGAGATCATGTAAAGTGCCCAGCACAATGCCTGTCTTGTCCGAGGTAAGTGGAGAAATGTTACTTCTTTTCTGTTTCTCTTAGAGTGGAAAACAGGAGAGCTGTATTCTGGCCCAGAGAAGGTTTGTTTAGATGAGGCACCTAAGGAGGGAGAGGGGCACCCCTGGAGGGCACTGTTCATTTATGACCAAGAACAGCAGCTGATAGGCTCAATGAGGAAAACCTCTCTTCCCCCTTACAAATATAGCACCAGTTGAGAGATAAGAGTGCACAAGGAACTCACAGGTCACCATCATAACTATAAAACTGATGAAACTCATGGTGTTACATGTTTGGTCCAAAGGATACGCTAACTCCCCTTTGTTCCCTCAAATTAATATAGACTAGATGCTTATAACTTTAGAATTACTATATCTTCCATATGGATTTTACTTTTCCATTATGAAATATCCCTTTTTACCTCTTGTAACATTTCTTAACTCTTCTAAAGTCTGCATTTTCTGACACCAGTGGAGCTATGCCAAATTTCTTTTGTTCAGGGTTTGCATTAAATATATTTTTTACCTTGTCATTTTTAATTTTTCTGTATCTTTAAGGTATGTATCTGGTAAACAGCATGTAGTTGCTATTATTTTTAAAAAACCCAACCTGGAAATCTCTATCTTTTAATTGAGTATTTAGTCCAGTTACATTTAATTTAGTTAACTGATGTATTTGGAGTATGTGAGTATACTTAATTTATGATTTATCAAGATATGAGGGCTATCCCCTCATGATGCTTTGAAATTCTTATCTTGATTCACTATTCTCCATTATTAGAAAACTGACTTGATACAGCCCGAATGAAACAAAGATTTAGATAAATACAAATGCAAAACTGTTCTGAGAAAATATTTGCCTTTTTACAACTGCCAATGATGCCAATAACAAGAAGAAAGGGTGGACAACAGGAATTTCTGCAGCATGTGGGCAGAGCGGCTTCTCCTGTAGGAGTGTGCATTCAAAGCCAGCCCTTATTAGGATGACAGCGTGACCAGAAAAGCTCAACAAAAAAATAAATGACACCTTCTCTAAAGCTTCTCTGGTTCTGTTTCTGGTTTCCATAGCTGCTACTGGTGTGTGAGAGAGAGTCTTTTAAAACAAAAGAGAGATGACTCTCAGTTTCTCTTAAGCAGACTTCAGAGTTAACAGCCACGTTACTATTTGTTCCCTGATGCTTGCCCCTGATTAAATTATCATTAAATACACATTACACGAATAAATTAACAATGTGAAATATGTAGCTCATCTGTAAATCGTCTTAGTCATTATGTTGCTGTCTGACCTTGGGCAAGTCAATTTCCCTTTTTGAGTCCTGGTTCATTTTAGACTATTCATCTCACACATGTGAGATGTGCTCACATTCCCTTTACAAAAATAAGGAGTTAAAAAGCTCTCAGGTGGTGAGATAGTCATTCCTTTTCTAATTCTCTCAATAGCTCTGTTTATTTAAAAGAGAAAGCCACAGTTTTCTATAAGTAAATTGCTAAGCTCTCTTAAACACTCTGTTATACATTAGTTCTGGACTGTCCCCCCCCGCAAACTCATGTGTTGAAGGCTTGGTCCCCAATGCAGAATCTTTCAGAGACAGGGCTCTTGGAAAGAGATTGGATCATAAAGTCTCAGACCTCAGTGGATTAATAATTTGATGATTTATGGGGAGATGGTGGAAACTGTAGGAGCAGGTCCCACTTGGAGGAAGTAGGTGATTGTAGGAAGCAGGTGTACCCTGGAAGAGGTAGATTTTACCCCTGCCCTTTCCTTTCTCTTCCTCTGCTCTGTGGCCAACATGAGGTGAGTGGTTTTCCTGTGCCATGCCCTTCCACCATGATATTTCCCCCTTGGAGCCAGCCAACCATGGACTGAAAACTCTGAACCTATGAGCCCAACTAAGGTTTTCTGCCTCTGAGTTGATTTTCTCAGGTATATGTCACAGTGACAGGGACAGCCTTTCTTGTCCCCATGGTTACTGGGTGGGGCAAGAGATCTGTGCTGAACCAGTGGAATGCTCTCAGGATTCTATATGTGCAGGGAGTGATCAAAGATACTCACAGTGATTATGGGAAACTCAAAGTCCTTCAATAATTATCTACTACGGTGAATCATGTGCCTACTCCATGATCCTGCAATTCCCCTGGAAATAATATATTTAAGAAAAATGAGTGCACATATCCTTAAAAAGACAGGTACAAACATTTTCAATGAGTAGAAATACTCATCATAGCCCCAACTAGAAATAATCAATGTCCATAAAATGTAGAATGGATAAGACATTTTGGTATAAGCATACAATAGAATATTTCACTGCAATTAAAAAGTGACAAACTGTGAATCACTACTACAAGCAACCACATGCATAAACCTCACAGATATGAGAAGAAAATCACCCTCAGGTATAAAGAAGTACAACAGAGTGGATATTGAATGGTTCCATCTATGTGAAGTTCACAAGCAGAAAAAACTAATCTGCAGTGATAAAAGTCAGCACCTTTGGGGATGATGTGTCAACCAGGAGTGGGTATGAGAAAGCCTTCTGAGGTGTCAGAAATATTCTAGAGATTGAACACAGTTCTGGTTACAGAGAGGCAGACGTATTTGAGATGTACACGTAAGCCTTGGGTTCTTAACTCTATATAAATTGCATCTCAATTAAAAAGAAAACAAAGCCCAGTAGCCTGAGTTGTGTCCAGGGTTGGCAGCTCTGGTGTCTGTACTCTAACTATACTGCTATGACGTGCACTTGGCTCTTGGTCATGTACTCAGCTGCATAGCCTCCCTTGGTCCCTGACTGCTGTAGGAGCCAGGTTCCCTATCCTGCCAGTGCGTCTGCCCAGCAAATTATTTTTACATTCACTTTGGCCCAACTCACTCTCTGCTATATGTGGTCAACTCCCCTAACTGGCACATTAAAGAAAACAAAGGATTTTGATGGCTGCTGGGACCCCCAGCTCTGCCCCATGGTTGTGCTGCCCATGTGTGATTCCACCCAGTCCTTCAGCAGTCTAAGATGCTTTCGAGTCAGAAGATGACACTGTCTTCATGGCTGTCATCTCAGTGGTAGCATAATCGTAAGAAAACCCTACAGGGTCCTCTTTACCAAGAAGTCCACTTTGATGCTTTAAAAATTACTAAATTCACATTAAATATGGAATTATTAGATTACAAGTTATTAGATTTAAATTATTAAGTTATTTCCATTAAAATTTCTTCTGTCCTCCCTCACCCCTGCCTCTTTTTGGAAGGCCTGCTTATTGGTGACCTCAACCCTCTCCTAGCGTGTGACCTCTGGAAAAGAGGATTACATTAACAAATGTGATCATATTTTGTAAATCATAAAAAGACAAGATACATGAAAGGCATTAGTATTAGTTTTGAAAAGGCAAAGGAAATTGGTACCTGATATGCTCAGCTGGTTCGAATCATTAAAATCATTTAGATCTATGCTTTACAAGCCTGCCTAATTGCAAAAGCTATAAACTGTCTTGGGAAAACAACCATTTAAAAAAAGCATGACATTTCAAAATGTAACACAAGTCAGGACCAACTATCTCCTGATGGTTATTGTAGCAGAATTGTTATCTTGGTTTAACGGACACTTTAAAATTCAATTAGATTTTTGGACTGGAAAAATAAAATCATATGATGAAATGAAGATAGCAGGTATATTGGAAGATAATGTTACATAAGGAAATTATTTCGGTGAACTTTATTTGAATCAGGATGATTCATAATTGTATAATTAGATACTTCAATTTAAACATGAAATGCAGTTAATTATGCAAGAAGAAAACAGAGCATCTCTCCCTGGTAGTTTTCAATGAAATATATTAATGAGACATTGACATTGTTTTTTTTTTTTTCCCCCAGACAACCAGTTGTGGTGAGTTGGTAGCCTGATGTCTGCAAACATTTCCTTTTTTAAAAAAAAAAATTTATTTTTTAGTTGTAGGTAGACACACAATCTTTGTTTCATTTTTTTTTTAACGTGGTGCTGAGGATAGAACCCAGTGCCTCACGTGTGCTAGGTGAGCACACTACCACTGAGCCACAACCCCAGCCCTGCAAACATTTCCTCTTAGATTGAAACATGAGCATTTAGGTTACCAGTTCTCTCTCTTGTATTCACTCACCATTCCCTTGAGTCTAGGTCTCCTGGAGAGTTCACAAACCATCGCTGCTTTCGAACCCTGGAGTGGCCGAGTGGCCTAGTGGTCCGTCAGCAGTGCATGATGGGAACTGCTCACACAACCACTGGGGCATCTTGGAGCCGCCTTTGCCTGCAGGTGAGACTTCCCTGCCTTCTGACCCACTGGCCCTGGTGTCCGAATCTCATACTGACTAATGCTTTGACTCTGGAATCAGACTGGCTTTCTGAATGTCCTTTTTTCCTTCCATCTTTGATCATCCAAGAGGTGGCTAATTCATGTATCGTAAATTAAACATTTGGGCATAGTTTTACCTTATAATACCTTTTTGGAGATTCTCAGTAACCCCGGGAATCAACTGATTTCAATGTATTTTCTAGCCCTTTATATAGCAAGATGAGAAAATTACAGAGGGATGGTTGCTTCCTCAAGATCTAATGGCTAGTGTCAAAAACAGAATCAGATTCAGGATTGGCTACATCATTTGATTCCAGTGTAAAATGAAAATGGAACAGTTTTGATGTCACTTCCATAATTTGATTACAAATTGGAACCCACTGTTCAGCAATCATTAAGAATTCAAGACGGTCACAGTGGAGCCTGAACTCAGGAGTTCTAAACTTCACCAGCAGCTTCAGGAGCAGTGTTGGTGTTTCAAGGGGCATCTTTTTTCCTTGTCTGAGTTCCAAAACAATTGAGAGAACCAAAATTGTCAGGCAGATGGTGCTAAAAATGCCAGCTTGATTTTGGAAAAAGGCAGGGCTGGAGATGGTGGTATAGGTGTGGCTGCAGTTGGCTGCCTAATTCTGACGCCAGAATAAGAGACTTGTTGCTGGTGGCTTTAGAAAAAGGAAAATTGCTCCCAGCAGGACAGCACCTTTCCAGATAAACTTCCAGCTGGTGAAGCAGGGCTGGTTCTCTAGACCAGTGGATCCACAGAAGAAGAAAGAAGGGTTAAGCCTACCCAACCTAGTTTGGTCTTCAAGTCTCACTAGTTGGAGATGTCACTTTTCCTTTGGGAAGGAGTGACCAAGGAGGCAGTAAGGGCTCAGGGGACACTCTTAAAAGGGCCCTCAGTGATCCCCACCGACCGGCATTCATGCCCTTATGTAATCACCCTTAGTGTGAGCTGGACCTAGTGATTTTCTTATAACACACAGAAGTGATGTCACTTCCACAATTTGATTACAAAGACTGTGACCCACGCTCCCCTGCTTCCTCTGATAAAGCCCATAAAATATGAGCTGTTTCATGGAGAGACCCATGTAGCAAGAAACAGAGGGCAGTGACTAGCACCGATGAGCTGAGGGGCTCATCCCAAAAGCCTCCAGGGAGTTGAATCTTGATTTGCAAGTGTGATTTGCACAGATCAGTTGATGTACACTTTGTGTTTTTAAACCAGAGTCCACCTGTGGGCTCAGCAGCTCTTTGGCACTCAGATGCCCTCTTCTACACAGGGTTCCCTTGGCCTCCGGTGACCTTTGGGACACCTGCGTGGGCTATTTCAACTCTGTAGAGCACAATTCCAAAAAACAGCAATGAGGTGGTCTCATTACTGGTCTTTTGGACTAATTGTCCACCCCCAATTCCATCTTCCCTCTCCCTGCCTCTTTTGTTACTGAAAAATCAATTTGGCTTTTCTTAAAACCATCAAGATGTCTTCATTGCCTAGGTGAAAGCTAAACCCCGTAACTTTCACACTGAATGTGTTTCACAGTCTTGTCCAAATCAGCCTGGCCCCTCTGACCTAGATGCAAAGGGAGAAGAACGTTGATTAACGGGGAGACCAATTGAGAGATTTTTAAAGTATCCAGATACATAATGAAGCCCTTTACAAATGCATGGGAGTGGCCCCAAGGATTCTAGATTGGTTTGTTCATTCATTCACTCATTTCACAAATATTTACCAGTAGGCATTTTTCTATAAGCTGTGGAACACAAAAGTGAACACATAATTCTTTCTTCATGTGCTTATATTCTCTGAGGAGAGATGAACTAACCAAACCAAAAAAAAAAAAAAATCTATATTATCCTACATGTTGAATAAGTGCTGTGAAGAAAAATGAACCAGGGAAGTGTTGACAGGTATTTTAATTCAAAATATGGTGGTCAGGGAAGGCTTCAGTGAAAATGACATTTAGGCAAGAGCCAGACCAGGTAGGGCATTGTAGGCCTTTGAACCCCCTGGTTTATTGAAGAGAACCGGTATTCCCTGGGTGGGACATGCTGCTTCTGTGCTGGCAAAGTAATAAGCTTTGGCAAGTCACTTGCCTCTTCACCCTGTTTCCTCACTTGAATTACAGTGCTGTCCATCTTGAAGAGTTGTTGCATGCTTTGAAAGATATCATGCACATAGTTAGACAATCCATTCACTTATTCTTCTCACAAAAATTTGTTGAGTGCCCACTACATACCACCAATGACATTTGGCATGTATAAACACACACAGCACACATATGTTGGCCAATATTAAAATTATTAAAAAGAGACAAATCTCCGGGTATGGTGGTACACACCTATAATCCCAGCAGCTTGGGAGGCTGAGGCAGGAGGATCGAGAGTTCAAAGCCAGCCTCAGCGACTTAGCAAGCCCTAAACAACTTAACGAGACCCTATCTCAAAATAGGGCTGGTGATGTGGCTCAGTGGTTCAGCCCCTGGGTTCAATTCCTGGTAACAGCAACAAAGAGACAAGTTGGCAGGTGATCTTTGTCATGCCTTTTTTCCAAAATGGTAAACTGCTGCATTCTGGGCCTGATTCATTAAGGACCACGGGAATAACACAATTGCAGTCCTCTTCTACCTCACAGCCTTACTTCTCACTCAAGAGGCCATAAAGCTCACTCATATAAGGCCATTTGGCTGGAATGAAGTACCCAAAGATCTTATAGAAAAGCTGATGCTAAATAATCAATGACATAATTGCCAAGCTGGACTCCATGATACAAGATCTCATTTCTTCCAATCTCCAGTGTGAGTTGCCTATTGGATTTCTTTACTGAGAGTTTGATGCAGGGGCCAGGCAGGGAGCCCCAAGGCACTGGAGAATGGATTCTTCATGGTAGCACAACCCTAGTAGTTGAAGTTTTCCTGGACAGGTCTACAGATCCATTATCTGGTTCATCCAAATGGGCTCTGAGCCCCTTGTAGAGATACACAGCTGCCTACACTGATTAGTGAAAAGCAAAACAACCCAACAAAACTCGTTAGATACCCAGTTGGTGTGTCTAGATGAGTCATCTGAACTCAGTTGCTTTCCAATTCCCCCAAATCTAATGCAGAGCCTGCTAGGTTTTAGAAGCAGTACTGGCTAGTGGAGGATAAAACCAAATTAGACAGAGCTGTTGCCCATGAGGGACTCGCTGTCTAGCCGGTAAGACACACACAGTGCTGATGCTCCCTGACAAGGGTTATAACAGGCAAGCATGAAGTACAGTGGGAATAACTAAGAAGCGACAACTCTCTCTCTCTCTCTCTCTCTCTCTCTCTCTCTCTCTCTCTCTCTCTCTGTGTGTGTGTTGTGGAGAAGTATTTGTGAGTTAATGAAAGCCACAAATGTTTCCAAGATACTGATGATTGTAAGCTGTTCCCTGATTTAATATCAGCTTTTGGGTAAACAGTGAAAGTACTGCCACATTAAATGGTCACAGTAATTACCATATGCATACCAATCACAGAAATGTCAACACTGTGAAAATACACTGTTAGAACTGTCTTTCTGCTAAACTAGGGATTCCTACACCTGGATGGGGATTCTGAGGGTCTGTTCTCATCATGAGGGTGGGTAGGACTGGCTTAGGGACCCAGTTTAGAGTGTAGAGAGACCTGAACAAGGCAGAGGCCCCCAGGGCAGGCACTAAAACAACTAGCCAATGCTGGAGGCATAAAAGGAAGAAATAGTTACTCCCCAACTCCTCCAAGGAGAACATAATATATGGTTGAAAGAAGGTTGTAAGAAATATTTGTATAAGATGTATGTTTATGAGGATGTTGGTGGGACAGATCTCCTGAAAGCCTGCTTGGGCTGCTAACTGCCTTCCAAGGAGGCTGCAGTTGGGCCAGGTGTGGGGTTCTGGTTTTGCAAAATGGGTTGTGCAGGCTCAGAGCTCATTACTGTCATAATGGAGGACAAGAGTGGGTTTACCAGCAGGTCTCCTTCCCCATCCTGTCTTCTCCCTTAAGTAAATGCAAATGGGTACTTAGATTGTGCATTTGAAGGGGAATGTGATGATTTGTCTGCCTGGGAGTCCCACTGTTTCTCTGGCTGAAAGGCAGCATTCAGAAGTAGCAACTGAAGACAATGTGGAGGAGGTCCCAGTCCAGATGCTGGGCTGGAAGATGGAAACTGGGAGAGAGGCCAGGCTTGTAGGCTCTGGGGTCACCAGAGCGAGGAAGCTCCCAGGGCTTGGAGCCTCCTGCTGGGATTCACAGGGCACAGGTGGCCTCCTTCCCTGGGGTGGAAAGGAGCTGTTCAGGGTGCTGAGGTTAATCAGGCTTTGTGAGTTCTTAATCATCAATTGGTGGGTTATCTTTTCCTTCACTGCCAAATGCTTTTCTAAGTCACTGTCTTGTGTGTGTGTGTGTGTGTGTGTGTGTGTGTGTGTTTGAGGTTGGAAGAATGAGGAGCAATGGATGGAACAGAGAGCAAAATATGGATCAGGGAGATGCTCTGGGTTCACAGCTTTCTGGAGACTAGCCTGCACAGATTTGACTCTTGGGTAAAGGAGCAGAGGTTATCATTGTAGCACAGTATTTGGGATCCCACAGGCCTCTGAATCTTGATTCCAGCACCGGCCCATATGATCTTGGGCAAGTTATTTTTTTAATCTCTCCACAACGTTAGTTTCGTGGTCTGTCAGTCATGCAGGACTGACAGAATTAACCAAGATCGTGTATAGAGGGTATAGGATTGCACGGTATAAATAGTGAATTGTACTTATCATTGTTATTGTTATAATTATAATAATTTAGCAATATTCATATTGGGACTCATTTTTGACCCTTTTACTCAAACTAAACCCTGAAATAACTGCAAAAAGCAGACAATGGGCCAAAAATCTCCATCATGGATTTCTAAGCAGTGACCTTTTCATTGAAACCCAAGGCCAACTACAAATGCCCAACCAGGTTCTGCTATTTTCTTGCTGAAACATCTTTTTTAAAAAATACCTTTATTTATTTATTTATTTTTTATATAGTACTGAGAATCGAACCCAGAGCCTCATATATGTAAGGCAAGTGCTCTACCACTGAGCCACAACACCAGCCCTTGCTGAAACGTCTTGGAGTAACTCACTTGATTTATTTGAGTGGATTTTTCTACCTAACAAATGGAAATGGAGCTCTCAGCACTAAAATTATTGCCTGCATTGGCATAATTCACATCTTAGAGGATTGGGATGCAGACTGAAGCCCTGTTCCCAGGTAAAGGGAAAGTTCTGTGCATGTACCTTATCAGCTAGGATTTCTACCTTGCCCTCCTGTCAAGGCCTGCTCTCTAGTGTATAAAATTTATTTATAGTAGGTTCTCTACAGAGATGTGTTAGATGGATAAATTAACAGATTTGCCCATACATGCAGGGATCCATTCTGTAAACACATGTAACCCAAACAAGAATCCGTGGTCCCAGGCACCTGCTCATGCTGGGCCCTTTCTCCTCTCCCAGGGAGGGTTTGGTTTTTGCCTTCATGTTTCCCCAAGACTGGGGAAAGGGTACAAAAAAGGGAAAGAGTAGAGACAGACTCTTGCTTAAAGCAGAAAGGAAACAAAACACAAGCAGAACCTCTAAGCTGATCAATATATAACACATAATGGGGAGAGAGCAGCAGGGGGTTGGGGACGTGAGGGCACTCCAGAGGGAGAACCAGCCGCCCTGGGAGTGCGTTTGTGTGCATGTGGCTGGGGAAAGCCATTCAGATTGTCAAGCAGAGGCTCTGAGCAATTTCAGAGTCTGAGCAAACAGGGGAGGAGAAAAAAGGGAGTTTTGGAAGCGCATCATTGTGGGTTAGATATTGCATCTTCCTCCCTGTTCTTGGGGATACATGGGTGAAGAATGGATTCTCCTTTCATTGGGAGTTGCTGGGTGGTGTTTTTTTTTTAAACTATTAATTTAATTTATTTGTAGGTATACATGTCAGTAGAGTGTATTTTGACATATTATACATGGAGTATAACTTATTCTAATTAAGATCCCATTCCTGAGGCTGTGCATGGTGTGGATTTCACTGGTCGTGTATTTATACATGAACCCAGGAAGTTATATCTGATTCATTCCACTGTCTTTCCTATTCCCATCCCCTCTTCCTTCCCTTCATTCCCCTTTGTCTAATCCAATGAACTTCTATTCTTCCCCTCCCTCCTTTATTGTGTGTTAGTGTCCACATATCAGAGAGAACATTTGGCCTTTGGTTTTGGGGGGCTGGCTTATTTCATTTAGCATGATCGTATCCAGGGCAGTGGTTATTTCAATTTGACTGCACCCAGAAACAAGGCACACGGGCCTCAGGATTTATAAGCTTTACACAATGAATAAGTTTCACCTTGTACAGAAACTAGGCGAGGGTCCGCAGTCCAGCAGTAAATCAAAACACTCCCATCTTCCAGGAGCTCCAGGCTTCACACCTGTGCATACACACTCACCTGCACTCTTGCACATTCACCCAGGCATGAAGCCTCAGGTGCTACCATGGAGCATTATACCAAATGCTATTGGTGGCATCTAGGACAGCATCATAGAAGAGGTACCATTTGATCTGGGGTTTGAAGAGGAAGGAGTTCAAGTCTTACAAGTGGAAAAAGAAATATAAATATGTCTACATGTATATCCATATAAATATTTACATGTGATATTGGATGTTTAATGAGCACATAAATGATGTGTACTGGAAATATGGGGGAAGAAGAGTTCCATCTGCTTCTGGAAGTCAGGGGCAGTTCACAAGGGAGATGATCCTTACTCTGGGTCTTGACATATGCATAGGAGTTCACTAGGTGAAAATTGTGAGGAAGGATATCAGAGTCTAGACAGAAGGGAACACTGTGTGTGAGACAGGGAGGTGCCAGTTCCTTGGTCCTCTGGGTGGATGGCATGAACTCGTGAAACTTGATCCTGGCCTGGCCAAGCCTAAGCCATCGGTTGTTTGTGTTTCAAAGGTGGACAAGGACAGCCAGGGCGTGTGTCTGAATAGGCAGTGATCTGAGTGCTGGGTACACCCAGTTCCTTTCTGGTGATCAACAATGTCATGTAGTGAAGTTGCCTTTCCAGGACAGTGACGCCACCTGGGTTTGGCTCTGCACCTCCACCTGAATAAGGGACTTATTGTCTTTCACAGAAAGAAGCCACTGAGGTTTGGAGGAGTGGCAACCTAGAATCCCTAAAGCCTCTGGCAACTGATGATGTCGGGGCTGGAGGTGGAGGGGAAGGAACTGCTGCCACAGCCTCACCCTGGTGCCAGGGCCTTGGAACCATCACTCAGCACATTTTCCTGTTCTGGTTTCAGGTGCCTCTCTCCTGAGTGTTCAGATAATTGCCGTTGTAAGAATGCAGTGGAGGCAGCCAAGGAAGGCCCCTTGGGTGAGCTGTCATTTGAGCAGAGCCCTGGAAGAAATGGAGCATCTGAATACATGGATGGGGGACTTTCCTCAGCCTCACTCTGTCCACCTGCAAAAGGGGCATCATGCTATTTTATGGAGCTTGATATTTGGATGAGAGAATAAGCAGGTATTCTAGGCCAGAAGGCAGGCAATGCCAGTCCCATGATACAGTGGAGCAGACTGAGGCCTGGCAAGTGGCTGGTGCTCAGTAAACAGCAGCAGTGGCCATCATCACCAACATCATCGTTCCAAGCAGGAGGACTGATAGGAAAAGCAAACCCGTGGGAGGTTCTGACTAACGCGCTCACAGCTGTTTCCCCAGGACCTTAGACAGGCCCTGCAAATGGAAGGCGCTCAGGAATGCTTGCTCAGTGAATGAACTAGTTCCTCTACTGACCACTTTGGTGACTTTGGGAAAGCCATTAAGCCTCTCTGTTCTCAGTTCCTTCACCTGTATAGTGGTCACTGTAGTGACATCCACCTCATTATTGAGAATTATTTGAATTATTATTATTTTTAAAATATTTTATTAGTTGTTGGTGGCCCTTTATTTATTTTTATGTGGTGCTGAGAATCGAACCCAGGGCCTCACACAGGCTAGGCAAGTGCTCTACCATGGAGCCACAACCCTAAGCCTGAGAATTATTTGAATTATTAAGAATTATAGAATAGTGCCTGGCTAAATACTTCCTGGTTCTTTTACTCCTAAGCAGTGACTGAGGGTGACCGACTGGAAGTCACATCTGCTGTTACTTGGTCATGGATGTAATCATGGATTTGAGGGAAGATCTTCCACCCATGAGTTTTTAGAGAACCTCTCCTGGTGAAGACCACGACTCCAGAGGTGTTACACTGACTTCTCACCAAGAGAGGGAAAAGCAATCAGGGATGCTCTTGTTTGGGAAGAGGGGAAGTATGTTTAATAGTTTGGGACATGGATGTGGACCTTTGAACACTGGCTGTGCTCATGGCTGTGCGACTTTGGTCGTGATGTCTGGCTTCTCAGAGCCTCGCTGCAAAACGGGGATCACCAAAGCACTCACGGCCTTGGCACGGAGTACTCACTCCACAATTGTGACAGCAGCACGGGGCAGGCTCTGTGCTGAGTCCCTGTTCAGTGAGTGGCTCTATCCCCAGCCAGCTCCTGAGGACCTGCAGTGCCTGACAAGGTGATTTGATCACACTGTTGGCAGAGGAGAGCACTGGTGAATGCAGTTATTGTTGTACTGAGTTTTTGGAGATGTAGGTCAGAAGTTGTCGGAAGAGACACCTTCTGGCCTCCTCCTGAACCTCATTCCAAGCCATTTTCCAATTGGATTTGTTTTCTGCCAAGATTAAAAGCAGGGAGGGAAGCCACCTCCATAGAGGAGAGACTGACATGCTCTCCCAACAAGAAACTAATTATCCTTCTTGCAAACGACGTAGGGATATGTTCAGGTCTTGGATGTGTGACAGGATTCTGCTGGTTTTGGCAAGACGGGCCCTGACTGGGGACAGGTGAGGTGGAATTACTAAGCATTTGACTTGAGTAATTCGGTTCAATCAGCATTTACTTGGCCTCCCCTGTGTGTGCTCAGTACTGGGGATGCACAGACCCCTCAAGACATGGTCCCTGCCCTCAAGGAGCCCAGGGTCTATTGGGGGAGATCCACCTGCCATTTAGAGCCCTGCAGGACTCTCTGGAGAGAACAGAGGGGTCCAGGAGGCAGGGGTGCTTGATGGATAAGGCCATCTGTTCCCTGGGCAAGAGGGGCTATTCCATCCCATATCACAGTCTTCCAGAGCTCCAGAGAGCTTGCTCTTTCATCCCTTTGATCAGTGCATTTTTTTTCCTTGAACTTTCAGGCCTCATTCTCACTCCAGCTTCCTCCAGGAAATGTCAACCTGCCTTTGAATGGTCACTTATTATTTGGGTCTTTAAAGATATAGTAGGTCCTTGATTTCTTCACGCATATGGTAGTTGGATGAAGACTGAGAGAGGCCTTAGAGGGCAGAGAGATGCCAAAGGAGGATATTGGGCTAATCCAAGGGGAATTGGTAGGATCTGAATCAAGATGGTGCTGTGGGAGGAGATGTCGAAGGAGATGCAGGAATGGGAAGGGGCAGAATGTACAGGACCTGATGACAGATTGACATAGTGAGGGGCAAGAAGGGGTCCAGACTGCTCAGACTGGGCTAACCAAGAATGGTGTCCATTGTGACTATGCCCATGATAATGGCTACCCAGAAGGTTGCTTGGACACCATCATCGGAATTTGCCTTCAGGGAACACATGGCACTAATATGGAATTTAAAATGGTGTGCTAATATGGAATTAACCTTGGAACACAAAGGGAGAATGATGGTAACTCTTTTTTTCCCCTTTATTTATTCTTATGACAAAGCGGAGGAAGTTTCAATTTGGGGTTAATAAGTAGGACATCTTTGTGGTTCTTCCCGATCTTTCTTCTGAGCAAAACTGAGAGCCATAAGACGGCAACATTATTCAGCTGGAATTCAGTAAGAATGTTCTGCTTCCGTTGTAGTCCTTTTGTTTATAGCAAGCACTTCTCATTTTTCTATACCCAGGTCTCTTTGTGAATAGATCTATTTAAATTTTTAAAAGGAGGATAAAATACTAACAGATATGGCAAAATTGGGCAGGTGTTATTTGAATGACAAAAGGGTAAAAAAAAGAATACCCAGTCCTTCCTTGTCCTCATGCTGCCATAGGAAGGTGACTAGAAGTGACCTCTTGAGGGGATGAAGAATGGGTCATCGAGACAGGGAAGAGAGAGAATCTTAGTCTTGACCTACAGGTTGGATGAACAATGATTTCTGGTGCACTTTGCCTAATTGCAAATTATAATTTTATTTCTTAACTCAAATAGGCTGATGTTTTCATATCTTTTGATTTATTTAGGGGGAATAAAATATTCACAAGAATTTCCAAACAGAGAAGTGTAGCAAGAGGGGGAGGGAGAGTGGCAGCTCACAGTTTATAGAGACGGGGATTCACCCGACTTGTACAGTCGCTTCCTTTCATCTCACCTGTCACACTATGCTCATGTAGAACCCCACTCCATCCCTATGAGGTGGGGTTACTTATTTCTATCACAACTTCATGTAATCAGGTCATGGCACATCCTGCAAGTCGAGATCCAGGATTCAAACTCAGGCCGTCTGGCAACAGAGTCCACGAACACAACAGCTCTGCCATGCTGGGAAGTAGTCAGGACTCTGACGTGCATTCTGCATCCTGGGATCTGCAAACATGTACTGAGCATCTCCTGTGTTCTGGGCACTGCACGTAGGCACAGGGGCTACAGAGATTAGTTAGACTCAGTCTCTGCCCCTGAGACCTCAGAGTCTGGTGGGGGAGGGGCACGGACACCTTCAACCCAACATGACTATGGCACAATGATGCACAAGGAAGGTCCAGTGAAGCACAAAGGGGGACTGATGACCTCAGGAAGGCCTCGCTGGGGAAGCGTGGCGGGAGCTGGCCTTCATGGGGGGAGATAGGTTTGCTGGTGGTTAGATCTGGGAAGTGGTGACGTGGGGAGAGAAGAGGTAGAACAAGTCAGGGGTGCAAACAGTGCAAAGCAAGATGCTCTACCTGGGAAACTGTGATAGGGTCTGGCAGGAGCATGCGGGGTAGAATGGGAATTGAGACTTCAGGACAGCAGGTGTCAGAGGGAACAATTGGCTAGATCTCCAGACACTAAGGAAGCTCAACAGAGCCCTAGCAAAATGCAGACCCACCCATGAGCCTGCAGCTGGTGGTGGAAACATATGAGACAGGATACAAAGTCAAGGCCTCCAGGTCCCTGAAACTCAAGCTCAATCAGCACGGAGACAACTTCTCTCTGCCTTGTTTCCTTAAAGAGACCCTGTGACATTTGTCATCTTTCCATTTGCCTAATAAGATTGTTGCATTTAATTTTCACCTTCTCTGCATTTAATTACCCTCCTTTGAAGAAGGTTAGTACAAAACAACCTGGATGCAGCCATCCAATTATACTGACTATGGGGAGAAAATCATCATCAGAACAACCTGCCAGCGAAGCCCTGTGTTTACTCAATACTCTAGCCCCTGCAATATTCATCGTCGGGAAACATATTTGCATAAATTCATAGTCATTTTGAACAGTGACAAGCATGGTGCCCGGTAGGCAGAGACGTGGAATTCCACATTATTCCTGGATGTCAGTGACACAGTCAACACTGCTCATTCAGTATTGATAGAGCACCGACAGGGTACAGGGCACTTTGCTCAGGGTTGGTGGGAGGAGGGAGGTACAGAGATGAATTAGCTGTGGAACTCGATTAAGGAGCCTAAGGCCCGGTTGGGGAGAGGAGTGCTATAAATAACTGTGACATGGGCAGAAGTGCTGAGGACCTTAAAAGATGACGAGAGTGTAGCTGTGACATTCAAAGAAGAGAGATTATTTCCAGCTCGGGGAATCTACAAAGGCTTTTGGATGGCTGCACCTAAATTGAGTGTTTGATCATTCACTAAGCAAATATATGCTTGCTTTGGGGACAAGAATCCTGCCAAGTGCTAGAGATACACAGGTGATACGGAATAAGCAAAAAAGTATCAACTTTCATGAAGCTTAATTGGGGGAGGTAAAAAACACAAGTGGATCAATAATGATCAGGAAGATTTGGGATGCATGCAATGAAGAAAATCGAACAGACTGATCAATAGCTTGTGTTGGAGCTGATAGGGCTACTTTATACTGAGTGGTCAGAACAGGTCTGAAGGATAAGAAAGAGTGATCCATGCAAAATTTTAGAGGACCAGTGTTTGAGACAGAGGCAACTGCAAGTGCAAAGGGTCTGAGGTAGGATTGTGTGTTGGGTGTTTGTGATTGGAGTGCAGAGAAGGCAGAGCAGATAGAGAGGAAGCCAGTGTGGTAGGTGAGGCCAGAGTGTGACAGGGTCCCTTGAATCATGGAACGGGTTTGGATTTGACTGCAAGTGGAGAGGAAATGCTGGAAGGGCTGCGGTTAGCCCTGGGGAGACGAGAGGAGGACATTATGACAGGGGTACAAGCGTGACAACATGGGGCTGATTAAGAGGTCATTTTAGAGAAACATCCTGAGAACTATTCTGGGGCCCCATGAGGATGGATGATCTGAATAACTATAGCTGGCCTCTGACCCTGGGAAACATAACCTTAAAGAAAACCATTCCTCAGATTCTGGACAGCTTGTATCTCGTGCCGACAACCCCCTGCAAGTCATCTTGTTCCAGAAGCTTTTCTCCCATAGAAATGCTCAGTGTGCCAGGAACTTTTCATTCTCCCCAAGTCAATGAGAGGTGCAGCTTATACCAGCAGCTCTGAGACCACAAATGGTGTGAGCCTTCCCCTGACCTCCACCAGGAGCCCTGGGCTTGTTTTCCTGCCTCCTCCCAACCACCATTCATGCACAGCCACAAACTCAGACAGACAGACAGCAAGGAAAGTAGGAGCAGTAGGAACCAGCTGCAGGAGGAGGTAGATGGAACAGGCCCATGCTAGCCACAGAGGAGAGGCCCATTCATCCCCACAGAGAGGGACTTGGCCTTGAGGTCCCTGCTGGGCCCACCCAATTTGGAGGAGCAAAACTGCACCTCATACCAGTGTCTAAGCCACACATCCCTCCTCCTGTGATCGGATGAGGAGCCTCTTAGAAGGAGCAGGCAGGAGGCTTGTAGGAGGCCTGAGCTCTCTCTCTCTTTTCCCTCAAGAGAAAAGGCTCTGTAAGGTCCCTGCCCAGGACCCGGGATCTAGTTCAGCTCAGGCCAGATTTGTTCTGAGATGCTGTGCGTTCAAGAAAGCAGACCACAGCAGTACACCCAGGCCGAATCCTGGATCTCCTATTTATCAGCAGTGACATCTCGGGCAAGTACCTAAACCTCTGAGTGCCTCAGTTCCCCCATCCATCACATGGGGGTAGGGCTGGTGGCCACCTTCTAGGATTACTGTGAGCATTCCATGGGTTAATATGTGGGAAGAATACAGAACATTGATTAAAACAGGTCGAGCTCTGAATGAATGTTTGCTGCTGTTATCAGAGGGGCAGATGCTGACGGTGATGGCCGGGAGGGACAGCTGCTAGCATCACAGGAAGAACACAGAAAGTAAAACTTTGCTCAGGTCACAGCACTGTGCCCTCAAGAAGCCAGGGACACTGTGTCTGAGGACCCTTCCCAGAGCTATAATTTGATAGCGGCTGGTCTGAGCTCCAATAAGGGAAGAGACAATCCATGACTGGCTTCCTCTGTGAGCTGTCCCCTGGCCCTCCGGGGTTCGGCTCCCAGAGTAGGGATGGTGGAAAATTCCTCCTGTATCCAAACAACAAGCAGCTACCAGTCAGTGGGAGAGAAGGGCCCTGAGGGCCACTGGATTGGAGCTGCCCAGCTGCAGGCAGAGCCCGATTTAGGTCTGGCTGGCTCCCCTGGGCGTCACCTCGAAGGGCTGCCTGGCTCTGTTGCTGGGGAGGCAGCCTGGTGGGAAATGCCCTGGGTTTTAGAGGATCCAGGAAACTGCGTCACCAGAGTGTGGGCTCCCTGGGGATGGGAGGGCCCTTTCCTGAGGGAGAACTTCCAGTCCCCTTCTACTCAGTCCCTTGTCCATGGAAATGACTAAGAGGCTCAAACAAAAAGTGGGTGACCTTGGGGAGGGGAAGGCCGACCATCAGCAGAGAACTTCCTACCAGCCCAGTCTCAGCTATGAGCCCTGGCATTCCCCCGAGGTGCATGTTACCACTGTGTCATCTGGCTGAGGCTGGTGGCTAGGAGAATTAGCTGTGACCCTGCAGTGCCCAGGGCAGCCCAGGGCAAGATTCAGAATGTCTGAGCTGGAAGATGAATCAGACCTCATTTGGATCCAGGAGTGACATGATTTGCCCAAGGCCACACTGTTCCATCTAGTAGCATCCCTTCCACTATTCCAGAATAATCTTACTAACACTGGGACAGACTCTTACATTTATTGAGTGCTAATCATGTGCTGGGCACAGAACTAATCCATTCCCTCATGTTACCTTGGTTACTTCTCACTAGGGACCTAAAAGGTGCCTACTGTTACCTCCACCTTACAGACAAGGCAGCGAATCTTGGAGAGCCTGAGTGTGTTGGCCAAGGTTCTGGAGCTGCTCAGTAGCTGAACTAGAACATAAACCGAGGGCACCTGGACCCACAACTGCGGTCCTTTTCCTTCAGTGCTCAGGGTCCTCTGCTAACCCCTGTGACCCCACTTGCTGGCCCTCTCCTCTGTGCCCTGGGTGGCTCCCAATCTATGTGCCAAGTAGTTGTCAGTTTTAAGTGCACATCAGGGGCTGTTTTGTTGTAGAACAGACAGTAAGGAAGAAGCCTCAGGCCTTTTTCAAAATAGATGTCTAGATTAATAAAATAATTCTTTTCTGATTGCCAAGGTGATACCAATGCTGCTTGCAGAACTCGGCAAAACTATAAATAAGTAACAAGAAGGTAGGGAAAAAAGGTCCCGTAGGTGCCTTGTGGAAATTGCTCATGTCCTCGTCCCTTTATCCACTAATGATCTTGATTTTTTTTTTATCAATTAGCCTAAGAACAGTGTCCTTTATCCTCAGAATTGGGATAGATGTCTCTTCTCCCCTTCTAGTTGGTTGTTTGTTACTGCAGTTTGAAAAGTGGTTTTGGAGGTTGGCGCGGCTGCCTGGGTTGTAAATGACCTGGTCCCTTGCCCTGCAGATCCCTTGTCACCGTGTCAGTCTGCCCGATTGGCGGTGGCGGGCCGACAGGCCTTGACAGGGCTGCGGCCAGTGTTTGCCCACAGCCGTAGAGGTTCTTCTTGCCCAGCTTGATCTGGGAAAAAAGCCGTTCTGTCTTCGAAGGTCCCAGTGTGCAGTCAGAAATTCCAGTACTATTTATTTTCCCTCCATGGACAGCACAGGGCTCTGCTTTGGGATTGAGAACCAGGCTCAGGGGACTCGAGTTTCAGCCAGTCCTGGGTGCAGCTTGAAGGTAAAGGATCCCATGGCATCCCTCCCCACGCACATAGCTCTGCTCAGCTTCCACTCGGTTAGGGACCTGTGGTCTTCATCACAGGGACAGTTTGTGGGGCTCTAAGACCATGAGCTCTTGAACTCCCTGGACAAGGCAACCCCTCCTGCAGCTGGGGTTTACACAGGTGGTTTCTGCTCCCCTCAGGAGGCAGGTGAGACTTATTAATAATTCATGTTGCAGATGAGGAAATTGAAGCTCAGTAGCAGAGCTGGGGCTAGAATCTGAGCTGCAGTGAGTTTTCCTGATGAAGGGAGAGACCCTGGCCCTGGGGGGATCCACGAAAGGGGGTTGTCTTGGAATTGGGAGGCTGAGGAGGGAGGAGGATGCGTCACCTGGGTGTCCAGCTGGACACACATTCACCTGCTGTGCTCATTTGTGTGGGCAGTTCTGTCTCTCTGTCCCCTAGGGCTGCCCTAGCCCACCTCAGATGTAAAACTGGTTGGGCTCACACACATACAAACACCGTGTGCTTAATCCTGAAACCCCAGAAGTATACCCACTAAAGTTAGGGACAAGACATACCCATGACCTCTCACTGCTAGACAATGTTGCACGGCATAGCTGATGTGATCAGAACGGAGGAAAAAATCAGAGATGTAGACATTAATGGGAAGGTGACAAAGTATTAAGTGCCCCTTATATTCAAAACACCTAGGATAGTCAACTAAAACATTTCTCACAACGGAATTCAAAAAGGTGTCTGAGAACAGAATTAGTATCTTCCAATATAATAAACAGATGAAAAGTGAAAAAGGTTATTTGCACTACTTACAGCTTACCTACCATATCAAGTTATGTTAAGATGCATACGAAGACAATTTTAAGATGCTGTTGAAGACTATATACAAACACACACATAATGGAAAGAAATATCTGTCTTTTATTTAGTTTGGGGGGCTGAGGATGGAACCCAGGGCCTCGAGCATGCCAACCATGCCCTCTACCACAGCTAAACCTCAGCCCAAAGAAGGTGCATAATACACACATCAACTTTCCTTAAATGGATATTTAAATTTAACAATATCCCAATTTTTAATATTTTTTCTAGAAATACTAAAAGTTCATAGGAAGAAAAGAAACAAATGAGAATGATCATATATATTCTGAAAAATAAAAAGTAGTTTAAGCCTAAAAGATACCAAAATACATTATAAGCTAAAATAAATTAAGCAGTTTGGTAACAGTGCATGAGTAGAAACACCAATTAAACAGTGTGTTGAGTCCAGAAATAGACTCAAATGACATAAAAATGCAGTTTGTGATTAAGAGGACATTTCAAATCAGAAGGAAAAAAGGAGATTACTTAATAAATGGTGTCATGTTAGGCAAATGATAGCCATCAGAAACAAAGTTTGGATCTTTCCTTAGTTCCTTATGCCAAAATCAATTCCAGATGAAGCAAAAAGTTTAAATTAAAAAGAAAAATCCTATGAAAGTATTAATACATGGAAGATTTTTATTTAAATAATATCCAGGTGGGGAAGAACCAACAACTCGATAGAAAAGAGAAGGACATGAGTTGACTTTCAAGTTCACAGGAAAATAAATAAGATGAGAGGTGTCAGTCTCGCTGCTAAAAATAAATGCAACTAAAATTCTTGTGAGATCCCATATTCACCTATTTACGTAGGCACAAGTGATGTTTGCTAAAACATTGTCTTTAAGGACAGGGAAGTCAGCACTCTGTTTTGTGGAAGTAGCAAACAGTGTGACCTCTTCATAGGGCCCTTCAGCTATGTCTTCCAAAGTAAAACACGCGTATTCCTGGACCTAGCTGTACATTTCTAAGAACATGTCCTCTGCACACATTCACATTTGCTTAATGACACACCATAGGCTATTATTAATAGAAAAATATTGGAACTCACATACATGTCGACAGAGGGCCACGTTCTGCAGCCTTCCAAAGAAAGCTACATAGCAGAGTTGTGGTGATGCTGGACAAGCCCCCACGCATTCTAATTCTATGGCAATGAATACTGCTGAAGATTTCAAACATTTTTCATCACAGCCCACCAAAAAATTACATTTTACACCCCAAATTCATTCATTAATTCATTTCCTTTCAACAGATACTCAGTAACTACTACATTGTTAGACATGAACTAGGCACTGAGGAGATAAAAGAATAAAATAGAAAAAATTTTCTGCTATCACGGGATTAAAGAATATTGTATCAACAAAAACCATTGAGCATTGAAACAAACACCACTCCAGTGACAGAAATCAGAGCAATGGTTTTTTTGTTTTTTGTTTTTTGTTTTAATTTTTTATTGTTGGCTGTTCAAAACATTACATAGTTCTTGATATATCATATTTCACACTTTGATTCAAGTGGGTTATGAGCTCCCATTTTTACCCCATATACAGATTGCAGAATTACATCAGTTACACATCCATTGATTTACATATTGCCATACTAGTGTCTGTTGTGTTCTGCTGCCTTTCCTATCCTCTACTATCCCCCCTCCCCTCCCCT